>NW_005367431.1:5622290-5628275 GCF_000412655.1 Myotis brandtii | reverse complement strand
GGGGGGGGGGGGGGGGCGCTTTCTAGGCCCTGCCCCTCTTCTCTGAGAAGTGCACCCCTTCCCAGTGTAGAACTCTGTGCCATGTTTACCCTGCCCAAGTCTCCATGACCTCTGTTGATGAAAGCAGGGTGGGGACCCGGCTTCTGGAACCAATCCAGAACTAGGCCAGGCCATTAACCTCTCTGCCAAGAACTTGGATGTGGCACACAAGACTGGCTTGATTACCTTTAGATGCTGGACCAGTGAGGTCACATGAATGTGGGGGCTAAAGCTACCTGTCCTCCCCAGAAGATTGTTATGCCCTTTGGGGCCTGTGTGATGACAAGCGATCAAAATCACTGTTCAGATATGCAGAAAGAAACAGAGGCAGCCCGGCAGGTGTAGCTCAGTGGTTGAGCAGCAACCCAGGAACCAAGAGGCCACCGGTTTGATTCCCAGTCAGGGCACATGCCCAGATTGCTGGCTCAATCCCCTGGGGGGGGGCGGGGGGGGGGATACAGGAGGCAGCCAATCAATGTTTCTGTCTATCTCTTTCCCTTCCTCTCTCTCTAAAAAAATCAATAAAAACATATTTTGAAGAAAAAGAAAGAAATAGAGGCAAGAGACAGAGAGGATGATGAAGCAGCTGCCTTTGTTCCTGACGACTGAGGCCCTGGTGAAGTCTGCTTTTACCGACTGCTCTTCAGTCCCACGAGGCACCTCCAAATCTTTAAAACAAATTTATCTTCAATGTAAACAAGCTTGAGAGGGTTTATGTTTCTTACAAATCATCTCTAGGATTACGTAATTTTTTAAAAATATATTTTTTTATTGATTTCAGAGAGGAAGGGAGAGATAGGAACATCAATGATGCGAGGGAACCATTGATTGGCTGCCTCCTGCACGTTGGACCGAGCCCACAACCCAGGCATGTGCCCTTGACCAGAATCGAACCTGGGACCTTTCAGTCTGCAGGCTGACACTCTATCCTCTGAGCCAACCAGCGAGGGCAAGATTACATAATTTTTATTGTTTTTGTAAAATGAATATAGACAAAGCAGGTAAACTTCACAAGAATATTAGGAATTAAGAATGAAATCCTTTCTGAACAAGATTCAAAATAGCAAAAGTTGGCCCTGGCCATGTAGCTCAATTGGTTAGAGCGCCATCCCAACACACCAAGATTTCATACAAAAACCAGGGCACATACAGAAATCAACCAATGTATGCATAAATAAGAGGAACAACAAATCGATGTTTTTCTTTCTCTCTTCCTCTCTCTAAAAATCAATCAGTAAATCAATAAAACAACAAAAAAGCAAAAGTCACAAAAGAAAAGATAAATTTGACTCTAATAAAATTTAAAACTGTGAATTATAAGACATGATACCAATTTAGGCAAATATTCCCCCTAACTACCATCCTCTCCCTGATAATATATTTTCTCTGAGGACACACATTGGAAAGCATGCACAGTTCCAATGCAATTACCTCTGGGGAGAGTATAGGGATTGTGAGACATGGTCAGAGATGACTCTACACTTTTCAGTTATGTTTTTAAAAATTATTTTGTTAATCCTCAACAAAAGATATTTTTCCATTGATTTTTAGAGAGAATGGAAGGGGTTGGGGGGGGGGGGAGATACAGAGAAAGAGAACATCAATGTGAGAGACACATCGATTGGTTGCCTCCCGCATGTGCCCCAACAAGAGCCAGGGATCGAGCCTGCAACCGAGGTACATGACCTTGACCGGAATTGAACCCGGAACCCTTCAGTTCATGGGCCAAAACTCTATCCACTGAGCCAAACCAATTAGGGCTGTTTTTAAATTTTTAAATTAAAAATTATTATGTCCTTTGTGCAATTAAAACTTCATTAAAAGGCTCTCCTATTTATGGTGAACTGCTTTATTTGAGACCCACTAGGACAGTGATGGCGAACCTTTTGAGCTCGGCATGTTAGCATTTTGAAAAACCCTAACTTAACTCTGGTGCCGTGTCACATATAGAAATTTTTTGATATTTGCAACCATAGTAAAACAAAGACTTATATTTTTGATATTTATTTTATATATTTAAATGCCATTTAACAAAGAAAAGTCAACCAAAAAAATGAGTTCGCGTGTCACCTCTGACACACGTGTCATAGGTTCGCCATCACTGCACTAGGAGATATAAGTTCACTAGTAGTTTGAGATGCATGATATAGCATGAATTCTCAGAACTGGTCAAAATGGCTTACTTAGTTCCTGAATATGCTCTCTTCCCGCCAATCTCAAAATTCACTCTTATCTTCTTCACTTAATGGAGTTTTCCCATCCTTCAATACCCATCTGGAAGTGTCACCTCCTCCAGGAAGCTCTCCCTGATTGCACCAGTCCTCACTGCTCTCTCCCTGCCCTACTTTAACAGCCTCTATGGCACTGACTGTACCTTTCTCTGGGCACTCAGGACAAATTCCTAGGGTTCCTACTTATCTCTCTAAGATAGGCTACTTCTCCCAACTAGCCAGCAAACAAGAGCAGTATCTTAATGTCCTTGGTGCCTAGCATAGAGATGGCATGGAGAATTGGTCAGGCCTTAGAGTCAGACAGACTCACTATGTGACACAAGGCAACTGGCTAACCTTCCTGGGCCCACTTTCACCTGTGTTATTGTGAATATCAATGAGATGATGGATGTAAAGGGGCCCCAGAACAGGAAAAGGTAGTTGATAGAATGGTGATCTGTCTTAAGTCTGCCTCACTTTTGTACAGAGTTTCACAATAAAAAACAAAAACCTGCCGAAACCGGTTTGGCTCAGTGGATAGAGCGTCGGCTTGCGGACTGAAAGGTCCCGGGTTCGATTCTGGTCGGGGGCATGTACCTGGGTTGCGGGCACATCCCTAGTAGGAGATGTGCAGGAGGCAGCTGATCAATGTTTCTCTCTCATCGATGTTTCTAACTCTCTGTCTCTCTCCCTTCCTCTCTGTAAAAAATCAATAAAATAAATTAAAAAAAAAAAACCTTTAACAACCCAGAGAAGGAGGGATGATTAGACCCATTTTAAGGGAAAATAACTGCGATTCAGAGAGTTTACATAGGGAGGACAGGCAGTTGATCTTTAGAAGAGAATAGAACCAGGGGTTAGAAATTTGCATAGACATGCCAATTCTTCCCTTACTCAGCTATAGGAGCTTGGATAATTCTCTTGCTCTCTGGGGACATCAGTTTCCCCATCTCCAATAAGAGCCTCCCTAGGTGATCTCTATCTTAAAGGGTCCCTCAGGGCTAATATTCTAGATTCCTGTGACCTGCCCAGGGTCCTTCTCAGCAGGACTGTACAAAAGGTCTGCAAGTCCAGGACAGAGTCCCTAGTTACTCCCAGGAAACCAACTGGGAGTGGAAGACTTGACTTAAGAATCAGTTGTGAAAAAAAAAAAAAAAAAAAAAAAAAAGAATCAGTTGTGCCCTGGCTGGTGTGGCTCAGTTGGTTGAAATATTGTCCCATACACTGAAAGGTGATGGGTTCAATTCCAAAGTCAGGGCACATATCCAGATTTTGGATTCGATACCCTGTCAAGGCGTGTAACTGATTGATGTCTCTCTCTCTCTCTCATCAATAAGGATTTTAAAAAAAAAGAATCAGTTGCATTCTGATTTAGACAAATTCACATCCCTTCAAGCCTGGGGGTGGGTTAGTCATGCCAGAAAAGGAGAGCGGGAATGCCAGCTTCAAACTACATCCTATATAATAAAAGGCTAATATGCAAATTGACCGAATGGAGGAATGACCGGTCGCTATGACACGCACTGACCACCAGGGGGCAGATGCTCAACGCAGGAGCTGCACCCTGGTGGTCAGTGTGCTCTCACAGGGGGAGCGCTGCTCAGCCAGAAGCCGGGTTCATGGCTGGCAAGTGCAGTGGCAGTGGTGGGAGCCTCTCTCGCCTCCGCAGCAGTGCTAAGGGTGTTCGACTGACGGCTTAGCAGGGAGCAGGCCTAAGCCAGCAGTCAGACATCCCCCGAGGGCTCCCGGACTGCAAGAGGGCGCAGGCCGGGCTGAGGGACCCCCCCAAGTGCATGAATTTTGTGCACCAGGCCTCTAGTGTAAATATAAACACAACTGGAAAACCAAACAGGAAACCTCTGGCAAGTCCAATCCAAAGGTCAGATTCTAACATTTGGGGCAGTGACAGAGAAACGCTTGGGTGCCACAGGCTTTCTCCTGTAAAAACAAACCTCACGTGTACCAAATCAAAGTCTCAAAGGCAAAAGGGACCGAGTTTTGTTGGGTCTGAATTGGGGCAAAGCTGAACCCTAACCAGAGCCTGCTTCAGCCTCCAGACCCATTTAAGGGCTCCCTCTCCCCTCCAGACACACACAAGTGCTTACACACACCAAGCCAGGCAAGGCCAGATGCACCGGCATAAATGGGCATTTCTGTCCCTGGCGAAGGCTTCATAGTACAGTTCCTTCTCCTGCTCTGATTTAACATTTTAATGAACAACCCAAAAAGGAGGCTGAACTGTGACAGCCCTATGGGTGCCAAAGGCACTGAATTCTTCCAGGTCATGAAATATGAGACTATGAAGACAAACTTGAGGAAGCTCTCTCCTCAGGATGAGGCTCTGTGGCTGTTTCCCTGTGAGCCTCCCAGTAAAATACAAGTCGTAGTCATAGTTGGTGGACTCTAAGCTACTGGTTCTGCCCAAGGAAGGAGGCCAAAGATTGGCTGCTTATTTTAATTAAAACTTGTACCCTTACTATGTGCAAAGCACTAGGCTGGGCTCTGTGAAAGACATGGACAAGAGACCTAGTCACTCTGTAAAGAGGTCCGTCAGTTAACCTGGTCATGATTCCATTTATCAAGACGCATGCCTTACATGCATTGCCTCACGTAATACCATAGCCCTGTAGGTAAATATTATTATCTCCATTTTACAGATGCCAGAGTGGGGCTCAAACAAATCAGGTCACATGCCCAAGTTCACACAGCTGGCACACTGCAGAGCCAGAATTTGAACACAGTCTGCCTCCCCCAAAGTTGGTGCTCTTTCCGCAGTCCTCTATCACCCCACTTCAAAGTGACAGACACAGACTCTGAGAAGGGGGCGCAGCCTGCCAGAGGAGAGAAGGAAAAGAAATTTCCCAAGACACTGATCCAGAGCATTATAAACTACTGAGCTTTGTGTCAGCCACACACTAGGTGCTCAATACTCTTATGGTGAAGGATGGAAGGTGACGGCAACAGCTGAGGTCCCAAATGTCACCCAAATTCAGGGCACCATCTGAAAGGGAGCTGCAAAAACATATCCTGCACTGGCCCAGAGCGGCAGGGTGTCTGCCCTAGAACATTCCCTGCAGGGGAAGCCCGGTAAAGCGCAGCAGGTCCCAGAAGAGGAATGAACTCCACAGAGTAGGGGAATGGGGTGGGGCAGCCTGCAAGGGGGAAAGAAAAGGCCTGGGACGCCTTGCTGGGAAAGACAAAGAGGAGAGGGGAAGGGGGAGGAGACTAGAAACTTGCCAACAGCCTGGCCAAGGTGAACCCCAGCTCCCGGCGCCTTCTCATTTGCATTCATTCCACAAACACCGGCCAAATCTCAGAGCCAGCAGCCAGGGGGAGGGGGCCTCCCTGCAGCCAGGGAAAGGTTCTTGTCTGAGGCGGGCAGGCCTGCTTCCCAGAAGAGGAGTGACTCTGGGGCGAAACCCGTGGGGCTCCGAAGATGAAAACCCAAACAGATGCAGTGAGTCGCTGAGCGAGCACATGCGATGGTGCAGGTAACCGAGAGCACGGGGGGTATGACCCCCGACCTGTGACCTGTCGTCGAGGTGACCTCAAGGCCCCCCACAAACCATCCCTCCGGCCCTCCCCAAGGCCTCGACGGTGAGGACACGACGTGAGGACGCGGATGTCTGAGATGCACCCAGTTCTCACAGATCTAGGGAGGGGGCAGGTTTTGGGGAGTGGTACGGGCCAATGCAGCTCCCGTCACGCCGTCACGCCGGTGAACATCAAGGCGAGA
>NW_005367431.1:5592166-5621592 GCF_000412655.1 Myotis brandtii | reverse complement strand
CACCCCACCTCTCCCTTGCTCCCCGCACCCAGTTGTCAGCCTTCCATTCCGTGCGCCACCAGGGACCCCCAGCCGCATGCCCCGCCTCCCGGGTCTGTGTAGCATGGCCGCCCAGTGTAACTGCGATTTGGGAAAAATTACATCCCTTCTTGGAACCTGTTTCCTTCTCTGCAAAATGGGAAGTCTGATGCTCACTCGTCTATGATGTTGCGAGGAAAGCATCTAACACCTGCGTGAACCCGATCGGTGCTCAGGGACCCTCTCCTTTTTACCTGGCCTGCTCACCCGCGCCCTTCTTTCCTCCTGGGCTTAGTCCAATCCCTTTCTACCCCTTGACCCCGCTCACCAGCCCTACCAGGCTAAAGACTGCCACTCCCCTCCTCCCCCCCACTAACTTCTTCCTCTTGGGGACCACCTATATCTTTCCGTGGATAACGATGGGGTTCGGAATACACATCTACTTTGATTTCATTCTGGACGCTCAGCCTTCTGGAAAAGACTCCAGGTAAATATCAGAGAAGCACCGAGGTGAAGAACATTGGCTTTGGAGTCTGATAGATCTATGTTTTAGGAAATATTTTTTAATTGATTTCAGAGAGGAAGGGAGGGGAGAGAGAGAGATAGAAACATCAATGATGAGAGAGAATCATTGATCGGCTGCCTCCTGCACTCCCCCTACTGGAGATCGAGCGGGCAACTCGGGCATGTGCCCTGACCAGGAATTGAACCGTGACCTCCTGGTTCATAGGTCGATGCTCACTGAGCCAGCCTGCCGGGTGTGGAGTCTGATAGATCTAAGTTCCAATCCTGTGCTGCTACTGACCAGCTGTGTGTAGCTGAGGAAATTGCTTGCTTCTCTAAAACGGAATCTCTTCCTCTTAAAATGGCCTAATGCAGCCGTGGGCAAACTACCGCCCGCGGGCCGGATCCGGCCCGTTTAAATGAATAAAACTAAAAAAAAAAAAAGACCGCACCCTTTTATGTAATGATGTTTACTTTGAATTTATATTAGTTCACACAAACACTCCATCCATGCTTTTGTTCCGGCCCTCCCGTCCAGTTTAAGAACCCATTGTGGCCCTCGAGTCAAAAAGTTTGCCCAACCCTGGCCTAATGGTATGTTGTCCTATAAGGAGATCGAGAGAATTTTATAGTTTGCGTAGAAAAAGAAAACTTGGAAAGCTATACACTAAAATATTACCACCGAGGACATTTTAGTAAATTTTTTTTTCTTTTGGTTAATTTGTGTATCTTAACTTTTCTATAAGGGACATATACTACTTGGGTAATAGAATTAAAAGTTGAAAAAAATATGTACAATCTGGTGGAGACAGGACAAATGTGCTGTGAAGTACAACTCTGCTTCACCCCTCAGGCACCTTTCAACCTGCTCCCGTCTGTTTTCAACCCCAAGTACCAGCAGGAGGTCAACTAGGATCTCCTCTTAAAACACAAGAGGCACTTACTTCTCTTGCTTGATTTCTGGGAGCATCTGGCACTGTTAGCCACTCCTTCCTTCTTGAAACACACGTTCCCTTGACCGAGGATATTTTCCCATGGATTTTTAGAGAGAGTGGAAGGGAGGGGAGAGACAGAGAGAAACACGTGTCTCCCATCGATTGGTGGCGAGATATGTGCTCTTGATTGGAATTGAACCCGGGAGCCTTTAGTTCGAAGGCCAACACCCTATCCACTGAGCCAAATCGACTAGGGCTGGGACAACCATTTTCCTTGGTGGTCCTCCCTCCTCTCTGAGGGCTCCTTCTCAGAGACCTTTTCTGAGTGAGCTTCCTCTGCGTGTATCTTAAATGCCGGAGCCATTGGGAGCCCTCTGCTGGACCCCTGGCTCTTCTCACTCTACCCAGGCTTCATCCAACACCACCAGATTCCTTTTCACCGTTAATGTTGATGTTTTCTGTGCTAGCTTTCTATTGCTGCTTTAACAATTTACTGCAAATTTGGTTGCTTAAAACAACACCCATTTATTCTCTTACGGTTCTAGAGGCCAGAAGTCTGAAACATTTTACAGGACTGAAATCAAGGTTATCAGCAGGCCACACTCCCTGCAGAGGTTCTAGGGGAGCATCCGTTTCCTTAACCTTTTCCAGCTTCTAGAACTGCATACCTTGCATTCTTTGGCCTGTGGCCGACTTCCTCTATCTGCAAGGGCATCTTGGGCTTGCAAAGGCATCACACTGCCTTCTTTTCTGTGGTCAAATCGCCCTCGGCCTCGGTCTTCTAAGCACATTTGTTAGTACAGTTAGGGTCCACCTGGATAATCCAGGGTAATCCCCATCTCAAAGATCTTTAAATTAATCACACCCGCAAAATTCCACAACTTGAAATAATAATAAGAACAATAACCGTTATCAGAGTTACTTTATGTCGGCACTCTTCTAAGCCCATTACATACAATAACTCATGAATTCTCTCTAAGGTCGGTACTATTATTATCCCCATTTTACAGAATAGGAATCTAAGACAGGGAGCCATAAGGAACTTGCCCAAGGTTACTGGCAAGTGATTGACGGAATCAGGAGACAACACAGGCAATCTGGCTGTGAACCGGTGCCCAATGTCTGGGCTTCTGTTTGTCTTGGTCTATGAAAGCAGACCCAAGCCAGGGAGGAACACTGAAAAGTTCAAGTTTGTCTTCACTGACTCCCTCAGAGGGGGAGGAATCTCCAGGGTCCTCTAACCCGCTGCCCCTGCTCCAGCCAGGAAAGACCTCCAGCGCCTTTGGCTGAAGCCCTCCAGGCGCCCTCCAGTGGAGGATGTGGTGAGTGGTCTCAAGCCTTTTCTCGAGCCTAGTGGAGACAAGCTTTGGAGACAGGTCTGGCTCTCAATGCTGGCTGTGCTCCTTATTAGCTTGGGAAAGCCTCAGTTTCCCCATGTGGAAAATGGAGATAATAACGCCTGTCTTGTGGGGCTATTGTGAGGATTAACGCGCTCAGAAAATGGTGACTGGCGTTATTATTTGTCTTTGATTGAAGAAAAAAAACTTACAGTTTTCTGGAGGTGTGTCTTATAGCTCTGAGTTCAGAAGTCTGACATGGGTCTTACTGGGCTAAATTCAAGGTGTTGGTGGGGTTGTGTTCCTTTAAAGCAAAGAATCCATTTCCTTGCCTTTCACGCTTCTAATAGCTGTGTGCCTTCCTGGCCCTTGGCCCCTTCCTCCATCTCCAAAGCTAGCAGTATAGCATCTTGAAGTCTCTCCCTGACTCTGACATGGCCTCTTCTTCCTCTTTCACTCATAAGGAAGGACCCCTGTGATTCCCCTGGGCTCATCTGGAAATCTAGGACCTCCCCATCTCAGGATCAGCTGATTGGCAGCCTTAATTGCATCTGCAATCCTAATTTCCTTTGTCACATGACATATTCACAGGCTCTGGGGATTAGAACACTATTCTGCCTACGACAGGGGGTAAGAAAACACTGTTGGGCAATTCCCCCGGCAGTCCCGGATCTGTCTCTTGCTTCAACAGTGTTTGGACGGAACAGACACAGGGACCACCTCCGGGACCAGCCAACACACCGGGGTTTTTCTACCTTAACTCCTTATTGCCGAACAACCGTGACCTCCCAAATCCGTCAGAATTCCTCCACCGAGGTGGAGTCTGCGGCCAACCGCCTGGCCAGCCTGCCTCTGCGGGCCTCCCTCACCTACCTCTCTGGGCTTCTTCTTCCCGGAGTTGGCGGAGAAGAAGCACCAGGGCGCTGAGCATCTCAAAGTTGAAAACCAGCGAGGCGGCCGCCTTCTCTCCCAGGACGCGCTGAGGCCTCCCAAGACGAGTGGGCAAAACTCAGGGCCCATGGCAGCCGCCCTGGCCTTGGAGAGGCACCTGACCAGGCCCTGTGGAGCTGCAGGCCCTGGTTCCACCCTCACAGGCCCTCAGCTCTGGGACTTCCCGGAGAACCACTTCCGGGATGAGGAGGTGAAACTCATCAAGAAGATGGGGGACACCTGACTCACCTCCGCAGGCTGCCGGCCCCCAGGCTGGGCTGGGCGAGTGTCTCTTCGAAAGGCTCACCTCCAGCACGACTAGGAGCCTTTGGAGCCCAGAGGCCTTTGGGGGGCCCCTCTGCATCCCCTGGTGTCTGGCTTTTACCTGAGCCTCTCCCCCAAACTACTAGCCATTCTTTTAATTGCCCTGAAGCCCTCTCCCATGCATTGGACCAAATGAAACAATAAACCTTTTTGCAGCAGGAAAAAAAAAAAAGAGCCCTAGCTGGTTTGGCTCAATGGATAGAGCGTTGGCCTGTGGACTGAAGGGTCCCATGTTCGATTCTGGTCAAGGGCACATGCTGGGGTTGTGGGCTCGATCCCCAGTAGGGGGCGTGCAGGAGGCAGTCGATCAATGATTCTCTCTCGTTGATGTTTCTATCTCTCTCTCCCTTGCTCTCTGAAATCAATAAAAAAATATTTTTAAAAAGAAAGAAAGAGAGAGAGAGAGAAAGAAAGAAATAAAGAAAACACTGTTGGGCAGTGACATACTTGGACTCTGAGCTGTGAGCACACCCATGCTCAAAAACCTACCATGGCTCCCCATTGCCTCCAGGATAAGGCCGGACCCATCAGCCTGGCAGGTAAGGCCTTTTATGAGCAGGCACTTTCCGGCCTCCTTGCCTCTGCTCTACCTAAAAGGCTTTTTCTTCCACTTACGATCTTTAAAGTCCTTCCATTCATCATGGCCAAGTTCAGATGTCATCTCTTCCATGAAACCTTTCAGAGCCCTCAGAATGATTCTCCCTCCTCTGGCACTATTACAGAATGTCTTGACTGGACTTATTTGTGTATGTCCTGGTTTGAGTTGGTCCCCATCTGGCTGTGGCAATTGAAGCACAGGGACTATTATAGGTCTACTAGAGGCCCGGTGCACGAAATTCCTGCACAGGTAGGGTTCCTAGGCCTGGCCAGCAATCAGGGCCGATCTGTAGGGTGACAGTTGCACCCGCCTTGGCCTGATGCTGCCTGCTCGCCAGCCCCACCTCCCGCTGCTGCCGCTGATTGCCATCTGTGGACCAGCAGGGCGATTGGGGCCCCTGCTTGCACCCGCCTTTGCCTGGCACTGCCCTTTCACCTGCTCCACCATCCTGCCGCCGTCCTTCTCTTGTTGGGGCCCATCAGGGCCGGCAGTGCCTCCACTGATGCCCGTTGCCAGTGCCACATCACCTACACCCACCATGTTCCCCGCTGCCCCCTGGTGGTCAGCGCATATCTAACTCCCGGTCAGTCCAATTTCCGCCTGGGGGGACAATTTGCTATTAGCCTTTTATTATACAGGATGGTTCTCACCCTTGAGAATTGCATAGAATCACCTGGAGGGCTTGTTAAAACACAGGCTGCTGGATCTAACATCCAGAATTTCGGATTCAGATCTGCAGTGGGACCTGGTAATCTGCATTTCTAACAAGTGCCCAGGTGATCCTGATGCTGCTGGTCAGGGAACACACTTTGAGGACCACAGGCACAGAAGTTGGGGTGTTGGCATGAGGCTAGCCTAGGGCTCTCCCGGCTCTGCCTCTCATTGCAGACTTCGGATACATCCTTGCCCTCTCTGAGCTGCTTTCTCATCCCTAAAAGGACTCCTCCCCCTCCCCCACATTAGGCTGATGTAAGGAGTGACAGGCTCAGGATAGCGCCGTGCACCTTGAGGGTGCTGAATAAATGACACAGTGCTCTACCACTATGATTTCCTTCTCCCTCTGTTTGGACACTTTACTGGGTGCTCAATAAAAACCTATGAATTGTGCCCGGCCTGCGTGGCTCAGTGGTTGGGTGTCAACCTATGAACCAGGAGGTCACGGTTTGATTCCTGGTCAAGGGCACATGCCCAGGTTGCAGGCTCGATCTCCAGTGGGATGTGTGTGCAGGAGGCAGCCAATTAATGATTCTCATCATTGATGTTTCTATCTCTCTCTCCCTCTCCCTTCCTCTCTGAAATCAATAAAAATATATTTTAAAAAACAACACAAAAACCTGTGAATTGGTTTTAGGGAAAACTACCGACTTGGGCCGTGATGTAAAATGCTGGCAAAATGAGAAGAGCTAATGTAGCCAAACCGTGTGTCTGGGTGAAAGGAATGCTAATTACCTTCACACTGATGAGCATTTTCCTTCTATCCCTCGTGAGGACACAGTACAATAACAGTCATGTGTATCATCACAATGGACAGAAGATCAGCTATATCCTGAGTTCATGGTCATTTATCCAACAATGTTTCCCCAGCCACTCCAAGGAGCTTGCCTGGTGCCAGCTGGCTTGCCTCAGGGGATGCACTGCCTGGGGAAGAAGATTCCCTGTGGCCGGGCCACTGCCTCCAGACTCCCCTAGGATCTGTTCCCTTAGGACAGCACACACACACACACACACACACACACACACACACAACGCTTCCTTTGCTGCTCCTGGAGCAAGGTGTCCTCTCACAACTCACAGTTTCATGACGTAAGTCATGCTTTTCATGGGTAAAGGGCTGTGTCTTTGTTTCCCCAGCATCTAGCATTGTACACACAAAGGCAATGTCCAAGGTCATAATGGAATCCCCTTAATGCAAATTAGGAGGCTGGGCCACCTGGTGGTGAAGACCAGGAGTCTTGGAGTTTGGCTGGCCCAATTCCAGTCCTGTCCCATCACCAGGGCTGGGACTAGGATAAGACAGGTGAGGCGCACCCTAGCCGGTTTGGCTCGCTGGATAGAGCATCGGCCTGGGGACTGAAGGGTCCCAGGTTCGATTCCGGTCAAGGGCATGTACCTTGGTTGCGGGCACATCCCCAGTAGGGGGTGTGCAGGAGGCAGCTGATCGATGTTTCTAACTCTCTATCCCTCTCCCTTCCTCTCTGTAAAAAATCAATAAAAAATATATTTAAAAACATTTTAAAAAAATTAAAAAAAATAAGACAGGTGAGGCACCTCTCTGGCCTCACCCTACTTCCTCAACCTATTCATGGTCCTGTCCGCCACTTCCAGCTGTGTGACCTTAGGAAAGTAACTTCACCTCTCTGGGCCTCACTGAGAACAATAATATCTATTCAATAAGGTTTGGGGCAGATTAAAGAAAATAAAACCTGGTCCTTAATGATCCTTAACAGTCTCAATGAAGGGTAATTGTTCCTCCAATTTCGGCATTTGTCAAAGTGGCCACCAGAGGGCAGTGGCCTCCACGCTGGGAAAATAACCTGCCTAGTGATCAGTGATCTCTTGGAAGCAACACAGAAAACACACACACACACACATACACACACACACACACACACACAGGCAATCTCAAGTAAAGGATATGATAAGTGGTCTAAAGTCTTTTCTCGAGCTTAATGAAGATAAGCTTTGGAGACAGGTCCGGCTTTCAATATCCTGGTGTCATGTCTAAGAAACCATTGCCTAACCCAAGGCCATGAACATTTATGCCTATGCTTTTTTCTAAGAGTTTTATAGTTTTAGTACTTATATTTAGGTCTTTGATCCATTTTGAGTCACATTTTGTGTTGTGTTAGGGGTCCGACTTCATTCTTTTGCATATGTATATCCAATTGTTCCAGATCATTTATTAAAAATATTTGTCTTTGAATTGTCTTGGCACCTTGTAAAAAAACAATTGACTATAAATGTAAAGGCTTATTTCTGGACACTCAGTTCTAATCCCTTGATCTATGTCTGTCCTTCTTTTTGTCTTGACTACTGCAGCTTTGTAATAAGCTTTGAAATCTGGATGTGTTGAGTCCTCCAACGTTTTTTTTCTTTTTTGAGATTATTTTGGCTATTCTGGGTTCTTAGATTTCCGTATGAATTTTAGAACCAGCTTGTCAATTTTCTGCAAAGAAGCCAGTAAAATTTTGATGGAGACTGCATTAAATTTGTAAATCAATTTGGGGAGTATTGGCATCTTAACATTATTAAGTCTTTCAATCCATGAACATGGGATGTCATTTTATGTATTTAGGTATTCTTTATTTATTTTAATGTTTTTATTGCTTTTTAGAGAGAGAAGAGAGATACATAGAAACATCGATGAGAGAGAAATATCATTGATCGGCTACCTCCTGCACACCCTTACTGGAGATCAAGTGGGCAACCTGGGCATGTGCCCTGACTAGGAATCGAACTGGTGATCTCTTGGTTCCTGGGTAGATGCTCAACCACTGAGTCACACAGGCCAGGCTAGGTATTCTTTAATTTCTTTCAACGATGTATTGTAGTTTTCAGGATGCAAGTTTTGCACTTGTTAAGTTTATTTCTAAGTATTTTATTATTTATCCTACTAGAGGCCCAGTGCACACTGGGGAGGGGGGGTCCCTCAGTCCTGCCTGTGCCCTTTCCCAGTCCCAGAGCCCTCGGGGGATGTCCGACTGATGGCTTAGGCCCACTCCCCACAGGATCCTTAGCACTGCCGCAGAGGCGGGCCGCTGCGCTCACCAGCCTTCAGCCTGGCTTGTGGCTGAGCATGCTCCCCTTGTGGGAGCACACTGACCACCAGGGGGCAGCTCCTGCATTGAGCATCTGCCCCTGGTGGTCAGTGCACATCATAGCGACTGGTTGTTCAATTTGCAGATTACCCTTTTATTATATAGGATTATAAATTAAATCTTCTTAACTTTATTTTTATTATTTATTGCTAGACTATAGAAATACAACTGACTTTTGTATGTTAAGCTTGTATTCTACAACCTTACTGAATTCATTTATTAGTTTTATATATTTTAATGGATTCCTTAGGATTTTCTATATATGAAATCATGTTATCTGCAAATAGAGCTAGTTTTCATTCCTTCTCACCTGGTACCTTTTATTTCATTTTCTTGCCTAATCACCCTGGGTAAGAACCTCCAGCACAATGTTGAACAGAATTGAGGAAGTAGACTTCTTTGTCTGGTTTCTGATCTGGGGGGGGCGGGGGGGGGAGTATTTGGGATCTCACAATTAAGTATGATGCTAGCTGTGAGTTTTTCATAGATGCTCTTTATCATGTTGAGGGTTGTTGTTGTTTTGTTTTATCACAAAGGAGTGTTGATTTTTGTTAAATATTTTTTCTGCATCTATTGAGACAACCATGTGGTTCATCTTTTATTCTATTGATATGGTTCTTTGCATTAACTAGTTTTCAGATTTTAAACCAACTTTACATTCCTGGGATAAATGCCCTAGGGTCTAATTCTTTTTATTTATGTGGCTGGATTTGGTTTGCTAGTGTTTTTTATTTGTTTTTTGAAAAATTTTTGTATCTCTATGCAGAAGAGCCCTCATGCCCATTTATAGTTAATCTCGCTGCTACCTCTAATCTCAGGCAACCACTAATTTATTGTTTTTTGTCTATATGTAGATTTGCCTATTCTGGACTTCATACAGATGGAATGGATGTTATCTTTGGGGACTAGCTTCTTTCACTTAGCATATCGTTTTTGAGCATCCATAGTGTAACTTTTTAAGGCTGAACAGTTCCATTGCATGGATCTAACATTTGTCTCTGTTCTCCAGTTGATGGATACTTAGCTCTTTCCAGTTCAGGGCTATTATGAATAATGCTGCTATGAACACTCATGTGCAAGTCCTGTCTTTGCATGGACATGTTCTCATTTCTCTTGAGTAGACACCTAGGAATGGAATTACTGGGTCCTGTGAGAGTTTTATGTTTATCTTTTTGAGGAACTGCCAAACTGTTTTCCAAAATAGCTATACCATTTTACATTCCCACCAGCAAAGCGTGAGGGCTACCTGGGAACATATTTAAAATAGTGTTTCCTCACCTATAAAGTGGCAACGACACTGACTTCATTAAGTGAACATTAAATGAGATTATGTGTAAAGGACTTAGCACAGTGCTGGGCCTCGCCACCCAAAAGGCTTAATAAATGGCATATTTTAATGTTCCCTTGTCTATGCTAATGTCCCCAATTAGACCTTGCTTTGCTTACCTGGAAGGGATCGTCTTCATGCCTTCCATGTAAACTGACTTCTTGGTGTCAAGTTCCAGACCCTTCTCATTAGTCAATCCCTATGGTCAAACAGGACCCCCAGACCTTGTCCCCCCATCCCACTGCCCTTAGGATCTGTGTCAACCTCTTTGACTCAGTGGGCTTTTCTAGGGCAAGAGCTCCAAACTGGCAGAGTTGGGGCAGCGAGCAGTGCTCTATGATACTCACCTTTGTCTGCTGGACGACAGGACAGAAGTTATTGATTGCTCTGCTTGGGAGGATTCTGATCCCCCATATGCCCAACTCCAGGCTACTCCGTTTATCCGTTAAGACATAGTTTGGACATCACCTCCTCCAGGAAGCCTTCCCTAATGACCCCTCAACTCCTATAATGTTTATTACTGCAACTGTAATTATATTTGTAATTATATTTTTGTAATTATATTTTTGTCTGTGTACTGTGAGCATCCTGAGGATGAGGACTAACCTTATTCCCTTCTATCTTCCCAGTGCTTAGCATAAGTAACCTTCCATATACAAATTATTTAAGTTTACATGTGAGTGTCAAGGAAAACTACAAAAGATTCTTCAATTGGACCTTGAAGAACAACCAAGAGCCTGTTCAGCTGAAATGGAGAAAAGCACACGCCAAGCGGAGTGCCAGCAGGTGTAAAGGCCCAGGAGAGAGAAAACAGGTTGTTTTCAGGTGCTAATAAGATGCTCGGTGTGGCCCGGTGGTGGGAAGGAGTGGCAGTGAGACTGGAAAGGTAGGGTCAGCCAGTGGTAAGGTTGTACATGGACCCTCAAGCCAAGCAAAGGGGGAGGTTTCGTCCTCAGGGCAGAGAGGAGCCACCATTAAGTGGGGGAGCGGCGTAACTAGAACTGTGTTTTAGAAAGATCTGTCTGGGGTACCAGAGGGCGTGGTCCTCTAACTTCGGCTGCATCAGAATCACCGGAGGGCTTATTAAGATGAGGTTCTGGGTCCTACCCCGAGTTTCTTCTTCAGAGGGTCTCGAATGGGGCCTGAGAATATGCATTTCGCATAAGCTCCCAGGTAACGCTGGTCTGAGGACCACGCTTTAAAAACCACTGCTAGCCCTGGCCGGTTCGGCTCAGTGAATAGAACGACAGCCTGTGGACTGAAGGGTCCCCGGATTCCAGGCAAGGGCACATGCGTGGGTTGTGGGCTCGATCCCCAGTGGGGGCATGCAGGAGGCAGCCAATTGGTGATTCTCTATCATCATTGATGTTTCTGTCTCTCCCTTCCTCTCTGAAATCAATGGAAATGTATTTTTTTTAAGTTTAAAAAAATAATAATAAAAATAAAGTAAAAACCACTGCTAGCCCTAGCGGGTTTGGCTCAGTGGATTGAGCATTGGCCCGTGGACTGAAGGATCCTGGGTTTGATTCTGGTCAAGGGCACAGACCTCGGCTGTAGGCTCAATCCCTGACCCCAGCTGGGGTGTGTGCAGGAGGCACCCAATCAGTGTGTCTCTCTCACATCGATGTTTCTCTCTCTCTCTCTCTCCCCTTCCCTTCCACTCTGTCTAAAAAGCAATGGAACAAATGTCCTCGGGTGAGGATTAACAAAAAAAACAAAAACACTGCTAGGGAGGATGCGATAGGGGGTGGGTAACAGAGAGGATACTAAGGACGCTATTGAAATGGCCCAGGCGAGAGGTGGTGGAGGCAGAGCAGGGCAGGCGCTCGCTTTTTAGATCCGGGTGCTGCCACCTTTTCAGGGTCTTAACGGTGAGGTTTCAGGCATGGGAATAAGCCAGTGTGGGAACGGGAGGCTGTGTCTGGAGAGAAATCAGCCACTTGGTCAGAACAGTCCCCACGCCCGACTTGGGAGGACCCGACCCACACGGGTAACGACCTTCAGAAAGCACAACAGAGCCAAGGCGCCCGGAGTTGCTGTTTAATGCTCGATGATCACAATTCACAGAGGTTTACATGGTCCTCATCAAAGTGGGGTCCAGGGCGAAACCAGGCCGGAGGGAAGTGGCCCGTAGGGTCCCAGCACCGAGAACAGGCCCCTCGGGTGTGCTCACCCTCGAGATGCATGTGGCGCATACAAGGCTTCTTCCCGCACCCAGGCTGGCCGGGCTTCTGGTGACTGAGGGCCCCCCTGGGAGAACAGGGTCCCACAATGAGGTGGGGACCTCGGGACATAATGACGAGAACCAGAAAGCTACTTGCAAACAACCCCAAAAGGCTTTCACTTCAAATGCACTAAGCCACACGATGCTCGGACGCGGGGGACATCCAAACGCTCACTAAAAACTCTAAACCCTGTGCAGAACTGATGCTGAGAACACGTGGGGAGGAAATGAAGCCCAAACCATCCCAGGGCCAGCGTTAGAGCTTCACCAGCCCCCCCTCCTCCCCGCAGCTGCGGGGGGCAGACAGCATTGCAGTGGGGAAGGGAAACCACTTTGGTCTAGCTAACACTTCCAACGAGAAGGGGCACGGAGCATGTCCCTGTTTGAAGAAATCTCTTAGAGTCTCTGACTCTACTCAACAATCTAATACGACGGGGTTCCCTGGAGCCCTGAGCCCTTGATGCCCCGGGGACACAGGTGACTTAGGGGCTGGGGAACTTCCCGGCAGAAATAACGTACCTTAGAAATAACCTGGTTTTTGCCCTGACCGGTTTGGCTCAGTGGATAGAGCATCGGCCTGTGGATTCAAGGGTCCCAGGTTCGATTCCGATCAAGGGCACGTACCTTGGTTGCGGGCACATCCCCAGTGGGGAGTGTGCAGGAGGCGGCTGATCGATGTTTCTAGCTCTCTATCCCTCTCCCTTCCTCTCTGTAAAAAAATCAATAAAATATATTTTTAAAAAAGAAAAGAAATAACCTGGTTTTTCTTCTGGCCTTGTTTTAAAGTTTACCTGGCATCTTAAGGAAATACTCCTCAAAATGTGTCCTGAAAGCACTTGAGTGAACTTGGGAGGTTTCCAAGTGTCTTTAGTAAGAAAGAGGCTCAAACTTGTATCCTACCCAGAGCCTGAAGCTTGGCCTTGGTGGGCCAGCCGCTGGGCCAGGCAGGGGACAATATAGGAGAGGGCAGGGCAGCTGCTCAGAATACAGGCCATGCACCCAAGGGGCAGCCCCTCTGTCCAACCCTATGGCTGGGCATCTGGAGAATGAGCCTGAGTTCTGGCCAGACCTCACCCTTAAACTCATTCCCGGTGGGTCCTCCAGGCCTCTCCTTCCTTTTCTCTGGTTTAATTCCAGGAGAAACCTCTAGATAGAGCCCAAGGCAGGGAAGCCCAACATCCCTGCCCTCAGAGATGGTGAGTGGCTGAACAGCAGCCCAGCAAAGAACTCAGAACAGCAACGCCACCGCCAGCCCCACATGCCCCAAACCAGATCCCGTGCAGCGCGCCCTTCTCCCGCGAGGGCCAAGGTGGCCCTGCCACGCTGGGCTTCAAAACAGGCTCTGATGAGAGCCCTGTGGACCTGTGGAGGCAGGGAGGCCAAAAGCATTTCTGTAAATCCTACAATATTCTAGAACTGGGCACCTTTGACCTGCAAATGACAAGGCACAACTGTCCCCAGCTGGGCATCAGCTCACCTGGGACCCCAGCCCCTGAGAAGCCCACCTCCCAAACTTCAGATGCCCGTCGGCCAGGTCAGGAGCCATCCCTGGAAGCCAAATTCATATTTTAAACCAACTTAATGCTACAAACTTAAAAGAAAAAAAAGTGCTACCCATCTGAGACCCTAAGTAAACCTAGCTCCCTGAGGGTGGGGGGTATAGGCCTCAGACCACTGCCCCTGCTGCCTCCCTCCAGAAGGCACAGCCTTGGTTCAGCCCAGGTGGGGTGGGGCGACAGGGTAAGGGATAAAGACCTCAGAACCCCAGGTCTAAAGAGGTAACACAAGCCCATCTCCCCATTAGCTGCTAAGTCTGGTTGCAATGAAGACCCCCCCCCGCCCTCTACCACCCCTTCTGCATTCCTGTGACAAAAGGAGCCACCATGCCATCCAGCCCTGGTCACCTCTGTCCCTGGGGGTCTGTGTGAGAGCTGGGGGAAGGGGGATCCTTAAAGAATCACCCCTTCAACAAACAAAGAAAAAACAACAACAAAAAAACAAAATCCTTCCAGGGAAGGGAGAGGGACACCTGCAGCTAGAGGGGTGTGTGCTGGCGGTTCCCTGTCTTCATCTCACCCTTCTCCTCCACATGCGGCCTCTGCCTCCCGGTCCTCCGTGTAACACAGTCCCAGCGAGAGGCCCAACGGAGGAGGGGCCTGCAGCAGCCACTGCGCTGCCCCCACATCCTGTCCCTCTTCCTCAGGAGCACCCTGCTGTCTCCCTCGAGGATCACTTTTACATTCTAAGGCAGGGAAATAGGGAATCCACAGGGAGGGAGGCTCCTGAACTGGCTATTCCGGTTTCCTCGGGAGCTCCAGTGCCACCTGTGCTGGGACGGCTCCCTGGAACCATCTAAAATTAGGAACTGAAGTGCAGTGATGTCCAGAAGTCTGGACAGGTGCTCAGGGGCCCCACCCCCATGCGGCGGGGCGGCCAGGGAGCTGGCCTGCGTCCCTGGGAGCCCAGGTGCCCGGGCACAGCAGACAGTGCTGGCCTGTCTGAGGTCTTACTGGAACCAGAAAGATGTCCCTGCTAAAACCCAGGGAAGACACACAAACAAAACTCAACCTGAAATAAATACAAAGGCAGTAAGTGCTCTGCGATACACTGAGGGTCCGAATTACCCCTCAGAAGGCAGTGGCAGGGTCTTTCCCTGGACCTGGTCACCTCATCTGTGGCCCCTTCACATTAGAGGTCAGAGGTCAGAAGACTGAACGGGCCTTCCCAGGCCCAGCTTCCACTAAGAAGAACAGGACCCCAACCCCGATACGATCCTCACCCGTACCCTCCACAAACCCCCCGGCAGCTTCAGCGGGCAGGACGCGGGGGCAGGAAGGAGAGGAGACCCCCGTGCCCTAAGGGTAGCATCTGTGTCCAAGGTCCCCGTGCAGGCAGAGGGCCTGTCAGTCTGCCTGTGAGGAGGTAGAGACAGTGGCGGAGCAGCTGGGGGCAGGCAGGGTCACTCAGTTAATCAGCAGGTCCCCAAAGTCATAGGAGTCGAAGAGGTCGCTGATGCCCTCACCCCCATCCAGGCCCCATAGGTAGTCATCTTGGTCCAAGGGCGGAGAGAAGCTGATGAGAGGGGAGCTGTCGGTCAGGAACTGGTCCTCGGTCTGCTGCAGAAGGGGCTGCGGCAGCTCCAGCATGCTGTCCGTGGCCTCCAGAGGGACAAGGGACGGTGGCGGCAGCAGGACCTGCTGGGAAGTCAGCGATGGCGCTGGAGACAAATAGACAAGGGTTATGACTGGCCCTCGGGCCCAGAAGCCTCTGGTCAGACCTCAGAGCGCAAGAACAGCCCTCCGGTTCTCCGGATGACTGTGTACGCTTCTCTTCTCTCCCACCCTGCCCCACGCCTCGTGGCCCAGGGACACCCTCCCTTTCCCAGCACCAGCTCCAGCACCTGCCCTCCTTCTCCGCACTATCCCCTCTCCTCGCACACACACTCCACAGGTGTACACCGCCCAGAAAGTTCCTCCTGCTCCTTCAGCAGGGATAACACTGAGATGCCACGGGGCCAATGTGGAGAGGGACAGCCACGGCCCTGGCCCTGGCCCAGAGCTGGCTTCTGGGCGGGCCCCACCACCCACTGCTCCTTTCGGGCCTCAGGCTGGTAATCTGTACAACTGAGCTGAAAACCTTGCCCTTGCTTATGTCGGAGGGTCCCCCACCTCTGCCCAAGGTCTCAGAGGACAACTGAAGTGAAAGTAGTTTTAACTTTGGACAGCTGTGCACTTGTTGACAGTGGAGTGAGAAGGCAGACGAGGCAGGAGGGAGCACAGGGTGGGGCACAGGTCTGGAGTTGGAGATAGGCACTGGGAGGTGCCCGGAGGGACAGATGGCTGGTGCAGGGAGAAGCCCTGGTCCCCGGGCCAGGCCAGGACTCAGGAGAGATCACTAGAGTAGAGCTGGGAGTCTGGGCTATTGCCCAAGTTCTACCACCAACGTGCTGTGTGACCTTAGGGAAGTCACTGGCCCTCTCTGGGCTTCAGTTTTACTTGTATGTAAAATGAAGGGTTGCGTTAGATCAGGGGTCAGCAAGCTTCTGAAAGGGCTGGTAGTATGTTAGGCTTTGCAGGACACTTACGGTCTCTGTCACAGTTACTTTCTTTTCCCCCTACAACTCTCTAACAATAGGAAAACCATTCTTAGCTCACAAACCATGTAAAAACAGGCTACATTTGACCTGCAGGCAATAGTTTGTCAATCCTTGAGTTAAATAAAGAAACGGAATCCAATCTATGTTCTGTAGATCGTCCCAAACACACCTCTTCTATCAGACTGGTTCTCGCTCTGCATTTGTTTAAACACCAGGGTTCTACTTAAGGAAATTTTGCTGCTAAGAACACAGAAAGTGGAACATTGGCCTACAAGGCCTCGAAGAATCCTGCCAGTCTGACCCGATGCCTGATCCCAGTAAAGGGAAAAACCCTTCTAATGGCAGGGCCTTCACAGGTTCCCATTTCTACTCCTTCCGGACTCCCACCCTCCCTGGCCCGCAGGGGCCTCTCCTACCTCTTTACTCCCTGGCAGCTGCCTCCTACTACTTCCTGCCAAGTGTAGCCAGCTGTTCGCTGTTCCGTCCACATCCCAGCCAGGGCTGAGCCAGGATCCCCTGCTCTGATTTGTTCTGTGCCGTGTGGAGACAGCACTGGGCTAGGAATGTGGAGGCTAAGGTTCAAAGACACAGCTCTGTTGTCTCCCAGCTGGGAGACCCGGGGCAAGTCACAACTCCTCTCTGCCTCAGCTTATTATCTCTAAACTGGGAATAATAAAACCTACCTCAAGAATTGCTGCGAGGATAATGTAAGAATGGGTGTATCTGGTACAGTCGTGGTTCAATAAACCTTAGTTATTCTCACCCAAGAACGTGTTGAGCCTTCCTCATAAAACCTATAGTTTCCATTTACTGTGGGCTCATTGAGTGCCGGGGCTTTGCTGTTAGTAGCTGTCACAGAAGCAGCAGTACTAGTGGCAGTGGCAGTAACAATGATAATAACAGCCAGCTTTTATTGCTAGGCACAGCTCTAAGTGCTTTAGATATATTAACTCGTTTAATTTTCACGACGACCTATGAAGTAGATACTATTAATTACTAAGCCCAACTTACAGATGAGGAGATTGAGGCAAAGAGGGGTCAAATAACTTGTCCAAGGTCACATAGCTGGTAAGTGGAGGAGCTGGGATTCAAATCCAAGCCCCTCTGCCCTGAAGCAGGCTCAGCCTGCCAATGAGACAGGGAAAGCACACGTGCTTTAGAGTGTAGAGTGCATGCACACACGTGCGGGAGGACTATACCCCGGCCGCTGGGTGGCAGGTCGATACCCAACAAATGTTGATGTGGAAGAGGAAACGGAGGCCAGCTGCACTCCCCACCTTCTGTTCCTCTGGACAGAGGGCCCTACCTGGGGATGCCGTGGGTTCCAGGATCCCAGGGTTGGTGCTGCTGCAGGGCTGGGCAGAGTCAGGAGTGGGGCTGAGGGTGGACGTGGAGGGGACAGGCTCTTTGGCAGGGCTGTCTGGTTCCTGCATCTCCTCCGGGCACAAGTAGACTTCGATGGGCCCCTGCGTGCTCTTCAGATATATCTGCAGGTTTTCCTGGAAGAGGAAGAGAAGCCAGGTCATGGCTCTGGGAAGCTGCACACTTACTCATGGGTCAGCATATATATGGATGGACACATGTGAGCAAGCTCAACTCCTGAGCTGGGCCCTGAGGCCTGTGGTCAACATCTGCTGCTTCTGCCTGCCTGGCCTCCAGGCCTCTCCTTTTAGGGAGAAAGCCTGGATTTTCCTTTGGGAAATCACTCTCCCTCCCCTCTCGTCATGTAGGGAGCGGGAGGCAGCACCCTGCCCCAGCTCCAATGGGCGAGCCTGGGATGCAGGATGAGAAAGGCAAAGTGACGGTGACTGTGCAGGATGGCACGTGACTCAGGCCAGTCCACCCAGCATCAGGCCCAGGACCCGGAAATGGAAGCTCCCTTCGCACTGGGCTTGCTGAGCTGGTATCATGAACACGATCTCTGTTGCAAGGGGAGAGCCCACCTGGGAACTGAGTCGGCACAGAGAATGGCACAGTGAGAGGAGGAGCACGAGGTGAACTTGGAGTCATAATGTGAGCCCCTGGGTCCAGCCTTGCCTGCAATCCACACTCCCCCTGGATCTGTCACTGACCTCCCCTCTCCTCTCGCACGGAAGCCAGTTGGACTTGTCTTTCTGTTCCCCGTAACCATGAGTCCTGATACTTGGCTTTCCCACCACATACCGGCAGCCTAAGCCACAGCTGACTACACACCCGCCATTCCTGCAGTACCCTCCTTCCCCTACTCCACCCAGCAAACATCCTGCTCGATAACACTGAGATAAGTTTGACAGGTGATTACTAAACCTAGTGTGGTGATCACCTTGTAAGGTATACCACTGTCGAGGCATTATATTGTACACCTGAAACTAACACAATATTGTGTACAACTACATGTAAGTAAGTAAATAGGACAGTTTAAAAACAAAATCCTTTCAAAATATTTTTTTGTTGAAATATTAATTAATGTTTATGGCATGTAACATATTTAAAATAGTTTTTCTTGAAATATTAATGTTTAAAAAAAAATCCTATTCATTCTTTAGGACCCAGTTTAACTGTCACCACCGATGGGTGCATCCTCCAACTCTCCTTTCTCCCGGCCCGCAAAGCACATCTTCCATCTATAAATCACAGCATCCCTGCTTGCTTGGGTCTTGTCCCCTCTAGGTTCTGAGCTCCGCTGAGACGGTGGGCAGGGCCTTATTTATCTTAAAGTTCTTCCATTAAACAAATTACTTCTTGAGCCTTTACCAGGCTCTGAGTTGGACGTTTCTCACTCCTTATATAGCTCAGAAATAACCCACATGAGAGGAACGTACTTTTGGGGAGTTTACACTCTAATGGACGAAGCAGAACACAGTCATGTAAACACCAAGATATTGGTTATGAAGTCTGGGGGTGATCAAGGAAGGCTTCCTGGTGGAAGTGATGCTCCAGTTGAGACGTGTAGGATCAATAGCAGTAAACCAGGCAGAGAGAGGGAAGAGGATCTCAGCGGGAGGGAACAGCATGTGTGAAGGTCCTGCACTGGGGACGAGCTTAGCGTGGTGGGGAAACTGCAGGCAGGTGGGTGGCTGAAGCAAAGACAGCGAAGAGGAGCAGCATGCGAGAGGAGGTTGGCAGAGTCAGAGCAGAGAGGGCCTCCTGGGGAGTGTCAAGAATTTTGGTCCTGCCCCTGGCTCAGTTGGTTGAGCATCATCGGTGCACTGAGAGGTCACTGGTTCGATTTCGGTCAGGGCACATGGGGGCATGCAGGAGGCAGCAGATCATTGTTTCTCTCTCTCTCATTGATGTTTCTCTCTCTCTTCCTTTCCCTTCCTTTCCCTCTAAAAACAATTCTTAAAAAAATAATGATTTTGGTCTTTAATCCAGGGTCTTTTAAAGCAGAGAGAAACCAGAAACAGAGGTTTTTCTCAGGCCAGAATCTGTTGCCCTTTCCAGCTTCTGTCATTACTGTCCCAGTTCAGAGACCACCAATCCTGCCGTGGGTACCGGCATGGACTGGGGTAGCTTGGGGCTGAGCAGTGCCTGGGACAGAGACTGCAGAGCTTCCCGGCACCCTCCTAACCCTGCTCGCCACCAAATACTTCCCCTCTCACCTCATTCCTGTCGGGCACTTCCAGTCTTGTCTGTGGAGGGGCCTTGACAGCGATCACTGTCTGCTCCTTAAAGGTGCCGATAGCACGGATGTCCTGGTAAGTCACATAGGCCAGTGTAGGGGGCAGGAGAGTCAAGGAAGTCAAAATTCACACCCCAGCCCGCCAGGCAGGGATCCAATCCACTTCTCCTAAGCCTCTGAACATTTTTTTCTCACTCCTTTTATAATCCCAGAAATAACCCCAAACTGTAACCTGTTCTTTTAATATCATAAGTTACCTTGGATCCCTTTAGAAAGCAAACGAGGATATAAATCATTTTTTTTAAATGCTGCCTTTTATCAGGTTTTACATAACAGGCTTCATCTCTCAAACTAGAGAACGCAGGAAGATATGTCTTTTTTTCCCTTTTATAATCCTGTCTTTATTGCACTTGCCGATTTTCAGTAAGGAAGATGTTCTTATTTATTTAAAATTTTCACAATGCCTAGCATCTGTCCAAAAATACAAAGCCATATCCAAAAACCAATTAGATGGCAAAGTCCATACTCTGTGACCTCATCATTTCAAATCTAGGAATCTGACCTAGGGAAATAAGTTTAAAAAAAATAGGACAATGTTCTATATACAAAGGCATTCATCATTTTGTTGCTTCATAGGAGCAGAAATCTAGAATAGATCTAAATGTCGATTTTAGGCCTTATCAACAAACCAGAGTGTAATCTGAGTAGGATATTCTCAAACAAACTATTTTAAATATGAGGTTAAACCACATGAGATTGCTGTTTTTGTAGATAAAAAATGGTTCAATATCAACAATTTCATGTGTATCTACCACATAGGAAGGATTTGTAACTCATAAAAACTGTCTATGGTAGTATACTAAGGGGAGAAAAGCAGGATATAAAGTGTTATGCACAGCAGTCACACACTATCCTATATAATAAAAGGCTAATATGCAAATCTCCCGACAGTCGGAACTACCAGTTGCTATGACGTGCACTGACCATCAGGGGCAGATGCTCAACGCAGGAGCTGCTCCCTGGTGGTCAGTGCTCCCACAGGGGGAGCGCCGCTCAGCCAGAAGCCGGGCTCATGGCTGGCGAGTGCTACGGCAGTGGCGGGAGCCTCTCCCACCTCCGTGGCAGTGCTAAGGATGTCCGACTGATGGCTTAGGCCCGCTCTCCATCGCCCAAGGGCTCCCGGACTGAGAAAGGGTGCAGGCCAGCCTGAGGGACACCGCCCCCAAGTGCATGAATTTCATGCACCGGGCCTCTAGTATTTAAATAATACACAATCTGTGTATGCTTAAAGAACAAATGTTATGGTGGCTGTTATTTCTTTCCTCCATTTTGCAGATTTAAAGAAATGTACTTGTCTTACTTGTACTATGAGAAAATAACTTCAACAGAGTCAAGAAGAAAAGCCACCCAGAAAGGAAAAAGCAGATATGCCAGACCCCAGGGGAGGTATTGTATCAACTCTGGATAGATATGAGAGCATGCAACAGGCCCAGCTCCCTGACAACCTTCTCCCAACCAAAGAGGATATTTCTTGTTGGCCTTGTCCTCGGTCAGGTGCTTGAAGTTCAGAGAGCAGCTCTGGATGAGCTGGTCCAAGGCCTGCTCCATACTCATCAGCTCCTTCAGCTCCTGTCCCAGCTGCTGCTGCTTCCCAGGCCGGGTGGGGTCTTCAAGTGCTCCCTTGCCCCTGGGAACAGAGCAGCCCCCCAGTGTCAGTGTTAGTGCACAACCAGGGACCCCAATCTGAGTACTGCTGCGCAGAGCTGCAGATGTGCAGATGGTGTAGATCCCCAGGATAAGGCCATTCTCATGGTCTACAAGGGTGCTCCTGGGTTGTGCAAATCAGCAGTGCTGTCTAGCTCCCAGGGAGCTGCTAGGAACTGAACCTTGAGGTTTGAGGGTTGGGCTAGGGAAAAGTAACAAGTCAGGGCATTACCTCACTTGTGGAGGGCTTTCAACTCTGTCCACCCTTGCCCCAGCCTCCCCCATATGGCAGGGAGCTAGAATGACCTCAGTCCTGACCCCCCTGCCTGGGTTCTCTTAGGGTTCATGCCAGGGGCTGCAGGTCTGCTCTTCAAGACCTTGTAGCAGTGAGGAGAGGAGCCTGGAGTTCTCATCTCTCTGAGCTGGAAGGAGTCTGGGTTATTAACTCTCAGGTCCCTGGGGACTTTCCTAAACGAGAAGAGGGAAATCTTGGGATCCCTGACTCAAGAGAATGCAGTCCTCCGAGGCCTTTACACATCCTAGAAAGCATTCTCCACCCTATGCCTGCCGCACTCCTAATATTGCTCCAGCATATACACCTGTTCTTCCACTCTGCTCTTAGATACACTGGCTCCGCCCCCAACGTATAAGCCTATTGGATATTGCTCTTGGTCCACCCCTGCCGCTTGTGCCCATTGGATGCTGCTCTCAGCCCCACCCCTGACATTCACACCCACTGGATATTGCTCCTGGCTCTGCCCCCAGCACGTGCAGTCATTGGTGCCACCAGCCCCAGCCCAGGCACTCACACCCACTGGATGTTGTTCTTGGCCTTCTTGCGGATCAGCTGGATGCCCTCCAGCACGTTGGTGATGTCATAGATGCGCCGCTTCTGCACATCCAGCACCTCAGCAGCCCAGTTCAAGTCCAGGACCCCATCCTTGGACTCACTCAGGAGGTAAATGAACTTCTTGGTGAGCAGCCCCAGCGATGTGTCGTACCGAGTCTTCTCCCCGGGGGACTTGGGTGCTAAGGAGGAAAGGGGCCCAGTCATTGCTCAGAGAGGGCCTGCCTGGGGCGCCTCCTCCAGTGACCGGACCCATTCAGTACCACCCTTCACATGAGCACCCACTTTCCACTGTGAGGCAGGGGGTCATTCACTACCATTGTCCAAACTGGAAGCCTGATACCTCCGGAGGGAAAGTGATTTGCTCAAGGTCTCACAGTTAAGGGCAGTGTCAAGGCTAGAAACCAAGTGTCCTAATACCTGGTTCAGAGGACCTTTCCACCACAGCTTAGGCAGCTATATCACCACCACCACCACCAAATGTTTACTGTGTGTAGATCACTGTTCAAAGCAATTTCCACAGACAACAAATTTAATCCTTACAACACCCTATAAATTTGGTGTATAACCATCCCCATTTTATAGATGAGAATACTGAGGCACAGACAGGTTAAGTCACTTGCTCAGCTCACTCGGCTAGAAAGTGGCAAAGCTGGGATATAAATCCAGGCAGCCTGGCTCCAAGTCTTCCTTCTTAACCATTACTCTATCCTGCCAGTTATGTCATGAATTTGGAATTAGGGTAGGGAGGGAATGACCAGCTCAGACTTGAGAACATTCTTAGAGGCTTGCCTTTTCTTTCTATGTGCAGCCCAGTGGTTATCTGAGAGGAATCAGTCCTACAATATCGAATGGGGCAGGTTCATGAAAAGGTCCCTTTCTTAATGAAGCTGATGTCACAAGACACCACATCTCAGCTGCAACATCTTAAACCACAAGAGAACTTTTGCAATAAAGTGACTTGCAAGTCATATAGCAAGTGGATGTCCAAACTAGTTCAGGAAACGGAGTTTTAGAGAGTCTCAGATTCCTCTAGAACAGTGGTTCTCAACCTTCCTAATGCCGCAACCCTTTAATACAGTTCCTCATGTTGTGGTGACCCCCAACCATAAAATTATTTTCGTTGCTACTTCATAACTGTAATTTTGCTACTATTATGAATCGTCATGTAAATATCTGATATGCAGGATGTATTTTCATTGTTACAAACTGAACATAATTAAAGCTAGTGATTAATCACAAAAACAATATGTGTTTTCCGATGGTCTTAGGCGACCCCTGTGAAAGGGTCGTTCGATCCCCAAAGGGGTCTCGACCCACAGGTTGAGAACCGCTGCTCTAGAAGGAGACTTTAGAATCCCTTAACATATAGATGACAAGTGTTTGGCACACAGGCTGCTTTTTCAACCGATGCACGTAGGATCCTTTGAGAAAGAGCTCTGGGCACGACTACCAATCAATTGGGAAGGAAACCTTCTTACTATTCCTGCTCTAGCTGTACCTCCTTTTACAGATGAGCCAACCGTAAGGTTTCACAGAACAGGAGTCACCGGTCAGGTCAGGGCACAGCCCTGCCAGGACCCCCAAATTCCTGACCTCATGCTTCCCACCCAGTCACATGCCTTCTTCATGAGGTTTCTGTCCCCCAAATTAGTGTTCTCTCTACCACAGGTGCGGAAACTCCCACGCTAACAGAACGCTGACTGCAAATATCGAGGCGGGAAACCTCCTCTGGATCTCCGCCTGAGGTGGCCGGGGTGGGGTTAATCCTGGTGCGGAAACTCCCACGCTAACAGAACGCTGACTGCAGATATCGAGGCGGGAAACCTCTCCTCTGGATCTCTGCCTGAGGTGGCCGGGGTGGGGTTAATCCGAGCTTCACTCCCCTTTGCCCCCCTTAGTTAGCGCTCTGTCTGCAGGTGGGACGAAGACCCTGCTCCTCCCTGAGCTGGATTCTCTCTTTTAGAAAAAGTCAGATTGAATGAAATAAAAACAAAAACGGTAAGTTCCCAAACAAATCGCTGGTCGCCATGTTTAGAACCAAGAGCAGTGTACAGTGTGAGAGAAGCAGGACAAGACGAGGTGGGCGTCCGGACTCCACGTACCAGCAGTGTGACCTTGGGCAAGACACTCCAGCTCTGAGTCTCAAGTTGTTTGATCAGTAAAAGAGGGGGGATCCTACCTACCTGGCAGGACCCAGTGAGAGAACACACAGGAAACCGTTGTCTGCACCAGGAAGTGTGCTACAAATATTCCTCCTGATGATTTGGGCAGGGCTGCTGCCCTCTGCCCCTGCCCCTGCCCACCCCACCCCTGTCTCCTGAGCCTGCCCCCAGATGCCCCATCAGCACAACTTACTTTTAGGGCTGGGGAGGCCATCCACTCTAATGAGCTTCCCCTTGGGAGTCTGGAATTCCAGGACCGCAGGCCTCCCGATGCCCTCCAGGTCCAGCTTCCTTTTGGCCTTGGAGAGAGATGGGAGGGAGAGGCAGAGTTTGAGAATCATTCCTCCTCAGTCTTTTCCCAACCTGGGGGCCAAAGCACTGAGGCCACCAGCAGCCACTTCCTGCCTCAGTTTACCACCAATCCTGCTGAAACATCACTGTACTTGGTAAGGAAATATCAATGACCTTAAAAGTGACCTTTCAAGGGAAGGACGTCCTATTTTCTGAGAGGCACACAACACTCCCATCCTCCGAGGCCCAAGGCACGTGAGACCCTACCAAAGCCAGTCTGGCCAAGGGCTCAGAGTTCCTTAATAACAGGCCACAAGGTCACTTCCACATCTGCCCCTTCCCCCACGCACAGAGGATGATGCAGGAAGGAGTGGGTGGGGCCTAAACCACATCAGACTGGGGAGAGCACCCCCCCTCTGCAGAAGCAGCTGGTGCAGCCACAGTGGGTGCCCATCACAGCCCCACAGCTGGCCCTTATCAGGGTGGGGCTGGGCATCCACCCAGGCCCAGGGGACTTCCTGGATCAGTGCCACACCCCAGGGAGGTGCCCGCATTGGGAAGCAGTGCAAACATCCCCCACCCCATGTTTGGGTTCCAGCTCAAGGGCCCAGGGCCTCCTGAATAGACTCCATTTGCCATTCTTTCTTTGTGGAGAGGGGCAGCCAATGAATCCTTCCCCTGTGTCTTAAGGGCAAGCAGCTGAGGTCCCCTGCTCCCCCTCCCTGTTCCTGCCAAGCTTGGGAAACACCTGCTGGGGAAATCAAACCACAGACCCATCTGCTCCTCTACACCCCATTGCCACCCGGCCCCATTAGGCCCAGAAGCTGAACTGGCCCGGAAGGGGCCTCTCTCCTGGTTAGGGTTGGGCAGGGGCAGGGCTAGGGCACTGGGGCACTGGGACACGGGGGTCAGAGACCTGGGCTTGCATCTCCCAGCTCCTTCACAGGGGAGCTGTGTGGCGTGGAGAAATGCTCCACACCTGGGACCTGTTTCCTCCTTCGTAAAATGGGGCAGAAAGCGTGCTCAGCCTGTGGCTCTGCGCACAGTGGATGTTCGGGAAATGCAGTGCCTTCTCCCAAACCCAATCTCAGCCTCTCCACACACACTTCTGGGGGTCGCTGAGCCCGTTTTCTCCCTCTCCCCGCCCCCAGTCACCCTTACCCTGGTTGGAGCAGAGAGGCCTATTTTAACCTTTGGTGGTGGGGTCATGCTCGGCAGGGTGGAGACTTCTAACCGCTGCTGAGCACAGCTGGGCTGACAGGTGTGGGAGGCGATGACAGTTCTAGCTCTAAGCTCCCCTCAGGGTTCCCCCCCTCCCCCGCCTGCTCCAGGAAGTCTTCTTGGATTGGTTTGAGGAGCATTGCTCCTCGGTTTCTCTCCTCCACACCTACCTAGACCTGGACATAATCCAAATGCCTCCCTGCTCATTCCCCTTTAAGTCTCTCTGGAATATTCCTTTTCTAACCTCCCAGCTAGTGACATCCTAGTCATTCCCCTTTAAGTCTCTCTGGAATATTCCTTTTCTTACCTCCCAGCTAGTGACATCCTAGATTCTAGGGAAGGTGACCTTCTCTGGCCCCATCTTGCCTCTAGTGCCCCCGCATTCCTCACCTCACTCAATCTTCCCAACACCACTAATCCTCATCTTACGGCTGAAGTAACTGAGACTTGGTGAGCTCCAAGGGCTTTTGTCAATCCAGATAAAAGTTATTGATCCCAGAATCCTTCATCCATTCCTCAAAAGGAAGGCCAAGGGCAGGGAGAAGGGAAGCCAGGCTGAGTTCTCCCTGAGGCAGAGGTAGGGCAAGCCAGAATCTCCCCCACCCCGACCACCTCCCCTACCGGACAGGGGCCAGCCCTGCTGAGTCCCAGAACATACCAGGAAGAACCCCACTACCTGCAGGTGGGAAGGAGGGAGGACCTTGAACAGAGTACCTTGCTGGCCTATCACGTGCTCATCAGTCCTGCAACATCAGTATTGGCAATCTCTCTTGGAAGAGAAGTGGAGACTCAGAGAGGTTAAGCCATGTGCCCAAGGTCACACAGCCAAAGGGCAGAGCCAGAGCTTGAACCCAGGTCTGTCTGATTCCAAAGCCATGCACCAGGCTGCCTCCGCTCCATCCCACACACATTCCCTCAGAATCTGCTGGAATTTGGGCCAAGGCCTGCCTATCACTTCTACACACACACACACACACACACACACACACAAGTCCTCTCCCTTCTCTCACCCTTATCCTGTACTCTCAGAGTCCCTAAGCAGCAAAGTGTCCCTCACCCGAGGACATGTCACCGTTATGCATTGTCCAGGGCAAGGTCAGCCATGGGTGGGCCTGAGCCTGCAGAACACACGTGGCAGAGGACAAGCCCAGAAGGATGAGGACCAAGGAGAGGCTGAGCACAAGCCTTGGAGTCAGATGCACCTGGGTCCCCATCTAGCCCTCCCACCCTGCTTCTTAGCTGGCCAAGTCAGTTGACTTCTTGAGTCCCACCTGTAAAATGGAGCTAAGCTGCTCAACCTCTGCTCAGGATTCTGTGAGACAGCGCAGCAAAGCGCTTTGCTCACGCAGGGGAGGTGCTATCACTACAGCGCCAGGAGCAGCAGAGGGGGAAAGTTCAGAGGTAAGCTGAAAAGACAGGGACATGCCAAGAGCAAAAGTCTGGAACCACGCCCAGCGGCCAGCTTGGCTCCAACCTGGACCCTCGTGGGCAGCCCTTTGGGCTGTTTCTTAAAGGCCTAGTTAAGGTTAGAGGCCACCCAGCCAATCCCAAGGCAGAGGACCAGGCTCCTTTCTCAGGCCAGAGCCCGCTAGACACAACCAGCAAGGCGAGGAGGAGCAGAGGCGAAGCGACCTGCCCAAGGTCACACAGGGAGGAGAGCCAGGCCTCTCCTCAGCCCCAAGCCCTAAGTTAGCCGCTGGGGGTAGGAGCAAGTGTAAGGCCTTGCTTGAGAGCCTCACTTCCAGATCCCAGCTTGGGACTCTCTGAGCCGACATTTATTTCCTCCTCCGACCCGTCTTGTAGGGTTGTTCGTTAAAATGTTCCTTTTCTTTCATGGTTCTCAGAGGAAATTTGGAAAATATCGAGAAATTAAAGGGAAAGGAGAACAGTGCAGAACCCCACCCTCTTCCCAGGTTCCCTCGGGGCTGAAAGGCGATGATGCAGTGTGCTTGGCTGGAGTAGGGACGCAACAGACAAACGCACTAGACAGTGAGCGCAGAGTCCTGGGCTCTGGCCTTCATCCTGCCATTGAACGTGGTTGCCACCTCTGGGCAGTGCCTGAGGTTCCCTTTAAACAGCAGCTCACTGACAAATCCTGCTCACCCTGCACTTTGCAGCCTGGCCACAAAGCAAGCGGCCACACCCAGGGTTGGGTTTGGAGCTGCTCCAGGTCACACCCTGGTGAAATGAGTAAGCAGGGGGCCAAGGCCTGCCCACAGGGCTGTGGGCACTAGGCATCTGAGGACTGACAGGAGAGGGGGTGCTGGGCCTGGTCAGCCTTTAGGGTGGTCGGATGCAAGGAGGCTCTCCCACCTCCTGGCTTGTCACTTGGACAGGCGACTTCGCGTCTCCGCTCAGTTTCCTCATCGGTAAGAGGCCTCATCCCAGGCATCTTGACCAAGATAACGAATGTGACGAGCAGTGCCTGGCACACAGCAGGCTTTCAGTGAAAGAGAGCCCTTCTGGCTGTGATTACGGAGCCCCTCTGGGAGGGAGGTACAAACAGATGCACTCAGGCTCCTCTGGGAGGGAAGCAGTTCAAAACCACAGCTGTTACCGAAACTCCGCCTGGGTGCCTGTACGCAGCTGGCCAGAGGAGACCGGCCAGCCACTAGGCCCCTTCCTGGGGAAAGCAGTCTTCCGAGAAGGCGGAGGATCACCTGCCCGTGGGTCACACACATCCCCGGATGGCCTTGGACAGGAGCCTCAATTTCCTCCTGTGACAGGGAGCTACTAGTGCCATCTACTTCACAGGGTTCAAATCTGGTTTAGGCTGTAAAATGCTGAACACAAGATAGACACCCAGCCCTAGTTATCCTTGGCTGCTTGGCCTGTAAAATGCAAATAGCTCTCCTTCCTCCTCGTTGGACATGGCAGGCAGGAAGGGACTCTGGGAAGATGAAGGCCTTGAAAATGGGCAAAGCATGATTCCAGTAGCAGAGAACTGGGGCCCTGCCTGCATCCAGCAATGGCGAGGGTTAGGATGGCCTTGGACAGGAGCCTCAATTTCCTCCTGTGACAGGGAGCTACTAGTGCCATCTACTTCACAGGGTTCAAATCTGGTTTAGGCTGTAAAATGCTGAACACAAGATAGACACCCAGCCCTAGTTATCCTTGGCTGCTTGGCCTGTAAAATGCAAATAGCTCTCCTTCCTCCTCGTTGGACATGGCAGGCAGGAAGCGACTCTGGGAAGATGAAGGCCTTGAAAACGGGCAAAGCATGATTCCAGTAGCAGAGAATTGGGGCCCTGCCTGCATCCAGCAATGGCGAGGGTTCTGTGCCTGCTGACTGGCACAGGTCTGACCAGATGCCTCTAGGGCAGTGGTTCTCAACCTTCTGGCCCTTTAACTACAGTCCCTCATGTTGTGACCCAACCATAAAATATTTTCGTTGCTACTTCATAACTGTAATGTTGCTACTGTTATGAATCGTCATGTAAATATCTGATATGCAGGATGGTCTTAGGCGACCCCTGTGAAAGGGTC
>NW_005367431.1:5590575-5591923 GCF_000412655.1 Myotis brandtii | reverse complement strand
CAACCATAAAATTATTTTCGTTGCTACTTCATAACTGTAATGTTGCTACTGTTATGAATTGTCATGTAAATATCTGATATGCAGGATGGTCTTAGGCGACCCCTGTGAAAGGGTCGTTCGACCGCCAAAGGGGTCGCGACCCACAGGTTGAGAACCGCTGCTCTAGGGCATGGCCTGACCCCTGTACCTGACCGTATTCACCACTCACAGCTAAGCCAACCCACAACACCCACTCCCTGGGGCCTGCTTCCAAAACCCAGGACCTGGAGCTGGAAGTGGCCTGAGATGAGTTAGCACACACACATATTCCAGAAAATGAAACTGAAGCCCAGGCTGGGGCTAGGACTTGTCCAAGGACACACAGTGAATTAGTGGCAGTTAAAACCAGAAACCAGGCTCTCCAAGTCCCCCCACCCCCCTCGCATTCCCCTTGGGCTTTTCCCACTCCACCCTCACCCGATGGTTGTTTAGATTCTCATGGACTCCATCCAGGGATTCCACTCCCACAAAACACATCCTGTGGCTCATGCCACCTCACTTTGGGCCCTCCCTGGCAGCAGGCTTGGGGGCTCGAGGAGGGAAGAGTCAATCTGAACAGGGAGCTGCCCCCAACTTGCACCTGCTACTGGCTGTCTGGGAGGGAAAACTGGGCCTGGGGGAGCACCCAGGGTAGATAAGGGGGAGGGAGTTGGCTGGGGGGGAAGTTTGGATTCTCTCCAAGCCATACTGGGCCTGAGAGACCCCCCCCCCCACACACACACACACACTTAAAGTCCCTACAGCATCCGCAGGCCTAGCTCTGTGCCAGCACAACAGCAGGTGCCCAGTACTGGTTTCTGGGCCCAACAATGAATGAAGAAGAATGAATGAATGACGCACAGCTGGCTCCCTGGACTTCCCCAAGGTCACAGGGTGCACTGGGGATGGTGGGTTGGGTCTCCACACTCCCAGTCGTGCTCATTCCACTCCATTCGGTGGATGAGGTTTTTTCACCCCACGCCTGAAAATGAAGGGCTCTTCTCCAGGGGGGTCCTGGATGGTTCTGGAATCTGAAAGCTCCCCTTCTCCCTCCCAGACTCAACCAGCTTCACTCACACTGGGCCCCAGGCGCCCCTCCCTCCTTTCCCACACCCGGAAAGCACAGCGGGGAGAGGTGCACGGGGTCCCCAGAATTACCGGCAGCCGGCCAGCCGGCACGCATCGCACAGCTTGGCCCTCTGGTCCGTGGGGGGTGGCGTCCAGGCAGGTGCCGGGCACCGTAGCGGGGGGCACAGTCTGCGGGTACAGCGAGGTGTAGTAGGCGGTGGTGACCGGGCAGAGCTGGGGGCTGCCGAGGCCAGGCGGCCAC
>NW_005367431.1:5587392-5590217 GCF_000412655.1 Myotis brandtii | reverse complement strand
GCCCGCGGGCTCCACGGAGAGGCGATGCGCTCGGACGGGGAGGAGACCGATGGCACCGACTCGCTCTCGCCTCGCTGTGCAGCACCCGCGTCTTTCTCCGCCACTTTTTTTTTCTTCTTTTTTTTTTTAGCGCCAAACTGCGTGCCGCGAAATTCGGATCTCCCGCGGAAAATGCCGCGCTTCCGTTGGTCGCTGCAACAAATATAGGCTCCACCCTCCGGAAAGGACCGGTCCCGGGTCGGCGATTGCAGCAGGAGTTTTGCTGCTTAAAGGGACAGCCACACCCGCTGCGCAGACCAGGAGGGCGGTCCTGGGGGAAAGAAGGAGCGGCCGGGGTGTGGAGCGCTCGGGGGTGCGCCCGGGTCCCTGGGGGTGGGGCGGGAACAGTCCTGACCTGAGCCCAGACGGCAGCACAGGACCCAGGCTGGAGGACTGTTTGTTAGGTGGCATGGCTGCTCAGCCAGCATGAATGCATGCCTATCCTTTTCCTCACTAAAATGAAAGCCAGGAACCTGTTCTCTTTCTTGGCAGGAGAGGGACGGAGCCTAACAGTTATAGGATAGTAACATCCATTGAGCGCCTGCTAGATAATTGCATGTATTTGTTGTTGTTATTATTATTATTATTAATTTATTTTTTGGTTAATCCTCACCGAAGGGTATTTTTTCCATTGCTTTTCAGGGAGAGTGGAAGGGAGCGAGGGAGGCATGGGGAGAGAGACACGTGGACTGGTTGCCTAGTGGTTGCCTCCTGCACCCTGCAACCCTGGTACGTGCCCCTGACTGGAATCGAACCCACGGCCCTTGATGTGCAGGCCGGTGCTCTAACCACTGAACACACCGACCAGGGCTGTATTGTTTTATTTTATTTAACCCAGCAATCCTGGGAAGAGGAATGAGGATCTTCCTGGTGGAGATGGAGACATAGTCTGAGAGGCGGGGTACCTTGGAGAGATTTGCTGATTTGAGAACTAGCAGTCTAATCCGGGACAGGCCAGCTCCTGAGCCCTGGTTTGTTCCAGTAAAAGGTTCCTCCCAACTCTCCCAAGCTGTGCCCTGCCCCTTGTAGGCATGGGTGGGGGTGGTGGGGGTCCAGAGTGCAGAGCTGCCTTGTTCACAGTTGTCTTCCCAGAGCCCAACACTCAGTAAATATTAGAATATCTCCAGGTTTCTCCTAAACAATCCTTTTGTTACAAGAGCCTCCCTCCCTCATTCAAAACCTTCACCGTTGATAATACATTTATGTCCCTCTTCTCTCCAGTTTAGAGATGCGGAGGCTCAGAGAAGTGACCTTGGCTATCGAATGGCTGCTGCTGAATTCCAGGGCTGCCGACCCCGCCTGGTGCTGTGTGACTTTTGCATGTCTGAGCCTGGCATGTTACAGCCCTTCAGAGTCCGTCCCCAGCTGAATACCTCGTCCTCATCCTCAGATAGTGAGGCCGAGGTGGCAATAATGTGTGATGATTAAGAGCCCAAACTTTGCAGTAGACAGCCTTGGGTTTCAACCCAGGCCCTATCACGTTACTAGCTGTGTGACCCTAGACAAGTTTTGTAAACTCTCTGAGCTGAGCTTTTCTCATTCCCAGTCACAACCACTTTGTAGGATTCTGGGGAGGTTTCATGAAGCGAAGCATGGAAAGCTCTTGGCATAGAGCCTGGTTCATAAGGAACCTCGAAGGAGTGGCTGCTGTGTTTACATCTCTGCCATCTCCTTTACTCCAGTCTACATATTCTGCTGGTCCTTCAAGGCCCAGCTTAACCCTCAACTCCTCCAGGAAGCCTTCCTAGACTGCCTCCCCTTTACCAGTCTCTTGCACTTTCAACCTCAAAGGATAGGTGGGAAGGCTCCCTGAATGCCCCTTAGCACCCAGGGCCTGATTTTGCATGCAGAAGGTGAGTAATAAATATTGACTATATGATTCACTCATCTTCCCACAAAGAATGGCCAGGAGGACCAGAGTCAAGTCCCACTCTTTCTGGCTGAGTGACCCTGGACCAACTGCTTCTTCACTTCTCAACCATCAAATGTGGATAATGCTCTCGCTCTCGGCCTAATTCACAGGACTTCAGAGACACTATGTAAACGGTGGTGGTAAAATCTTAAAGACAGAAAAATATAAATTGGTGGCGGTTAATATTTATGAGAACCTACTGTGTGCCAGGCTTCCAGCTCTTGGGCATCTCCCCGGATCCTTACAGCACCCCTCTGACACAGGCACTCTCTTTATTCCCATTTTACAGATGTGGGAACCTGGAAGAAATTGTAGCAGAGCAGGTTTGGGGAAGAGGCAGAGCCCCAGGGCCAGGAAAGGAAATGGGGGTGGCAGGGTGGGGCTGAGACCAAAGAAGGGAGCCAGCAAGGGGGCTGAGAGCCAGCTCTCTGCGGTTGAGTTTCGGCCCGCTGGGGCTGGCTTTAGAGTTTCACTGCCTGGGAACTGGTTCCTGCAAAAGGTGTGGGGCACAGATCTGCAGTCTGTCTCCCTGAACTTGAATTCCTGCCCCACTCACCCCTAGCATTATATTCTTGGTCTGGCTGCCGGACCTTTCTGAACCTCAACTTCCTCATCTTTGCAATGGGAATGGCAAAAGTGACCTTTTCATCTACTGTGAGGATCCATAAGGTATTGGATATAAAATCCTCAGAGGGGTGCATGCATAGTGGGTACTTACGTTTTAGCTAAAGTTTGTGTGAGATGAACCAGACGAGGCCCTCACATGGAATCAAACTAAAATTCTTGCAGTTTGCCCTAGCTGGTTTGGCTCAGTGGATAGAGCGTCGGCCTACAGACTGAAGGGTCCCGGGTTTGATTCCGGTCAAGGGCACAT
>NW_005367431.1:5577854-5587331 GCF_000412655.1 Myotis brandtii | reverse complement strand
CAATGATTCTCATCATTGATGTTTCTAGCTCTCTGTCCCTCTCCCTTCCTCTCTGAAATCAATAAAAATATATTAAAAAATAAGTAAAAGAAATATTTTAAAAATAAAATACTTGCAGTTTTCCATTCATACCTGTGGATGAAAAAAAAGGGGGTTCTATGGAGAGTAACCTCACAGGGCGACCTGATCATAAATTTCTAACTGGGCAGGTCATGGTGGGTAGTCATGCCCCAAACTTGTGACTTCTTCAGTGAAAGGTTTTAAGCAAGGCCTGTCCATTGTTGTTGGGCATCTAGGTAAACACACTTTTAATCTCAACCAGATGTAATACCCCTGGGAGGGGGTATTAACTCTCAAGAGAGCACAGAATCTTGCTAACCATCCTATAATCTAAGTCCAAGCCCCCTGTTGCTTTCTCTCACCTCCACGGACGTTCACATGCACAAAAGAAGCTGCAAAACTCTTATTCTCCAGAGCATTTGAAATCTGGCTCCCCAGCAGATGCTGTGAATTTGGCTCAAATTAACTCATAAAAATTCTCTACAGGTTTGGACGTTTCTTAATGTTGACATGCTCCACACTTTCTTAGTTCCCAGGCTTTGCGGACATGGCTTCATATCCACAAGGCCTCTCCTCCCTTCCATCCCCATGTGCTCAAATCTGATCCATCCGTCAAGGCCCAGCACCAATGGTAGAGTGGCAGGAGCGAGGAGTCTGAATTCAGAAATCCAGTGAAACGTCAAACCCCTGGAGAGCAGGACCCAGGCCCTGTTTTCACCTTTGCGCCCTCCTCCCGGGGAGTGCCAGACATACAGGGCTTGAGGATGGTGGTAATCGCTAATAAGTCAGTGAGGATGGTGGTAATCCTATATAATAAAAACCTGATATGTTAAGTGTCCAGTCCTTGGTCATCCATTCAACCAATCAAAGCGTAATATGCTAATGATATGCTAAGGCCGCTCAACCGCTCACTATGATGTCCACTGACCACCGGGGGCAGAAGCTCTGACTGGTAGGTTGCTTGCTGCTGGGGTCCTGCTGATCTGGACTGAGCGAAACCGGCCCGACACACCCTGGAGCCCTCCCGTGGTCCCTCCCCCCGCTGGCCAACCTCCTGTGTCCCTCCCCGGCCCTGGTCGTGCACCGGTGGGGTACCCTCAGCCTGGCCTGCACCTTCTCACAATCCAGGACCCCTTGGAGGATGTCAGAGAGCCGGTTTCAGCCCGATCCCACAGGCCAGGTCGAAGCACCCCACTGGTGCACCAATTCGTGCACCGGGCCTCTAGTAGCTAATATTTCCCAAGCACTTTCTCAGTGTAAAGTACTCAGACAGGTACTTTGCATGCATTATTATGTTGAAACCTCCCAACTACCCTATAACATAGGGACAATTTGGACAGATGAGGAAATGAGGCTCAAAAATGTACTAGTAAAAGGACTTGACTGAGGGCTGATTAAAGATGAAACCAGGATCAGAACTCAGATCTGTCTCCCAAGGCACTGAGGCATTTTAAATAAAATACCCATGTAAAGGAGGGTAAGTCCTGCCAATGAATCAGGGGTTCCAGTGCTGCAGACATTGTTGGGCATGGACAGTGTGCCCACAACTAGATAAGTTAGGGATGCATAGTCCCATTTTCCAGAAGAAAAAACAAGGCTTGGGGGATATTAAGTGACTTGCCTGAGGTTGCACAGCTGGTAAAGGAAGAAGCCCTGTCCCAGTCAGGCCCAACGCCCTGGCAAAGCCCCCATAGCAACCGTCCTCATCTCTGGTGTATCTTCTCCTGAAAAACGCCTCAGGTTCCCTCAAAGTCCTACAGATCAAATGCAAAATGCTGTCCTGGCGGTGTGCCAAGTGGTTAGCACATCGGCTCTCAAACCCAAGGTTTTGAGGGTTGATTCTTGTCAAGGACTCGTACCTGGGTTGCAGGTTCCCCACCCTGGTGGGGCACATGTGAGAGGTAACCAATTGATGTGGCTCTCTCACATCGATGTTTCTCTCTCTCCTTCCTACCCCCCTCCCTTCCACTCTCTCTAAAATCGATGAAAAAAATATACTCCAGTGAGGACTAACAAACAAACAAACAAAACACAGAAAGCTGAATATTAGCTTCCCGAAGGCACAGCTCCTGTCCGGGGCTCCCCAGTGTGTCACCTGTTCACACGGATCCCAAATCAGAGAGAACCATATTGGAGCTGTGAGAAGGAAGGGAGGGGTGTCTGTGCTCCATCTTCTTTGTGCTTCTCTGTATAGCTTTTCTGCCTATTCTACAATAAGCATGTATTCCTTTGATAATTGAAGAGAAAAGGTTATTTAAAAAAAAAGAAAAGAAACAAGTGGCTACTTCAGAGTAGCTCTGTTAGTGATAACAATACTTTTACCGGAAAATTGTTGGAATGTGAGGTTCATGGGTTCTCTGGACTGACACATAGTAAATATGACATGAATGTTTGTGAAATAAAAATTCTGGGCCTGACACTCCTAAAGCTGTGTGCTTTGGAGCATAGCATTGCACTACTCTGGGCCTCAATTCCTTCACCTGAGAAATGGGCTGTCTCATAGGGCTATTGTGATGGCTGAAGTAAATCTGGGATGGTATGTGAATGTACGTGTATGTGTGTGTGTGTGTGTGTGTGTGTGTAGCATATTACCAAAATGTACTGAGAAGGTAAAGAATTTGAATGGACAATTCTCCAAAGAAGATACACAGAGACCAAATAAGCACATAAAAAGATGTTCAACATCATCAGTCATTAGGAAAATGAAAATAAAAACCACAACAAGACTCACACCCACTGTGATAGCTATAACCAAAAAGACCGACGATAACAAGTGTTTGGCCAGGATGTGGAGGAACTAAAACCTTCCTACATTGCTAGTGGGAATGTGAATTGGTGCAGTCGCTTTGGAAAACAGTTTGACAACCCAGGAATTCTACTCCTAGATACCAGTGTATACCCAAGAGAACTGACAACACATGTTCACACAAAAACGTGTACATGAATGATCAGCAACATTATCCAAAATAACCAAAAAGCAGAAACAACCCAAATGTCCATCAACTGATGAATGGAGAAACAAATGTTGTGTGCCCATACGATGGAATATTATTCTGCCATGAAAAAGGAATGAAGCGCTGAAACACGCTACAACATGGATAAGCCTTGAAAACATGATGCCAAGTGAACGAAACCAGACACAAAAGGCCACAAAACCCATGCTGTCTGATTCCACTTACGCGGAATGTCCAGATTAGACAAATCTATAGAGCCGGAAAGGAGATTAGTGTTGCCAGAGGTGGGTCAGTTTCATCTCAGGGTAAGGAAGCTGAGGTCAGAGAAGCAGAGTTCTACCGTGTCTGCTTATCTATGAGACTTTGGGAAGTGGCTTCGCCTCTTGGACGCTTAGTTTTCTCAACTGTAAAAATAGAGATAATGATGCACGCGCGAGAGGGTGGCCGTATATCCTCCCTGTGTCAGTTCCTTTTCCCTTCCCTCCAGTCTTTGGGTGGAAGCCGACGGGGTTTAAGGCCTAAGGCTGCCATCTAGCGGTGAGCGCCAGCACCTGCCAAAAGCCTGTGAGGTTTTCTAGTCACGTTAACCCTCAGTCTATGGGCTTGGGGAGAAGGAAAAGGACGAGAAAGATGCAACCCTGCTAGAAGGCCAGGGCTACCAGATTGGCCAGGCTCTTTCCAGAGGTTTCCAGACTCTGGAGATGTTTTTCACAGATGTTGGTCCTGTGGTAGTGGCCCCACATTGGGGCGGCGGGGGGCGGGCAATCCGATTCAGGTCCCAATAGTTGCCCATAGGAGCTTGGGGGAAGCCACTATAATTCCTGTGATTACCAATGTATTCCTCCTTTTTCCTGCTGGAACTCTTAAAAATGAAGACCTGACCTTGTTACTCTCTAGCTTAAGATCTGGCAAGTAGTTCCCCCTGAGACCTGGCCACCGCACCCCCAGCCCGTCTGATCTGCAGCCCCCTTCACAGAGGGGAGGGGGTGTTGGGGGAGGAGGACCTTAGGCTCTGATCATACCCACTTTTTCAGACATTCCTGCTCTCCCTGTTTTTGGCCATGCTGTTCTCCAGCAGGAAAAAATGGCCTGCCCTCAGACACAAGTCATTGAGAATGCTGTGTGCCCCATACGCACACACGATCTCACACAACATCAATAAAAATGGGTATGTTCTAACTCTTCAGAGCCAGTGGTCGGCAAACTGCGGCCCGCAAGCCACATGCGGCTCTTTGGCCCCTTGAGTGTGGCTCTTCCACAAAATACCGACTTCTGCGCATGGGCCACAAAGTTTCAATCGCACTGTACGTGCGCGCCCACACGTGGTATTTTGTGGAAGAGCCACACTCAAGGGGCCAAAGAGCCGCATGTGGCTCTCGAGCCGCAGTTTGCCGACCACTGTTTCAGACTAACGGAATTGAAACCTGGGACAACAAAATCAAGACTCCAGACCAGCGACCTCCCTCTCAGGAGCTTGCCTGCACTTCCCCTTCCTCCCTCTCTTCTCCACCAGGTGCATTACCTTTGCCTTTTTCTCTAGCTCCAAGGGCCCTTCTTTTGCTTCTGTAACTTGTTTCCTGAGCCTATGCAGCCCAGCGGGCTCATTTCTACTAAATAACTCTGTAACTTTCTAAATAAAAACATATTAAAAAAAGAAGGCTTCAGATCTTATTTAAAAAATCTTTCTCTTATTAAAAAAAAAAAAAAAAAATACAGCCCGGCCAGCATGGCTCAGTGTTTGAGCGTCGATCTGTGAACCAGGAGGTCATGATTTGATTCCAGGTCAAGGGCACATGCTCGGGTTGCAGTCTCCATCTCCAATGTGGGGGGTACAGGAGGGAGCTGATCAATGATTCTCTCTCATCGTTGATGTTTTTTCTCTCTCTCCCTCTCCCTTCCTCTCTGAAATCAATAAAAAATAGATATTTAAAAAAATAATACAGATTAATTACATTCAAAAATAAGACTCAGAATTCATTTGAAATAGTAAGACATTCAATTGTTGGAATCTGGCTCAGAAGCTGACTCTGACCTTGTTCCCCACCTCCTGTTAGGAATTTCAGTCTGCCATCATTTCACATTGTAATTGATACCGTTGTGATTTGCTAGCGAGGCCCGGTGCACAAATTTGTGCACAGGTGGGGTCCTGCCAGCCTGCCCCATAGAGCTGGGCCAGCCCGGGGGAGGGTCTGAGGCTGGGGTGGAGAGGGGCCACAGGTGGTTGGCCGCCAGCCCTGCACCCTGGTCGAACTCCCTGTTGAGAGGACAATTTGCATATTAGCCTTTTATTATATAGGAGGATAGGAAATGAGCCAAAGGGAGGCCAGATATTATAGGCATTGCCATTTGGGCAGCTTCACCAGGAAGCTGCAGCTTTACACTCCCCAGGAACCACTGGCCCATTCCCTGCAGATTACTGGGGGGAGGGACTGGACAAAGGGGAAGATAGATGGTCCTGCAGTAAAGTCAGAATCACAAAGGGAAGATGCCTGTCAGTCAAACCTGGGAACACAGGTCATTGGCCAGAGGGGACAGGGCCACTGCAAACCCTCGAAAATTTGGGAATACACAATCCCCTAGACCAGTGGTTCTCAACCTTCTGGCCCTTTAAATACAGTTCCTCATGCTGTGACCCAACCATAAAATTATTTTCGTTGCTACTTCATAACTGTAATGTTGCTACTGTTATGAATCGTCATGTAAATATCTGATATGCAGGATGGTCTTAGGCGACCCCTGTGAAAGGGTCGTTCGACTGCCAAAGGGGTCGCGACCCACAGGTTGAGAACCGCTGCCCTAGACAAAGGAATTCTCCCTCTCTCTTGGCTCTCTGGTTCCTTTGGTTTTGCTCCTGCCTCCCTGCATTCACCCAGGTTCTCCATAGCCCCATGGCCATAGGGACTTCACACGCAGTGGACTGATGGACTGCAATTGGGAACACAGATTCGGCTAGCCTGGTGCTGTATTGGACTGTGGGGGCATGGAACGAAAGCTCTGGGCAATGGCTTTAATTCTAGCCCTACTGAAGTCACAGCGACACATCCTCTGTGCTGGGACAAAGGGAAATGGGACCCTGGAAAGTCAGGGTGTAATTCCACAGACGTAAAGCTTTCTACAATACCTCATCCTCCCATGGGGGCCCCTGGAAATCCTTATTCCAGCAGCACCCCAAGAAATGCACTCTCCTCAGCAGCAGGTGGGGACAAGGAGTGCTCCCCACCAATAACATGACAACTGCTGTTCTGTTCTATCCTCTCCACCAGATTTAAGAAGATCCGTTTCTTCTTTACCTTCACACCCCAATATGCGGCCCAGTGCCCATTGCAGAGTAGAAGCTCAACAACTGATTATTGAAGTGAACTCAGTGAAAGGTTTTTGGAACAGTTGAAAGGCCACTCCCAATCTCTTCCCAGGAAAGTCTCTGGCCACACCGTCAGAGTCTCTCTGTGATTCTGCCTGGGGAAAAATGGGGGGGCCAAGGTCTCAGGTACTGTACCTCCTTCTCCTGGCCTGTGGAGAAGCATAACTTCTCAATTTCTAACTTCATCTATCCCCCCTGCCCCCATAATCATTCCTCCCCGCCAAAGGCAGATCCAAAACAAACAATGCTAATAGTAGCAAAGCGAGGTTGGCGGCACCCCAAATCCACATCAATGATCACCATAACCCTATGAGGAAAGTCATAATTAGCCCCATTTTACAGCTGAGGCGACTGAGGCCAGGTGTAGCTCAATGATATGCCCGAAAGCACACAACTGGAGTGTCAGGGCCTGGGATTTTGTTTATTTACTATGTGCCGGTCCCCAGATCTGAAGCCTTATAAATCTCAACTCCTAGGATCCTCATCACACCCCTATGAGGTATGTATTGTTGTCACTCCCACTTTAGAGATGAAGAAACTGAGACTCAGGGAGTTTAGGTGGTTAGCCTAAGGTCACAGGGCTGGTGATGGTGGAGCAGGATTTGAGCCAGGGTAGTCTGGGTTCACCCTCTTGACCTCTCTGCTCTGTATCCTTCCTCTTGGATAGCCTCTGAAAGCCTCGTCTTCAGCGTGTCTAAGCATAAGAACACCACCTCACAGGGCGGTTGTGATGATTAGATCTAATATGTGTGGGCATCTGGAGCACAGGAGATACCCAGGAAGAAGTAACAATGTTTGTTCCTCTCCAGCGCCTCAGCTGACAATTGCAGCAACTGGCCACCAGGGGGAAGTCACGCACTGAGGACCTAAGCCCTTCCCAGGGACCTGGTTGACGGGTCAATGGTTAGGGATTCTGCTGAGCCCTTTTTTCCCCTGGGCCCAACCCTGGGACCAAGGACATATCTAACCACTGCTGAACCTCTTAGAACTGACCTTCTTGCAATGGAAATTGGTCTTAAACGCATCCAAGGCCCCTTTGCCAACAACAGTTCTGGGACTGGGGGATGTGGGGGGAGGATGTATGATGAGGGGAGCCCAGCTGTGTCCTATTTGGTGGTGGTGTGTGGCGGGGGGAGGAGTGGCAATTATCAGCCATGCCCCTCCTGCTGGAGGCTGGGTTCCTGGAGCCACAGCTGCAGGGTGGAGGGTGACAGGGAGGGCTTTGGAATTGTCTCCCTATGGGTTTCCATGGTTACAGATTGATGCAGGCAGCCCACTAGGCTGGGTCCTTTATCTGTATTGTCTCCTGGAGAAACAATGGGCTCTGGGGATTGAGGGGGGGGGCGCTCCATACAGATCATGGTGGCAGCAGGGGCCTATGTGTCCTGCTCTGCGAATCCCTGACCCTGCTGCTGGGGCTGAGAGATGGGGGCGTGGGGGTCAGCCTTGGCAATCGCTTCTTGCATTGGGGTACAACATTACTGTCGCAGAGACTCCGAGAGGCCCGTCTTTCTGAGGCTCCAAAACAGCAAAGCTGCAGAGGCCTCAGGGTAGTAAGTAAAAAGCACATTTTGGGGTCAGCCCTGATCAAATCATGATTCTGTCCCTTACTGCTGTTGGACTTGGGCAAGTTATTTTGCCTGTCCAAGTCTCAGTTTCCTCATCTTGAAAATGGGGACAGCGCCTGCTTTACAAAATTACTGTGAGCACCAAGCACAAAGCCTGGTGTCAAGATGCTCAGAGAGTCCCTAGGCTCAGGCAGGCTCCTGGCAGGTTTGGGATCACAGGACTGGTCCTGTCACTCACTCTGTGGCCTTAACAAGGTCTTCACTGGGCCTTAGCTGCCCTCCCCTATCTGTGACTTGAGGACTTTGAAAGGTTTATACACGATTAAATAAGATGATATAAGGAAGTGCTTGGAAAAATAGAAATCAAACCACTGACACATAACCCTGCCTTCCAGGACTTGTATCTACTTGGAATATGCAACACATAATTATAGGGGGTGGGCATGTGGCATTTGGGTGAGTTGAATCTTTGGTGCTACGGCAGATAAGGGAGATTTTCTGAAGGAGCAGGACTTGGAGGGCCTCTGAACTGGGGAATTACTCCAGAAAGATCTGCCACCTTGTGCCCCAAAGAAACAAATAGTTAAGGGACTCAGCTCTGCTTCCCAGTTTAATCATCTTGCCCTGTTGCCACCATCTTCTCCGAGGGAAGGGTGTGTGCAGATGGGAGAGGAGTAAGGGAAAGTTATTGTCATTTATGCAACACATTTCCATGAGGCAAGTTGATCATTAGCCCCATTGTAAAAATAAAGAAACTAAAAACTGCTCTCATTGTTACTCCTCTGGACTGGCCAGACAATGTATAAGAACCAAGAATAAAATCAATTTGTCTCCAAAAATTAAAAAACAACAACAAAAAATCATTTGCTTGCGGTATGGAAGACAGAACTTGCCTAAGAGAAAGTAAAACAACCGCTTCACCTTTAATCAGCAGAGGGAACCAAACATAAAATCATTTGCTTGCGGTATGGAAGACAGAACTTGCCAAGAGAAAGTAAAACAACCGCTTCACCTTAAATAATCAGCAGAGGGAACCAAACATGTTTAAATGTCTATCACTCACCTTTCCATGAAATGCACTTAGCTCAGAGCTCCACACACAGTTAAGTGTTCAAGAAATAAAAGTTCTTATCACTATCACCTTATCGCCATTGCTATTAAACTTATGACTACACATTCAATGCTGAGGATACAAAGGTTAATAAAACTCCTTCCTGTCTTTGAAGAATTCAGCCTGGTGAGAGAGAAGGGGGAGTGGGGGTGCAAAAACATAATCTCTTACACTTGTTCAACTTTACAGTTTACAAAGCCCTTTTACATGCACCATCTCATGAATTCTCAAAACAACCTCGTGAGGAAGGCATTTTTCCCATTTTAGAGATAAGGAAACTGAGGCCGAGCGGGCTCCAACGACTTGCCCAGACATTGTAAAATATGAGTAAAGCCCTAACCGGTTTGGCTCAGTGGATAGAGTGTCGGCCTGCGGACTGAAGGGTTCCAGGTTTGATTCCGATCAAGGGCATGTACCTTGGTT
>NW_005367431.1:5573000-5577809 GCF_000412655.1 Myotis brandtii | reverse complement strand
TCTCTCATCGATGTTTCTAACTCTCTATCCCTCTCCCCTCCTCTCTGTAAAAAATCAATAAAAATATATTTTAAAAAAATATGAGTAAAACATGAAATGAAATAACTTTAGGAGAAAAAGAACACCTTTATTGGAGTAACAGATGTGTTATAAAGCAATAGAGTATATTGATTATGTAAGGCACAGGGACCATAGCCCTGTTTTACTAAAGAATATAGCAAAGATAGCTTTTACAGAATTACAGAACCAGCCAGGCTTTTAAGAGCTCTCATGTATGGAGCAATGACTATGTGCCTGGCACTTATTTTTTTATATCTTTTTATTGATTTAAGAGAGGAAAGGCGAGAGAAAGAGAGATAGAAACATCAATGATGAGAATGATCGATCGGCTGATCGCTGCCTCCTGCACACCCACACTGGGGATTGAGCCTACAACCCGGGTATCTGCCCTGACCGGGAATCGAACTGTCATGTATGGAGCAATGACTATGTGCCTGGCACTTATTTTTTTATATCTTTTTATTGATTTAAGAGAGGAAAGGCGAGAGAAAGAGAGATAGAAACATCAATGATGAGAATGATCGATCGGCTGATCGCTGCCTCCTGCACACCCACACTGGGGATTGAGCCTACAACCCAGGTATCTGCCCTGACTGGGAATCAAACTGTATCTCCCAGTTCATAGGTCGATGCTCAACCGCTGAGCCACGCCAGCCGGGCTGTGCCTTGCACTTTTATGTGTTTCTCTAATGCTCACAAAAATGCTGAAAGGTAGACATGGTCAGTTGCCTTTCACAGACGAGAAGCCAAGGCTTAGAGAGGTGAAACTTTGTGCCCAGGGTTGCACCGTAAGGAGGGGATAGAGTCAGGGCTGGGACCCGGGCTCTGACACTCAGGTGAGGAGCTGGAGCCAGGACTTCCTCCCACGTCAGTTTTGCCAAGGACTATGCTCCTGCTGAGAGGTGAGCACCTTTCCTGCCTCCCTCCACAGAGCACGCTGAGTGGGAGGAAGAGTGCGGGCAGTTCTCCAAGCAAGAGAACTTGTTTCAGCCCATTTGGGAAGCAGCATAGCGTAGCACGGCCTTCAAAGTGTGTGCCTCTGTGCGTATGTGCATGCACATGCACACGTGTGACTGTGTGAGAAGTTGGCTGGGTGCCGGGTCTTGCAAAACCATGTGATAAAAACCTGTACATCTTCCTGAGATGTCAATTTTTAAAAAAATATATTTTATTGATTTCAGAGAGGAAGGAAGAGAGAGAGAGAGAGAGAGAGAGAGAGAGAGAAAGAGAGAAACATCAATGATGAGAGAGAATCATTGATCGGCTGTCTCCTGCAAGCCCCCCACTGGGGATCGAGCCCACAACCAGGGCATGTGCCCTTGACCGGAATCGAACCTGGGACCTTTCAGTTCACAGGTCGACGATCTATCCACTGAGCCAAACCATGTAGGGCCTGAGATGTCAATTTTACTAAAAAAAAAAAAAGAGAGAGAGAGAGAGAGCGCGCAAAAGCAAGAGAGAGACGTTATGATTTTATATTAAAGCACAGATGGCTACAGAAGGTCTGAGAACACAAAATGCTAAGAGAATGAACGGCAACTGGCATTTGGGGGTCCCTCCTGTGTGCCAAACACTAGTCTAAGAGCTTTATGTGTTCATTAATTCAGTCCTCACAACAACTGTCCATGGCAGAGACTTTTTTTTATCCCCATTTTATAGATGCAGACACTGAAGACAAAAGAAGTTATGTAACTTTGTCCGAGTTCACACAGCTACTAAGTAGAGGAGTTTGGGCACACACAGGCATTTCAATAGCCAATATTAGAACATCTATGTTATCCACTGTTTATCCGATTGAAAGTTTACAAACAGATTTGGGCTGAGAATGACGAGGAACAAGCAGCCGCTGGCTCCCGCCCGACTTCCTCTAGATACAATTATAAGGGCTACCCATTACTAGCAGCTCACCTGCACCAGGTTCTCTCTTCTGTTGTCTTATTTCCTACAACAACTCTATGAAACAGTTACTATTTGGAGTTTTACAGATGAAACACTGAGGCTCAGAGAGCTGTTCAGACAGCTCTGAAGCGGCAGAGACAGGATCTGAGCACAGGGTCCGTCTGATCACAAAGCTGCTGCTCATGCCCAAGATGCCACCATCTCTGGTCTCCAGGTCCTCTGGCCTCTGGGTCCCCCACTCCCACCCCCGATTCTCTTCTAGATGGGGGCGCTTTCATGAGGGAGCTGGTTCTGCATCAGGCTGAGCCTGGGCAGGCTCAGAGGTCTGAAGCTCTCTCCTTCCACCAGCTGATAATACACTTGCCATGAAGTTACTACAAATCCCAATAATGAGAAAGTAGCAGCTGGGCCCTGATGGGAGCACGAAGCCCTAGCTATGAATCCCCAGGTCCCTGAGGGAATCTTTCCACATGACACTGGATGAGTCACTTCTAAGCTCTGGTACTCAGCTTCTCCATCTGTGAAATAGGAATAGCAACACTACTCATTAGCTGTGCCTTACCGAGTGCCGGCCCCATGCTGGCAGCCTTCCGGGTGCCTGACATCAGTTCCTCACTAACTCCTCACTCTGTGGACAGGCTCCAGGCGGTATTACTGGGGGGGAAGGGGAGACTGAGGCTCAGAGAGGTGAAGAGTTTGCTACGATAACAGAGCCTGGGAGTGCAGGCCATGCCCCTCACCCCCTTCAGTCCTGTGCTATTTCTCAAGGCACCAGGCTGTCCTGGGTGCGGTTGAAAGGGCTCAGCTGGACAGGCCATGCGGAGGTGCTGTGACTGGGTTATGCCGACAACACGAAGGAAGGAATTCTGTTAGGAATCGGACAATGATGCCCAGCCAGCTCCACAGTTGGGGTCACACAGCCAGCACTTCCCAAGTGCCTGGTGCCTTACCTACGTCCTCTAATTTAATCCCCACTGCAAATCACGTGAGGCTCTGACCCTAAATAACTTACCTGTGGTGGCATAGCTGATGCGGGACAAAGCTAGAAGTTCAACCAGCATCTCTCTGACTCTCAGACTCACAGAAAGTACCAGGAGGGCTTCAGAGGCTCAGACAGCCAACTAACGCTGCATGACGCCCTGGTTTGTACCAAGTGCTAAATGAGCAGCCGACAGCAACAGCTCTGCATGTGCAGGCTGTGTTGGAGACCTGGGCTCTGACACTTCCTCCAGGGTGACCTTTGGTGGTCCCTTCATATCTGTGACCTCATAGGGGTGAAGTGGAGGCAGCCCCCCCACCGCACCCCCATTACCAAATAGACACTTTCTTGCCACTAGATTTGTGTAGGGAGTCAAATCTGTAGTGGAGAATACAATTGATAGAATACAGGTCTAACATTTAGGCCCCCGGAGGTCCGTCTGGATGAATCCTCAACGGAAGCTGGGATCAGCCCTACACACATTTGGACCCACAGCAAAACCTGCCAAGGGCCCCTGGTATGAGTCAGGGTATGTGGGGTGTGGGGGGGTGGGGGGCGTGTGGTTGTCTGTCCTGATGGTCCCCAAGTCTTCATCTCCTCCTTGCATAACTTATAGGTCCCATATCCCAGTGTGTCTTGAACACCCTCTTCCCCCCACCCCCTTTTTTAAGACTAGAAACGGCCTAGGCTGAAAACAAAACCAAGTCTAGGAAGAACCTGGGTCAGCGAGTGGGCGGGTGATCTGGGGAGTCTGCTGCGCCTTGGGTACCCTCATTGCCACACAACACACACTCAGCCCCAAACCAACCGACTGCCAGCTGGCCAGCGACCACCTCGATTTAGGATAATGAGTTCCATATGTTTCCATAAGAAACCAGCTAAGCTTTTCCCCAGCAGTTCTTAAAAAGTGTTTTCTCCCCTCCCAGGCTTCCAAACTCATGCTTGGCCACCCTTGTTTCATTTACTCCTAATGAGAAGGGGAGGGAGGGGGCTGGGTGGCAATGACAAGGAGACAATGCCTTAGGGAATCCCCATTCCCTGCCTCCACATTTCCAGATCCTCGGGGGTGTGTGTGTGTGGGGTATGCAGTCCACCAGCCCCTGCAGTCCCTCTGTGAGAGCTGTGGGTGAGGCCTCGCTCTACCATCTCTAAGGGGTTATAACCCCTGCTCAGGGGAGGCAGAGTATGGCCGAGTGTCATGGGAAGCCAGGGGGCGTGGGTTTTAGTCCTCCCTTGACTACTAACTTGCTGTGTGTCCCTGACGAGGTTCCTTCCCCTCTCTGATCACACTTATGACCTCTAAGGGCCCTCCCATCCCAGACAGACTTTAGATTTATGAGCAAATGACAAGGGAAAAGGAAGGGCACTAGCTTAACTGTTAAGTATGGGTGGCTCCAGGCTTGGGCCCGGGGAAAGCCCAAGGTGTCCCTCCCATGGCCAGTGTTACTGCCAGTCTGGGCTCCCTTTGGCCACAATCTGGCCCAAAGCAGGAGCAGGGTAGTGTTGAGGGGGAGAGGGAGGGTCCCCGGATGGCAGGTCAGCTCCACCACCCCTTGGGTGATTAGGGGGAGACTATGGAGGGATGTGCTCCAGCGTCCCCCCATCTGAGTTGTCCAAGGAAACCCCCAAATCCTGGTCTCAGGGTGACTTACTACCCTGATCCAGACGGTCCACTGACCCTACCCAAGACTGACTCACTAACCTTGGCCACTGATGCTATTCAGACGAACCCTCACACCCCATTAACCCCGGCCACAGACTGACTGCTGCCAACTTCGACCCACACTTACCCCGAACCCCGCCTCAGTCAGGCTGAACCCCCAACTCTGGCCACACTCTGACCCCTCACTCTTTCAGACTGACCCCTGATT
>NW_005367431.1:5561313-5572258 GCF_000412655.1 Myotis brandtii | reverse complement strand
GCCTGCGAGCAGCCCTCCTTGCAGAGTGGCTCTCTTCTTGCCGGGCGGGGAGCGGGCAGCGGGCAGCGGGCACCCTGAGCAGCATCTCAGAGGGAAAGAGCGACAGGAGGTTTTAGGGTGCAGCCTGGGGCCTGGAGAAGAGGGGTGGCTGTGAGAGGTGGTGAGGCCCGGGAGACAGATCATTGGAGGTTGTCCAGCGCACCCCCGGCTCGGAGGAGCTATATAAATGGCCTTCTCCAATGGGCACCACCACGTCCCGTGTCACAAGACATGGATTCGAGCCCCTGTCTTGTGGCTTAAGAGCTGTGTGGACGCGGGCAAGTTACTGTGCCTGATCCAAGTCTGTTCTTTTGTTTGTTTTGTGTGGGTGTTTTTTGTTTTTTGTTTTTTGTTTTTTTTTTACAAAGTAAAAATTTCTTCCAAATGTCCGCATATGAGAGCTGATGTGTAATGCACGTTGAGACACGCAATTAAGAGTGAAGTTTGTATTTCAGAGAGCCTGGTGGATGCTTTAGGCGTGTTATCTTTGACATGAACCAAAACCTGCAAGGGAGGTATCATCATCCTTTTACAAATGAAAAGGAGACCTAGGGTGGTCTTAGGTCTTTTGTTCAGCCAGCACCCGCTGGAGACCTAGTCTGTGCCAGGCCCAGGGGATGGTGAGGGGAAAGCCGGCCTGGAGCAGAGGCGCGAACATGGCTTTGAAGCGAGATGGAGATGGGTTTACAAATCCTTGCTGTGTGACCTGGATCGAGTTATTCAGCCTCTGTGGGTCTGTTTTCTCTGTGAAGTGGAAATGAGACTTTTATGGATTTTGATAAGGATTAGAAAAATATTAAGATAAAATAGAGCTTGGCACTTGGTAGGCACTGGATAGGTGATTATGACAGAAGACATTATGCTCTTTTCTGAGAGTTTTCTGACCTTAGGGCTAAATTGCTTTCACTCTCTAAGGACTAATGAATTGGTGTGCTGGTTTCAGCTTTTGTCTCAGCCACCTGAACAGCTCAGTCTCAGCAGACCTAACAGGCAATTTCCTTGGAATTAGCTTAATAATACCTTGTAGGTGTGTGATGCATTTCAAAGAACTTTCCCACCATTATCTTCTGTCCAGGGAGGCAGCATTACGAGAACCACCAGCTGCTGGGCAAGGGAGCAGAGAGGCTTGGGGAGGTGAAGTGGCTTGCTCTTTCTAGCATTCCACAGCCCCACACTTCTGAGCAAGCAGGAAGCAGCATACTGTGGCAAAAAAGGTACAGAATGCTGAGCTCAGTGCCTGGCTCTACTGCAATTAATGGTGTAATGTGGGGCTAGGTGCCTCAGAATCGTATCCTCAAGATCAGCGAGTTTATACAGATGTGAAAACTGAGGCTCAGTTATACAGCCAGTATGTGGCAGAGCAAATATTTGCACCCTGGTGTGGCTGTCTCCAGAGCCAGTACAGCACACCCAACTAATGATCCAAGGTAGACCCAGCCTGGGTCTTGTACCTCTTGTCTTGAGGTAAGAGTTCCTCATATGAAAGACTGAGGGCTTCCCAGGGGATTGGAGATCGGCTATTGCTCTGCGAAGTTGTATGTGTTTATGTTCTGAAGAGAGTGTTCATACCTTCCATCAGATCATCAGAGGAGACCAGAAAACAGGTTGAGAACCACCGGGTGGCTGGGAGGATAGCTGGCAAAGACAGGTTGGTTGCCTCCCCACCACACGCCCCTGTTCACCCCTGAAAGCTCACCAGGGTTAAAGCGTTAAGGGTGGTGATGACGTGAGCTGTTTGTTATGAAATATTGAACTAATTCATGCCAGGAGCCAACACACAGATGAGATCATATCATAAACGGGAATCTAGTGAGGCCAGATGCCGGTGGAACCCACCTGGGGAGCTGCCAGGTAGGGGGCAAAGGGGCATGGGTTGGGGGCCTGGCCCCATGGAATATCCAGTCTCAGGCCCTGCTCCTGTCACAATGTCAGGCAGTCACTGTAGTTAAGATTAAAATTCCATCTCTGCCTCTCAAGGGGCTGTGTGTGATAATCTGGCTCTGACCCATTATCCATTGAACCTCAGTTTCTCCATTTCTGAAATAGGAATGAAAATGGTTGCTCACAGAGAAGGCTCCCAATGCAGGTGTTTGGGAAGGAAACGCCAGAAGGAATGAGGCTGGAGGGCCTCTATTCCAATTCCCAGTTCAGGGTCAAAGTCTCCAACTACCTGATGGTAGAGGAGAGATCGGTGCCAGTATTTCCCAACCAGCACCAAAAATCCTGATCAGGAGGTTTGGGGATTTGAGGGAAGACACCCCTCTCCTGTTTCCCAATTTTGGAAGCCCAAGGGGAAGCCAAAGCAGAGAGCAGGCGGAGGGAAGTGAAACCAGACCCAGTGACCCGTTTGTTCATTTCTGAAGTGGGTCTATGAACCACCACCTGTTTGGGCACCAGGTGAGGCTCTCCTCTTCCACATCCCCTGCTAGAAAGGCATGAATAAGTAATGGATTGAAGGCGACAGGCATCTGCTAGCATAGCACAAAAGCCCCCAAGGGACTTAAGAACTGGGACCGCAGACCTGATTTCTATCCTGAGCGCCCAACTTGCTGGGTGAGCTAATGGTGGGTCACAGCCCCTCTTGGGCCTTAGCCAGAGGCCCAGGATATTCTCTGCGCCAACCTTCAATGAATGTAGGGCTCCCGTCCTGAGCCCTTTCTACCTCCCCTCCCTCCACCCCACTGTTAGCTGGGCATTTTCCCATCTCCTTTAAAAGAGAATAAATGTTTGCTTTCCCCAGACTCCAAGAACATTTATTTCCCCTAAATTCAGCCTTGTGAGAGTGTTCGCACTGATGGAATCAAATTATACACACAAGTGTTTAAAAACCGTTTATTATGCAAAATGTTAACTTTTATAAAAAGTTTAATAACATACATCGCATGGTTACAGAAAGTCACCTTCCTGCAAAAAAGGTACAAAAGCTATATACTCTATTATAGAGTTCATAATCGGGGCAACAGCCTTTTTCCGAGACCAGAAGGCCAGCTCTACTGCTGGCCTTGGCAGAGTTTGGAGCAGCCACTGTCCCCCCCACCACACACCCCTCCACACTCTGACAGTCTTTAGAACTTGGGGGTGGGGTGGGGCTGGGTGACGTTGCCCAGTCGGTGCCCAGAGCTTGCTCTGGCTCTTCAGGCCACCTAAGTTCACAGTCCTTCGCTCCCGGGCACCAGGTCCAGCCTCGAGGCAGGGGTTTGGGAAGTGAAGTGGGCAGGGAGAGGCTGGGGTCCATCCATGCCCTTGGGCTTCCGGCCACAGAGTCCTGGGGTCCCAGGCGGAACGGGCGCCAGCACCTGCGTTCTGGGTGGGGGAGGAAAAAAGACCAGAGAGCCGTCAGTTTCCGCCGAGCGCGCCGAGGCGGGGGCCGTCCGCAGACTGGCCGGCGCCAAGGAGGAAACTTGGTCTCTACCTCCAGCTGATAACTCCGCGCCCCACGCTACCCCCACCCAGTTGGCGCCAAAGGACCACAGGCGGAGCTTGCACCACCCCTCCCTCTTGGAATTGACACCAGTTGGGAGGGCTCCCTTTACGACTCCAAACTACTAACTGAACGGCTATTTAGTCGGACCTGCGCGTCCTTTCTTGGATCTCTGGCCACTGGGGGAGGGCAATAGCAACGTGCGTTTAAGGTTGAAACGCGCACAGGGATGAAAATGGGTTCCGTCATTCATTTGATGTGACCACGGTCAAGTTACTTGCCCCTCTCTGGCCTTGGTTTCTCTAAACAGAGGGGGTATATAATCCCTTAAAAGGCCTTCCAGTTCCAGTATTTACTGTTCAATCACCACCGCGCCCCCATCCCCACAACCCCCGAGAAGGTGGGGATACTCACCTGGAGGCGCCGGGACGGCCAGGTCAGTGGCAGAAGCTCCTCTTGTCGTTGGAGATCACAAGTTCCGGAGAGAGGTCCGCTGTCTGAGAGAAAAGAAAAAGAGGTTAGAAGAGTTAAGCATGGCACTTGGGAGTTCGAGGGGTGCAGCAGCATCCCAGCCCTGGCGCTCAGCCCTAACCTAACCCTGGCTCCCCGCGCACGCTCACGCATACCTGGATGGAAAGATGCGGGCCGTCCGGGGGTCCAGGGGCGGGCTCGGCCAGGACCACCTGCAGGTCGAGGATGTAGTCGATGACACGCTGCAGGATTTCCACCTGGCTAAGCTGAGTGCCTCGCGGGACTCCGGGTACCAGTTCCCGCAGGCGCGAGTAGCAGTGGTTCATGTCGTCCAGCAGACTCAGCGGCTCCTCGGCTGCCGGGCCCTTGCCGCGGCCCCGCGCGATGGCTAGGCTGCGTTCCGACAGGCAGCACACCGCCTCGTAGCAGCCGCGCACCGGGCTTAACGCCTTCATGTTGAGGGATGAGGTTGGAAGTGCCCAAGGTCGAGAGAGCTAAAGAAATTCCTACAGCAGCTTGCTATGGGTGCACGCTTGCCGAGGCCGGTACTTATAGAGCCCGGCTGGAAGACACGCCCCTTTATGCAAAACAGCCCGCCGAGGCCCCGCCTGCGCCGACCCTGGGCGTTCACAGCGCGGTTAAATTGCAAACAGGCTTTCTTCGGCTGGTCTGACGCCGAATACCGCGGAGTCGTGGATTCAAAGAATGAGGAAGCGCTGATACTGGGGAGAGGCGGGCCTCTTTGCCAGCAAGGATTTCAAAAATCACTTAAAACCATTAACTTTAAGAATTTGCCTTTTCCTGGCAGCGCCCCAGATTCTTTGAGCTCCCCTGCCCCCTGCCAGTCCACCCACAGCCCCAACACTACTTCGAACCCACAGTTCCTCCGAGGTCATAAATCCCTGAACAGCAAAGAAGCTTTTCTTTCTTTCTTTTTTTTAAAGCAAAAGATTTTTCAAGGGAAACTTGTAAGGAATTAGTGCCGCCTTGTTCCCCAATTTGCTGTTGTCTGACCTCCAGACTCACTGGCGTCAGGAATTATCTTGTGACCAGAGGGGAAAAAAATTAATTGCGGTGAAGCTGAGGTTACAATGAAGAAAACAGATTTGGGCTAGGCGCTGAGATTACAGAAGGAGGAGGGAGAAGGGGTTTGAGCAAAAAACACTATTTGAGCAACAGGGGAAGGCGGGGGGGACTGAATCCATGTTTTTTGCCTGGGGAAGGAAAAGAGCTCCCACCTTCTGGCCCCCTGCACTCCATAAGGAGCCAAATATATACCCAGTTATATGCTGGAAGTGAGTTTGATTAGAATTTTGGACAGGGTTTTAAATGGTGTGTGTGTGTGTGTGTCAGAAGGGATGCGTGTGTGTGTCAGAAGGGATGATTTCTATATAACCTTTTAGGAGCCCCCCATGGAGTCAGCAAATCTCTTAACTCTTGCTTCCTCCTTTCTCCCCACTCTCTAAACACCTCTATGCAATGCAGAAAACAATAGTTTGGTGATACCATAAGCTCTATTGTCTATCCCTCTCTGCTATGGAAAGGCAAGCCACCTGGACTTGATTATTCTAGGCCTTGCTAAAATAGCTCCAGCTCTATCTGAGAGCCCAGGAAAGGAACCAGAGGACAGGCAAGTTAAGCTCTGCATTGCAGCAGGACATTCCATTCAGTATTCTTTGCTCGTCTTCTTATCACTTCCCAAAACTTTTGGGAATTTGCAGCCTTAAAATGCTGGTTTCCATCTTGACACTGACCAAGGGGGATCCCCCAATGGTTGCTTCCTCAATCAATCAGTTGGAAGCAGTGGCTCCTGCTCTCAAGAATGTCACAATTTGGGGAGACAAGATTAACACAGGAAGCAATTAAGAGTTCTATAGTATGTGGCACTGATTAACAGGACAATGAAAGCTCAGAGCTAGTAGAGTCTCAAAAGAGTCATAGTAAAAAAAGGACAGGGGACTGGAAATCAGGAGCCTTAGGTTCAATATCCCAGCCCTGCCAAAAATTTGTCATGTGATCTTGAACAAGTCCAGCTACTCTAGCCTCACTTGCCTTATGAATAAAAGGAGGAGATGGTGCTGTTTACTTTAAATTCTTTCCAACTCTAGAAGTCTAAGGCTTTATGATTTGGGACGGGCAGGTGTGGAGTGATAAAGGGTACAGAGAAGGGCTATAAAGCCTGTCCAATGTCACACCACAAATAATGGCAGAGCCAGACCTGAAGTCTTGTTCTTTGCTGTCATACCACAGGGCTTGCATCCCAAGAAAGATCTTTGAAAGATATGAATATTTTCAAGGTTAGCCTTTTTAATATAAGAAAAAGGAAGAAAATAACCAGTGAATGGACAAATCAGTCTATATATACTTACAGACATGAAGTGAAGAGCATGTCAGCTAGTTGGTCATAGAAAGGGAAAATGGTGGCTATGGAAATTCCTGAATGACCAAATAGAAAACCCCTTTCTTTTCTATCATGTAGATTGCCGTGGTTTGGGCAAAATGGCAAAGCCCAGGAGGTTCTGGAAAAATCATGGTCTTCAGGGGCAGGCAGATTTATATTCAAATCCCCATTCACTTTTACTAATGATGTGAACTTTGGGTAGGTCACTTCTCTGTGCCTCAATTTCTAATTTACAAAATTGACCTAATTAGACCAACCTCATTCCTTTCAACAAATAATTGTTGAATGCCTCTTCTCTGAAAGGCGCTTGGCATGCTCTCTCCATCAGATCTGCTAGTCTCCTTGGTGCCTGGGGACTCAGTGTGGGCCAGGTGTGTGGTAGGTGCGCGGTCCACAGGTCCTCACAGGTTCTCCTCAGGCTTGTAAAGCCATTTGCAAAACACCTTCACATTTATTATTTCCCAAGATGCTTTCAGACTGAAATGCCTTTGGGCTGTGTGACATAAGGCAAGAGAGGGACGCAGTGGGGTAAGCAAGCCGAATTCTGCCCTGGCCATGCCAAGTGCTTGCAGTGTGGCCCTAGATGCATTTCCTTCCTTCCTGGGCCTCACTTTTTGTAAAATTGGGGGTGGGGGGCGCAAATGACCTCTCAGGGTCCTTTCAATCTAACATTCTAATTCTGAACAAGCAGGTTAAGGTTGGAACACTGAATGCAGTTTGAACCCCCAAAGACTTCTTGTTCCCAACAGCAGACCGGAGGGCTAGCTCAGGCCTTCTGCAACTTGTTTAGCGGTGGCGGGGCCTCAGCCTCTTATTCCAAATGTCTCTGAACTTTCTGTTCCCAGTTCTGCTTCTTTTACCAGCTTTTTCCCCCCTCTTGCATTTTTTATTTTTATGAAAGGATGTCATTAAGGCTTTTGTCTGCACTGTTTTTGTTTCAGAACTTTTCTCACAATCCTATTTTTTGTTGAGGAATCCGCTCCTTTGCCCAGCTGTGGGTCCCGGTCCCACAGCTGTGTTGATCTAAGACTCAGCCCCAGACAGCCTGGCGCCAGGGTGGGACGTCATGCGTTCACACAGGGATGCGTGTCCCAGGCAACCTTTCCTCGGGCAGTCACCGGCCGGCGACGGCCTCCCCCACCAATCAGCGTCCGACACCCGAGAAAGGGGCGGGGTCTGCGCCGCCGGTCGGGGAGCGGCTTGTGAATCGCAGATGCTGAGAACTTGATAACGTTCCTTGAATTGGTGTCTTTTAAAGTCTTCCCCCCCCCCCCTTTCTTTTCTTTCTTTGTTTATGCTCTTTCTTTCCACCGTCTTTCTTTACCTATATATGTATATAGTTTTTCGTAGTCATCATCTTCTTCCTTTTTTAACTATCTCCTCCCAGTGTCAGGAATTATTTTGTAAGCATTTCCAGGAACCGAATCTTCCTTTGCCAAAATTTAAAAGGAGAGAGAGAGGGGAAAAAAAAAAATCAGTGTTGTGCTCTCTGATTTTTTTTTTTTTTGAAGCGTTGGCAGAACTATTAAGTTATACTGTTTTGTCTTTTAAATTTTTTAAAGTGGTGGGGGGTCTCTGAGCTGGTGATTTCAAAGCCAAAGTAATGATGATGAGAGTTGCAGATGTCTTTTTACCTAAACTGAGCTTCTATCTATCTACCTATCTTTTTCCCCCCCATTTATGTTGAAAGTGAGGATCAAGGAAACATCAGAAACTTGCCCAAGGTTACTTGGGATGTCAGCTGCCCACCTGTGGCCAAGCCCAGACCTCCTCCTCATCTGGCTCCCTGTCCCCTCTGCCCTCTAACTCATTAGCATTAGAGTGGTCTGCTGTGGTCTCAACATCCCCAGACTCTGCATTTCCCAACACGTACCTGTTTGCTCACAAAGTGCCTGTAAAGGTTTGCTGGAAACTTCCTGGCTGTATACGTAGAACATATCCATACCTTCTCACCCCAGCAATGCTCCACCTCAAAGCACTGCTTGAGAGGAGTGCTACACAAGAAAGCATAGGGAATTCAGAAGCCAGGCCAGGCTCAAATCCTTGCATGGATTGCCTTCCCTCACTGTTCCTCAGTTGTCCTCTCTGTAAAATGGGGGGAGGGGAATAATAGCCATCTTTCTCACAGCTGGGAGGGTCAAAAGGGACAAGGGAACTGTCATTTTTATGTTATGATGTAAAGTAGTCCCCTGGTGAGTGGGATAGGTGGTGCCAGGTGAGCTTAATGGTTCCTCCTGAGTTTTCAGGAATCCGGGCAATACTGAGAAGGAGTGTGGGGGAGCATCTGGAGCTCAGGCAGGAGTCCTTATAGAGGTGGGGATTTCAGGGGCCTCCAAGATGGGCTACTCTACAGTTCAGAAGTACTTGGTGCCATCATCATCGTTATACTTTAGTGACTCTTAACTGTTTGCCAAGTTCTATTTGCCTTCTCTCACATTATCTTATTTCATTGACCCATTTTATGGACAAGGAGACTGAGTTTCCAAGAGGTTAATGTGCTTGACCATGGTCTCAGAGCTAGTAAGTGGCAGATCTAAGGTTTGCAACCAGGTCTGCCTGTCTCAAAGAGTGTCCTCTTTTGTGCCTGTGGGTTGTTTTTTTTTAATCTTTTTAAAAATTGATTTTTAGAGAGAGCGAGAGAAACATCAAAACAGATGTTATTCCACTTACTTATGAATTTATTGGTTGATTCTTGTATGTGCCCTGACCAGGATCGAACCCAGAACCTTGGCATATTGGGACGACCCTCTAACCAGCTAAGCTACTTGCCCAGGGCCAGGGCCAGGGCAAACATTGTTTGTTTGTTTTTATGAAGAGACTCAGAGAAAGTTGAAGTTAACTAACCCCTTGCTTCAGCTGGTAGGCAGTGACCATGGAGTGTCCAGGAGCTAGCTTGGCATTGCGGTGGGGTGGGGGTTGGCCACCCACAGGCAAGTTAGAAGGGAGTTTATTTTCTGAGACCCTATCCTGTGCTGGTGTTTTATACATTCTACCTTGTATTATCTTCTCTAGAGTCTTTAGGGGCAGGTATTCTTATGAAGTTCATATATACTGAAGTTCAAAGAGATTTGTCCACACAGCTAGTAGGGAAAAAACTCCAACGATCAATATTTGAACCCAGGCCTGTGGCTTAAACATTGACACACACACAAGGATGGAGACTGACATCCAAACTGCACAGTATCCAGACACACAGGACTAGTTCCCTCACCCTAGCATTGCTAGGCTAAGGAGGACACACCAGACAGCCTCCTTTCTCTGTTAAGGGAAAAGTTTGGAATTTCTAGACTCTGGAAAGCATCAGTAGGTTACGTGGGCGTTTAACTCTAACTTAACGAGAACATATTGCTATAGAAAGTGGCCATGCTATTTCCAAAGCACATACATTCATGGTTTCATTGAACACTCCCAAATACCGTAAGAGCAGAGAGCTCACCTGCTTAGAAGTCAAGTCTTGTCTCCCTGGTCTCAGTATCACTGTGCCTGGAAAATGTACTGCATTAAGTTCCACCAAATAATCACTTTGGGGAGACCACTTAGAGGGATTTAAAACTCAAATACAAGTTGTGCGGGATGACACTGATTGTGACTCTCAGGCATAATGTTCTTTGCTGCAGACAAATGCTGACATTTGGATTTGGACTCCCACTGACAGGTTTCAGGAAACGCTTTAGAAAGATGATGGAGTCCAAGGCAAGAAAAGATGAAGGGGAAAAAAAAAAAAAAGGGCCTTGAAAAGCAATGTTTACCCTGCCTAGATATTATCTTGTGTTGGCCTAGGTCCCAGCAGCAATTCAAAGGCTTGGAGGATAGCAGGTAGGGAGGTAGGGGGGAGGGATCTGGCCTGGGGACCCAGCTGACCCTGCCAGAGAGGAAAGGGCTCCTCCACCTCTAGCCTGGCCCCAACCCTGCAGTGAGTTCTGCTGGCCTAAGCTGTCCTTACAGGTAATCATCACAGCGGCCAGGCACCAGCAAGCTTGTAAAGGATCACTTTTGCTGAGTGCCAACAATGAGCCAGGCATCCTACGGTATTATCTCCCTCAGCCCTCCTGTCGCTGGAAACAGAGCGGTGAGGTGACTGGCCTAAGGTCACACAGCGTGGAGAGGCAGGCAGGGCTGCCTGAGCCCAGAGCTTGTGCTCTGCAGCCAGACTACCAACTGGAGGGCGAGAGGAAGCAAACGCTGGAGAATCGGAGATGGGAGAAGAAATAAGTTCATATGGGAACTCCATTTGGCTCTGATGGTGTCAAGCCGTGTATGTGCGTGTGCGTCTCCGAGTAAGGGGTTCTTCTGTGTGCGCGTTCCCCCCTCTCTGAGTGTGGAACCCTCCCTGGGGCCGGTGTGTGTCCCTCCCTGAGTGGTGCAGCCTCGTTAAACGCGTGGGGTGTCTCCCCAAGGGCCGTGGCCCACTGCCCGAGTGTATGACCTCCTCTGAGGGCGCTGCCTGGGTACCCGCTTCCGTGAGCGCGCATCTTCCCCCAGGCTCCGGGCCAGGTGCAGAACAGGGCCAAGCGGACAATGGGCCTGTGCGCCCGGGTGGCCTTTTCCTCCACTCCCTCACCCAACACGACCCTCCCCGCCCGCATCCCGCGCCCTCGAGGCCCCCACTCCGG
>NW_005367431.1:5559228-5560794 GCF_000412655.1 Myotis brandtii | reverse complement strand
GCCCCCTGCTCGCCCAGCTTCTCCTCGCGCGCTGGTTCCCAGTCTCTCTCCCCTTCGCTCTCCCCACAGTCAGTTTTCTCAAACTCTAATTTCTCTACCCTCTTCCTATTTCGCTTCTCCTAATTTTCCTGTTCGCGAGCCCCCTCTTGCTCCCCTTTTTCTCATTCCTGTTCTCTCTGTCTCCGTCCCTTTATCTTGATCTAAACGTCCATCCTTGATCTTCCTTCTTTGTCTCGGACACACTCCCGGCCTCTGTGTGTGTCCCGGGCCTCCGGCTGCCGTTCTCCGCGGCCGGCGCGCGGGGCTGCGGCCGCATCTAGCATCTCTGCCCCTCTCTCTCCCGCGGGTGGGAGCTGGAAAGCGGGCACCTGGGATGTGGGCGGTTTGTGGAAACATCCCTGGCTCTGCACACGTGTGAGTGCAGGTGGGAGCTGGCAGGGGAAGTCTGCGGGGAGCCCAGAAAGCCCCAGGGAGACTTGGGGAGGCCTGGCCCCCTAGGCCGGGGTTGAGTCGACACAGGGGCTCTTGGAGGCCTCCCAGGGTTCAGCATTATTTTCGGCTCCGTTGAATTCAGCCTCTGAAAGGAATTCCTGGCCCAGGACCGGATGGTGGCCTTGGGACCCTGATGGGAAATGGGCTGGGTCTCCCGGGCCCCTCCTCTCTAGTCCTTGGGACCCGCAGGCTTGAGGGAGGAAGGGGGCTGGCCCAAGACAAAGGGCTTCCAGGGGGCTGGGGGCAGGGGCCATCCCTGCCGAGACAGCGAGGCGCACGTGGGGAGGCTCGGCCTGGGATCCTGGAAGCCAGTGTTTGCACTGGGCGCTGCCGCTGGCCGACAACCCTGGGCACGTCCTTCCTCCTCTTCGGGCCTCAGTGTCCCCACCTGTAAAACGAGGTCGCTGCTTAGATCAGGAGCCTCCCTCCACCTTTTCTTCCACCCACAGATCCCAAGACCCGATTTATTCCAAATGTGTTGCTTCTATTAATGAATCTGCCTTCTCGTTTTGTGTTTATAAAAGACAAGCATTCAGCCAGAGCTCCTGATTAGCATGATTCATTACCATGCAGAGCTGTTCTAATTCCAGCCAAAGACACCTCCCAGCGAGACCCCCAAAGCCTTGTGCTTGACTAGTCCGTGCCGCAGAATCCCGTGGAAGACTTGGCGTTGGAATCCCGACTCTGCTGGTGTCCAGCTGTGTGACCTTGAGGAGGTCACAGCTTCCCTCTGTTTCCTTATCTGTAAAAAGGAGATATTCATAGTATCTACCCTCCCGAATTGTGCTGAACATTATGTCAGATAACAGACATAAAAAATGTAAGGACTAGCCCTAACCGGTTTGGCTCAGTGGATAGAGCATCGGCCTGCGGACTCAAGGGTCGCGGGTTCGATTCTGGTCAAGGGCATGTACCTTGGTTGCGGGCACATCCCCAGTGGGGAGTGTGCAGGGGACAGCTGATCGATGTTTCTCTCTCATCGATGTTTCTAACTCTCTATCCCTCTTCCTTCCTCTCTGTAAAAAATCAATAAAATATATATATGTATATGTATATATATATATATATATATAT
>NW_005367431.1:5537080-5559173 GCF_000412655.1 Myotis brandtii | reverse complement strand
TAAGCATTAGCCTATGAACCAAGAGATCATGGTACGATTCCCAGTCGGGGGGCTTGCAGGAGGCAGCCAATCAATGATTCTCCCTCCCCATTGATGTTTCTATCCCTCTCTGCCTCTCCCTTCTTCTCTCTGAAATCAATAAAAACATTTTTAAAAATTGTAAGGAATGGGTACCTGATAAAGAGCAACTTTAGAATGTTGATGATCTAATCAGTGATTTTCAGCAGGTATGCTACAATAATTTTTAAAACATGTGATACCTGACTATTTAGTTAGGGGGGCTTACCGCTTTTTCCTTACATTGTCAAATAAAAACAATAATAACAGCCAACACAACAATAGCCATCTGGTGTGAATAAATCAAAATTACAACTATAAGTCATCAAAATTTGAAGTGTATTTTTTATTTTTATTTGAAAAAATACTTTACTTATAGAGAGAGAGGAAGTGAGAGGGAGGGAGGGAGAGAGAGACATCGGTTGATTGCCTCCCACATGCAACCCAGTTTGGAATCAAACCCACAATCTGGGTATGTGCCCTGACTGGGAATCGAACTGGCAACCTCTGGTGTATGGGACAACACTCCAACCAACTGAGCCACACCGGCCAGGGCTGGCGTATATTTTATACATCAGTACATTTGCCTCCGGAGGTTCAGACTAGCTACATTTCAAATGCTCAATAGCCACATATGGCTAGTGGTTACTAATTGGACAGTGCTGATCTAGTTAGTTAGAAAGCCAAGATAGACCTTAGGAAAGGACATCGGAGCTTGGTCTTGAAGGCCAGGTGGGATTTTAACACATGAAGTCAGGAGGAAGGGAGAGGACAGAGAATGGTGTGCGCAAAGATGTTGATCGGCTCGATTGGGCAGAAGCTAGAGGGTGGGGTGGATGCTAGCCAAGACTGGATAAGTAGCTGGAGGTAGGGTTTGTGGAGAGCCTTGAATACCAGGTTAAGAGCACACAGAATGTGGGCATTAATTCTTCAGAGTGACTGTCTCTTTGAGATCTCTCTTTTCAGGAAAGGAGGCAGCAGTACTGTGGGTACTAGCCATCATTTATTGAAGATTTAGACCAGGCACTAAACTTAGTTATGTTATTAACTCACTTAAATGTCTCAACAAACCCTCATGCATTGCTGAAGGTAATGGAAAACAGTTTGGCAGTTTCCTAAATAATTAAGCATAAATCGATCATATGATTTAGTAATTATCCATCTAGGTATCTTCCCAAAATAAACGAAAACAAATGTCTACCTAAAGAATGTACAGAGAGCCCTAGCCGGTTGGCTCAGTGGATAGAGCGTCGGCCCTCGGACTGAAGGGTCCCGGGTTCAATTCTGGTCAAGGACACGTACCTTGGTTGCAGGTTCCCCAGCCCTAGTTGGGGTGAGTGCAGGAGGCAACCATTGATGTCTCTCTCTCACATCGATGTTTCTCTATGTCTCTCCTCTCCCTTCCACTCTCTCTAAATATCCTCGGGTGAGGATTAACAACAACAACAAAAAGAATGTACAGAGAAATTCATGGCTGCATTGTTCATTATAGCCAAAAGGTGGAAACAGTCCAAAGCTCCCTTCACTAATGAATAGATAAACAAAATGTGGTATATTGCATATACTTACACATGCAACACATGGATGGACCTCAAAAATTATGTTAAGTGAAAAGAGAAAGAAACAAAGGACCACACATTGTAAGATTCCATTTGTGAGAAGTTTCCAGAAAAGGTAAATCTATAGCAAGTACATTAGTGGTTTCCCAAAGCTGGAAAGAAGAAGTGGAGTGACTGCTAATGGGTAAAGGGTTTTTTGGAGGAAAGGGGGGGTGATAAAAATACTCTAAAATTAATGTGGTGATGGTTGCACAACTCTGTAAATATGCTAAAAAACCATTGAGTTGTATACTTAAAGCCGGTGCATTTATGATATGTAAATTATATCTCAATGAAGCTCTTTAAAAAAAGGAAGAGAATTCTCCCAACAACTTTCGTGCTCGGTACTATTATTATCCCACTTTACAGTTGCAGAAACCTCAGAAAGGTGAAGGCCGAGGCTGGGACATGGAGGTGCCAGGTTTCAAACCTGCAAAGCTGGGCTCCTGGCCTCTGGGCTCTCCCACTCCCTGGAGGTTGCTTGGGCAGTGCCCTCTCTTTCTGGGGCATTTAGCTCACAAGATTGATGCCAGACATGTTTTCAAGCTGCAACGACTGCTTCTTAGATGCCGGGGGTCAGGGGGAGGTGGCAGAGGGCCTGGGACACTGGGAGAGCCTCCTTCGTGAGAAAGCTCAGGCAGCAGCTTGGCCAGGGTCACCCCAGCAACCCCCGTGCTCTGACACCCCCCACCCCAACGCTGTCTCCGTCCCAAGGGAAAAGGAACTTGGCTCCATAGCTAAGGGCAGAGTATGAGCCAGAGCCCTGACCTGACCCCCACCTTGGAATCTACTGGATCTGAGGCCACGAAGGAGGAGGGACTGTCCCTGAACCAAACTAACAAACCAAAAAACAGCTCTCCCACTCAACCCTGTTGTTTTTACTCACCCCATAGGACAGACTTGAGTTGAAAGTCGTGGGACTTAGAGTCTTGAAAGCCTGGTTCAGGCCCCTATCTTATCGCCAAACTCAGGGTGCTTGAACAATCACGGACCTTCTCCAAGCCTCCGTTTCCTTATCTAGGAAATGGAGACAATGATCCCCTCTCGAAGGGTGGTTGCAAGGAGTTAGGGCACCAGAGGTGAAATTCACCTCATTTTATGCCACCTACATTACATGTCTTAGGTTGTTACAGTTGTAATAATTCCCCCACTCAAAAGAAACACAGTTAAACAGGAATTGTAAAAATAGTTGATAATAAGAGTCAGCATTTGTGGACACTGACTTTGTGCCATTTCAAGTGCTTTACATGCATTAACTTGTGACTCTTTGTAACAGTCCATGAGGTGTGGATATCATTATTACCCCCATTTTACAGAGGTGAAAAGTGAGGCTGAGAGAGGTTAAGTAAATTGTTCCATGTCACCCAGTGAGGAAGGGGCAGGCGGATTGACTCTAGAACCTTTACCTTTTGCCATGAAGAATGGAATAGAGTAGAACTCAAGAAGACATCAATCTGATTTATTCAAGATCTGGTGTGTGAGGATAAGGAAAAGAAAATCAGTTAAGATAACAGATCCAGGCCCTGGCTGGGTCGCTCAGTTGGTTAGAGCGTCATCCCGATATGCCAAGGTTGCAGGTTCGATCCTCTGTCAGCCACATAAAAGAATCAACCAGTGAATGCATAAATAAGTGGAACAACAAATCGACATTTCTCTCTCTCTCTCATCAATAAAAAAAGGTCTTGTTTAAAAAAAGATAACAGATCCATAGTAATTGGGCAAATTTATTAACATCTCACCATTTCTAAACCGTCCTGCAATGAGGTCTCATATAACTGCTTTATGGAAGTGCAGTAGAGTTACTATACCAACCGCATTCATGATTTCAACTTGAATGTAAACTATTGTATTTTAAAATATTTCAAAATTAATGTAAGGATTTCAGTTTAATGTTTTAAATAGGTAACTCCTTCACGCGATTCAAAATTAAAAAACAAAAAACACATGAAAAGGCATAAGGTGAAAACCTCCTTCCCACCCCCACGCAGACCTCCCGCAGTCTGCCAGTCTCCCCACAGCCAGCCAATATTGCTCGTTTTTTCGGGTGAAGGGAAGAACCGATACTTGGTGAAATTAGAAAGGGTGTGCTTGGTTTGTTCTGAGGCCACCAGGCATAAAGCCTACCTCACACGGGTTGCCTTCTTCAGGTTGGCCTCCGCCTGGTTTCCTGTCCCCTTGAATGCATCGCTGCTTCCTGCAGGTGATGCTGGGTCCCGCAGGGAAATGGTGGGTCCCTTCTCCCTCTCAACTTTCCCCCAGGAAGTCCCTCCAGTCCCCATTAGGCTCCTGACCACATGCCCTCCCACCTCCAGGCCCTGGCGTGTTCCTCATCCCCCCAGGGCCCACAGAGCCTGTAAATGCCCCAGAACATCTCATCATCTCACCAGGGCTGATGGAGTGGAGGTGGATCCAGAGGTCACACCTGGGTGGCCTCAGGCCAAATCTAGTCCATGTGAATTTTTTTTGCCAGAGGAGGGGGTTGGCAGCGAGGAAGGGGGAGGGGGTGGAGGGCAGGCTTTTCGCAGTGATTTCAAAATGGGAAAACTGCCCCTGAAAATGCGATTTCCCAGCTTCTTTTGAAATGTTGACAGATCCAGCCCACTGACCCTGGATTCATGCATGATGGAGCCAGCTGGATTGTCCAGGCCCCTATCACACCCGGTCAGTCCATGTGGTGGGCACAGTAAGGGCCCCTCCAAGGATGTGTACAGCCTAATCCCTAGAACCTGTGAATGTTGGGTTACATGGCAAAGGGGGATTAAGGTTGCTAATCAGCTGATCTTAGAGTAGGGAGCTGATCCTGGATTATCTTGTTGTGTCCAATGTAATCACAAGGGCCCTCAAAAGGGAAGAGGGAGTCAGAAGAGAGTCTGAGCGAGAGATGTGGCTGTGGAGACAGGGTCATAGACGTGCCATGTTGCTGACTTTGAAAATGGAGAAGGGGGCCAGGAACCAAGGAATGTCGGCAGCCTAGTCTAGAAGGTGGAGAAGACAAGGAAATGGATTCTTTTCTGGAGCCTCCAGACAGGTTGATTTCAGTTCCGTGAGATCTGGGGCTGGGGAGTGGAGAACGGCTGGTGAGAACTGTTGTATGTAAGACACTTAGCTTCAAATGCCCACAAAATGGCACCTTCTGTTATAAGGAATAAGCGGGTAAGGTAGGTCCCAGGCAGAGCGAAGACATGGGTGACTCCTGCTTTGGCTTTTTCTCCCTCTGTTCTCATAACACCCCTCTCCCTGGTCTCCTTCCCAGAGCCCAGTGCTCCCTGAGAGAGCGGGGCTGAGCAGTTAGGCCTTGGGGGCTGCACCCGGCAATCAACAATCGGCAATCGCTCAGCCTCAGCGAGGTGGCGGGTGTCAGCAGCCAGTGGAGGAATCTGAGCCCTGATTGAAGACAGGATTAGAGGGTCAAAACAGAAAGGCAGGAACAAGCCCCAGGCTGGGAAAAGGGCTATCAGATCCGCAGGTGGAAGGACCAGGAGCAGGTCCTGAAGTGAGCGGCCAGGTGGGCAGGGCACATGGTTGGTCCGGGCTGTTTTAGGTGGTGCTGGCTGGTGTGGGCATGACTGATGGGGACAGCACTCTAACCAATTGAGCTACCTGGCCAGCGCCTGAGAAATGATTGATGACGGAGAGTGGCTTACTGTGACACATTTGCCAAAGATAATCATGTTTAACAGTTTAACTTTAACATAAAACGGTGCAGTGGCATTTAAGGTAGCACTCTCCGAGCAAGAAACCTCATGGCCAGAGGCTGTAGGATGTTTCATCGCAGCCACATGCCTCACCTGCTCTCAGGGCCCCGCACCCTCCAAAGGTCTCCCATCTTCCAGCCCCTGTGCCCTTAAATGTCCTCAGGTTCTCATGACCATTCTTCCACTTCTTTTCTGTGCATTCTGAGCAAGATTTTTTGTTTATATTTATTTGTATGAAGTACTCATATAATACTTGATATGTGCTAAGCACTGTTCTGAGTGCTTTACAAATAGTAACTTATTTAATCCTCATGACAGCCATTGACAGTGGTAGCTATCTCCATTTTATGGATGAGGAAACTGAGGCTCAGAGAGGTTAAGTAACTTGCCCAGGACCTCATGGCTAGGCAGTGGGTAGACTTTCGGAGCCTGAGCTTTCTCGGGCTGTTACATGGGGATGTATATACGAATGCCCTCCATCCGGCAGGATTTCTCAGCCCCGGCACTGTGACATTTAGGGCGGTCTTGAGCATCATAGGATGGTTAGCAGCATCCTGGCCTCTACCCATGAAATGACAGTAGCAACCCTCCCTCCTAAGCTGTGACCAAGGAAAACGTCTCCAGACCCTGCCAAATGTTCCCTGGAGGGTCAAGTTAACCCTGGTTGAGAGCCACTGCTCTAACAGGATCTGGGGGAAATTAAATGAGGTAACGCATATAAGCTGCCTCCATTCATTCTTTCCCCATCCTTCTGTGCCTGTATTCGGCGAATTCTGACACCTCAGAACCCTTTTTCTCTCTCTGTTCCTTTTCTGATCTTGAAGGTGGGCCCAGCTAAGTGTAGGCTGGGTGCTTGAGAGCTTCCCGCACCCCCGAAGCTGGCTCCAGGAGTCAGAGCTGAATCCGGGTCCCATCACCCCCACTCCCATGCTGTGTGGCCTTGGCGGAGCCCCTTTCCTCCCCGAGCCTCAGTTTCCCCACGTGTACAATGAGGGGGGTCGACCGAAAAGCTTTCCAAAAAGTCTTCTCACTGCAGAAATCAGTGACTGGGTGACTCATACCAAATACACATTCCCCTCACAAAGTCCAAATTCTTTCGGAGACTTAGTCATTCCAGGGTTTGAACTTTCTCGCAAAAGCCATTTGAAACATTCTTCCAGCTTATGAAAAAGGCTATTAAAAGAAAGTAAAAGTTTCAAGACCAAATCCTAAGCAAACACCCTGGAAACAATACACACGCGCACGCGGGCACACACACACACAGCACCCAAGGTAACTCTGAGAACAGGATATGAAACCTTGCAGGCCGGCGCTAAGCAATGATTCACAGGCCTTCTGAGATGCTTCTATTTCAAGGCATGATCCGCCCACTGGATCTGGTGGCTCCAAAAACAAATAAACCTTAAAGAAGCTGCCATTTCTTATCTCAACACAGAGCTGGCCTCGCCAGCATCCCCAGGTCTCCAGGGCTCCAGCCAGAAGACAAAGTTGAGTCCTGTGAATTCTCTTTCTGTTCCATTTCAAGTCTCAAGCTGCCGGCTTGTTTAAAGAAAGTCGTTTGCATCTACCTTTGGTTGGCTGACCCGGGTTTAAAGCAACAGAGCCTAATGGGTTTACAACACAGACCTCGAGTTCATAAGTTTTGTTTAGCAAGGCTCTGTCTTACTAGATTCCGGCCTGGTGATTCCCATAGCTGTCTCTAACTAATCAATCCTACCTGGCTTGCGTACTGTGCATAGCAATATTATACTTGCCCCAGGCCAGGAAACACGGATTTTAGCACACCATTCAAAGTGTCATGCTCTTGTGTCAAACAGAAACATAAAAGTAATTTATTCATTCAATGCAGTGCGTATTGAGCACTTACTATATACCAAGCACTGGGCTAGGCACCAGAGATGTACTGTTGCTACGATACAGCCCCTGCCTTCAAGGAAATTGGAATAGGAATTGAATAGGAAAAGCAGACAAGTTAAATATCGTAAAAGCGTATGAAACAATTCCCTGTAGGAAATGTCCTGCATAAAAAGTGATATCAAATTTGGAGCAAAATTTAAAGAAATGCAAACGCTTGTGATATGGTTAAGTATGTTCTCATCTGTGCTTACCCTTGATTTTTTGTTTTAGATTTAGGAAACTCTTTAAAAATTTTTATGTATTGATTTGAGAGAGGGGAGCAGGGTGAGAGAGAGAGAGAGAAAGAGAGAGAGAGAGAGAGAGAGAGAGAGAGAGAGAAACATTGATTTGTTGTTCCACTTATTTATGCATTCATTGGTTGCTCCTTGTGTGTGCCCTGCCTCATGATCGAACCCGAAACCTTGGTGTATGGGGCGACACTCTAACCAACTGAGCTACCCAGCCAGGGCATAGATGTAGAAAACTTCTAACTTTCACTGATGCTTCAGTTGGTTGCTCCCCAGAATCCTGCAGAAGGTCACCAGTTGGCCCAATCCTATGTTCACACCAGGAAGCCTACCTGGAATCTCCCCTTTCTCCTGCCCTGTCCTCCAGGGTCAGGTTCAAAGCCCGTGTCCCCCAGGAAGCATTGGCAGACCTATCTGGCCGCGTTCTCACTAATTCCTTAACGCACGGAACTCATGCGCTTTTCTTGGCTTTGAGCCTGTCCTGCCTTGTGACCTCTCTTGTATTTCTGTCCTGAACTTTTACCTAACTTGTGAATTAGGGGAAAGAGGATAAGAACTGACATTTATTACTAGTAAGTGCTTTCCTGATGCCAGGCATTTTGCTAGCCACTTACAGTACATTCTGTACCTGGCACATAGAAAATGTTCAATGCATATTTGCTGGCTGATGCTTGGATGGTTTCACTTAAACCTGAGAACAATTCTTTGAGGCAAATGCTCTTTGTATTCCCATTTTAGAAGTGAGGAAACTGAGGCACAGACAGAGTAAAGCCTGAAGTTTAGGTCTTTCTGTCTCCAAAGCCAAAGTTCAGGCTCATTCTTCTACTCTGTGTTGCTTCTTTCCAAATATATATATGTTTCCCTAAAGTACCTTGCACATAGTAGGTGCTTAATAAACAGCTATTAATTGATAGGATATCCATCAGGCTCCCTACTTCATCTCATCCCAGATATTAGTTGCTGTCTTTTGTGGCTTCATATTCTTTATTGAAACCACTCCACCATTACCTGCACTGCCCGCCTCTCCCACTAGAGTGTGGGCAGCATTAAGGTAACGTGCCCGCTATGTCCCTGGCTGGCACATTGTTCATGCTCAATGAAGATTTGCTGAATGGACTGGTGATGTAGTGGGTTGAATTAGGCCCCCAACAAAGATATGCCCAAGTTCCCACTCTGGTACCTGTGCATGTGACCTTATTTAGAAATAGCGTATTTACAGATGTAATTAAGTTAAGGGTCTCAAAATGAGAACATCCTGTGTTTAGGGTGAGCCCTACCTCCAAGAACTAGTGTCCTTATAAGAGAAAGGAAAGTGAGATTTGAGAGACAGAGCCAAGAGGCCAAGTGGAAACAGAGGCAGAGATTGGAGTCTTGAAGCTCCGAGCCAAGGAACACCAAGGACTGCTGGCAGCCACCACAAGCCAGAAGAGGCACGGGCCGGGCTCTCCCTCAGAGCCGCCAGAGGGAACCGGCCCTGCTGACACCTTGATTTTGGACTGTTGGCCTCCAGAACTGTGAGAGGAGAAATTTCAAGTTTGTTACAGCAGCTCTAGGAGACAGTGATCGAGCAGGAGGATAATCCTGGCTAAGAAATTTAGGGCTTGCCTGGCCGGTGTGCCTCAGTGGTTGAGCGTTGACCCATGAAACAGGAGGTAAGGGATAATCCTGGCTAAGAAATTTAGGGCTTGCCTGGCCAGTGTGCCTCAGTGGTTGAGCGTTGACCCATGAACCAGGAGGTCAGGGTTTGATTCCCAGTCAGAGCACATGCCTAGGTTGCAGGCTCAGTCCCCGGTTGGGGGAGGCGGGTGGAAGAGAGGGAGGTGCAGGAGGTAGCCGATCGATGATTCTCTATCATCATTGATGTTTGCATCTCTCTCCCCCTCTCCCTTCCTCTCTGAAATAAATAAAAATATATATTTTTTTAAAGGAAAAGAAATTCAGGGCTCAAAGAGAAACAGCTTTGACTTTGGGTCAGAGACCTGGCTTTGGCACCCGCCTGTTCTATGGTCTTGATGAAAAAACGTTGCTCCTCTGAGCCTTAGTTTTTTTGGAAGATGGGGAGTCATAGTCATGGCTAACATCCGTAGAGTGCCAGGCAGAGTACTAAGCCCTTTCCATTCGTCCTATGACTTGGTCTGGATAACAGGCCAGGAACCACCATGAATTTTTTGAAACCTGGGTTTGAAATTTACAACCACCTTGCCATGTCTGAAGAAAACGCCACCTAGCATTGTCTTGCTTTGAATCTGACATGGGATCATTCTCGAAAAGAGCCTAGAGTCCGTCAGCACCAGGGCCAGTCCTGGCTGTGGCGTTTACCAGGTGGGTGAACCGTGCGATCCGCCTTGCTCCTCGGAGCCTCAGGTCCATTGCCTATAAAATGGGGATGGTACTGTAACGTGGACGTGATGCTTGAATTAAATGATAAAGGGGAATGCATGCAATCACAGGCTGTTCCGTAAAGGACAGTGCAGTCTGACACTTAGTAGGTTGTTAACGAGAGGAAGTGGCTGCTGCTGCCAAAGATGACTCAGGAGGGGACAATCCAGAACAGCCAGCGAGTGAGAAGAGGACTGCAGCAGCTGGTGGCTGATTTTCCCAGAGAAGGACTGAGGGACAGCGAGGGCCTCTCAGGCAGCTGCTTCCTGGGGTTGTGATGTCACCAGCCCATCCAGGAGGCCAGGGTACCAGCGCCTGTCACTGCCTCCCAGCTGGCCGGCTCTACTTCCTGCGCCCTGAGCCTGCCCTTGCCTTCTTTCTCATGACCCTGGGGACACAGCTGGACAGCTGCTCAAGGAACAACTCTCATCTGCAAGTTGGGGGAGCAGGGGCCCCCCACCATTCCCCAGGGCTCCTGCACCTTGGGAGGGACCCTAAAGAGTGACTCTTGTCTAGTGGTTTTCAAACTGGGTTCCTCCAAGCCCTGGGATTCTGTGGAAGTGCTTCAGGGACCTCTGAGGGTGTGGATGGGGGAGCGCGGTGGAAGAAAGGGGTACACTAAGCAGGCGGGGTTCTTAAGCCACCCCTCCACTCCTCCAAACAGCCCCTTTTATCGGGTTTACAGATTGGATCTTCATATAAAATTAATTTTAGAAAAAAAAGATTCTGCAACTAAAAGAAAGTTTTAAAAACCTTGATCTTTTATGGAATGTGAATTGTATCTCAGTTAAAAAATCAAAACAGCCCTAGCTGGTTTGGCTCAGTGGATAGAGCGTTGGCCTGCGGACTGAAGGGTCCCAGGTTCTATTCCAGCCAAGGGCACATGCTCGGGTTGTGGGCTCGATCCTCAGTGGGGGGCATGCAGGAGGCAGCCAGTCAATGATTCTCTCTCATCATTGATGTTTCTGTCTCTTTCTCCCTCTCCCTTCCTCTCTGATATCAAAAATGTATATATTTAAAAAAAAATCAAAACAAAAAACAGCCCTGGCCAGTGTGGCTCAGTTGGTTGAGCCTCATCCTGTGCACTGGAAGGTCCCTGGTGTGAGTCCCGGTCAGGGCACATACCCAGATTGTGGGTTTAATCCCTGGTCAGGGTGCATGTAGGAGGCAGCCAATCGATGTTCTTTTCTCTCTCTAAAATCAATAAAAACATAATTTTTTTCAAAAACAACAACAAAACCCTCCGATCTACACTACCTCTTTCATTTTCTAGATGAGAGACTGAAGCTAAAAGTCAGGAGAAGCAGCCCAATGCATCAGTGATAGAATTAGGAGCCAGGCCTTCCACTACAGCAAGATGCTGTTTCTACACCGTGTGCTACCAGGGTGCGGTGAGGGCAGAAGTTCTGACTGCAACATCTGACAGTCACCGCCTCAGCCCGTCCCGGCACTCTCTGGGCCGCAGCTCAGATACAAAGCAGAGCCAAATCAGTGACTAAAATAAACACGCTGGAGGCTCACCATCCAGTCACCTTGTCTCTCTGAGCTTCTGTCACCTCTCTCTCTCTCTCTTGGTAAAAGGAGGTGCTGGTGCCTAAAGAGGGCTGCTGGGACATCAAATGTGTAGTTGTTCTTTGAACAAGTTTTTTGGTTTTTTTTAAGCGCCTACTATGTGCCAGACATAGTACTTGGCTTTGAGAATTGAGGAGAGCCCAGCCGGTGTGGCTCAGTGGTTGAGCATCGACCTATGAACCAGGATGTCAAGGTTCGATTCCTGTTCAGGGCACATGCTGGGTTGCTGGCTCAATCCCCAGTGTGGGGGTGCAGGAGTCAGCCGATCAATGACACTCTCTCATCACTGATGTTTCTGTCTCTCTCTGCCTCTCCTTTCCTCACTGAAATCAATAAAAATATTTTTAAAGAAAGAAAGGTAGGAAGGAAGGAAGGAAGGAAGGAAGGAAGGAAGGAAGGAAGGAAGGAAGGAAGGAAGGGAGGAAGGGAGGAAAGAAAGAGAATTGAGGAGGGACCAGGATGTCAGGTTTCTGCTCTCGAGAGAGAGAGAGAAAGAAAGAAAGAAAGAAAGAAAGAAAGAAAGAAAGAAAGAAAGAAAGAAAGAAAGAAAGAAAGAAAGAAAGAGAATTGAGGAGGGACCAGGATGTCAGGTTTCTGCTCTCATGGAAACTTACATTTTTTATGGGAGAAGCTAATCATAAACAGGTAACAAGTCAATAGGAAAATTTCTGAGAATGGTAAGTTCTTTGATGACAATAAAAAGGGAGGTGATATAGAGACAGAGCACATGTCTGATTAGATTGGGCGGTTGGAGAAGATCCTCTAAAGAGGCGATATTTGAACTGAGATGATATTTGAACAGAGACCTCAAAGCAGTGAGTACCCAGTGGACTGATGCTAATGAAGGTGCTGTGTTAATGCTGCGGAGCAACACATGGAGGATTAAATCGATTACGACGAGTATGAGTCTCCATCCGTATTACAACTGAATTACTATTATAAATCTACACATGTGATGTGCGCATCGTCGTGTGTTATTACCCGGAGGTAATAACATTTTTTGCTCACTCACAGTGTGCTGTGTTCTTTTCTAAGCATTTAGATGCGTTGCTTCATTTAACTGTCCCAGCAACCCTGTCAGGTAGACATTATTGTTTTCCTCCTTACAAATAAGGGCACTGAGGCTCAGAGAGGTGAAGTGACTTTTCTGAAGCCACACAGCCAGAAAGTGGTAGAATTGGAATTTGAATCCAGCTGATCCAAGGTCTGTGGTTCTAAATATTGCCCAATTTTGCCTGATCCACCATCTGCACCATTTCGTAGGTGCTCAACGAAATGGATGTCTGCATGGGTTGGGGAGCGGGAGCTCTGACCAGCTGGTCAGCCACTCCAGACCCTTGGCACGACTAGCCCTTGAGTGGCACATGGGGTCTTGTGCTTACCTTTCCCTGCCTTGCTTCTACCAACCTCCCAGAAGAAATCCCCCATGTCCCAGCTGGGGGTTGGGTACGGGGAGTGGGGATGGCTGTTAAAATGTGCTGGCAGGAGACAGCATGGTGTCTGCAATCATCTGTGTAGATTGTGAAACCCAGACAAGCTCTGAGGCCATGACTCACAAATTTTACGTCAAGAAGGAAATTACAAACAAGTAATAAGTAGGAGCATCGTTGCACAGAGCGTCCTTCCCTGACTGTGTCACCCTGGGCCCTGACCCTATATTTGAGTCACTGCAGGCATCTGGAATACAGATTGGAGCCTTGCACACACCCGACCCCACACTTTAGCCCCCCGCGCTCAAGGCATCCTTCTCTCAGGTCCTCTCTCTATGACAGTTCAATTCGCCTCTTCCCAAGCTGCCACCTGATCCTCTTGTGGTTTTCTAAGATGATGCTGGGAAGCCTGGGTTTGAATCTTGGCTCAGCCACTTGCCAGCTGAGTGCCCTTGGCAAGTTTCTGGACCTCAATATCCTTGTTCAAGAACTAACCAGGGCTGTCTGTGGTCTTTATTGCTGCATGCCCAGAGCATAGAATAGTACCGGCACATAGACCCTTAATAAATATTTGCTGAATGATTGAACAAAAGCTCTAAAACAGTGCCTAGACACATAGGAGGTGTTCAACATCTGGTCACTGTTGTTATTACTACTAATTCCTGAAAGAGAACCTCCTGAGGAGCTGACCTCAGGATTCCTGCTGGCCAGCCTGTATCTCTCCCAGGATCAATGAAGACGTGGGTTTCCGTTGGTCCTGGGGGAGTTCACTGGTGTGAGTCAGGACACCTGGGCTGGTGGAAGGGGGTTGGGCGGACAAGACCCTGATCTTGCAAAGTTCAAGAGGAAGATGCGGGCATCAGGGCTGCTACCTGTGGGGCTCAGCTGGGCAGGCAGCCCTGCAGACACTCTCTCCCAGGCCTCTCGTCTCAACTGGGGTCTTCCTCCAAGACCTTCAGGGACCTTCTTTCTGCAGCTGGGTGGGGTGAGGGACAGAGAAGAGCACCTTGATAAAAATAGGGAAGCTGGTTCCTTGCTTCAGTCAAGGTTCCCGCAGGAACCAGATGGCTCATTGGAAGAGGCAACTGGAGAGAGAGTTTAATGAGGGGCCTTCACCTCTCAAGGGATTGGCAAGGTAAAGGGGTGGAGGGGCACCATAGCAAGAAGCTCTGGCCACCCTTAGCCTGAAGGGCGAGGGGCAGGAGTGGTGAGAGCTGTAGCTCTAGGGGGAAGGTGTGGCCTTGGGTAGAACTAAACTCAGTCAACCCAGCCCAGAGGGCAGGAGGGAGCCAGGGCAATAAAAACCGGTCCCCTCTCTCTTCCTTTACACACCAGCCTTTTGCCAGTGTTTCCACTGGACAAACCCAAGTGGAAGCCAGAGAGCAGAGAAGCCCAGGTGCTTCCCCGGGGGAGGGGGGAGGGGGGAGGGCCGATCTGGAGGGGCATGTGGATGATACACAGCAGGCTTTGTGTTTGTGCTGAGCACCTGGGTGTGCGAAGGGCTGTACACACACTATTAGATTATACGTATGACATATATTCTGGCAGTTGCTCTGGGAGGGGAGGAAGCCAAGACTCAGAGGTGAAGTCACTTGCCCTGCATCATGCAGACAGATCTTCTGACCCCAAAATCCATGTTCTTTCCATGCAGCACGACCCTGACAAGGCTGTGTTCTACTTCCCAGGGACATCTCTCTGGACCGGGTGATGATAAGACTCAAAGTGGGGGCAATTCGGGGGACAGGGTGGACTGATGACAGGGAAGCTGTCTTACACCACAGAGCCTCTTTGGTGCTTACCAAGCCATTCCAGGACCACCTCTGAGGGTGTCTCATTCGCTCTGTGATCCAGTAGCTGTGAAACCCATAAGGCAAGGGGAGCAGGGGCTGGGCGGGGCGGGGGAGGAGATCAGTGAGCAATTAGGTAATTACCACCTGGCATTCCACCTCCTGCAGGAACACACACACACACATATGTACAAAGAAGCATATGTAGAGATGATAATTGCAGCTTTTTCTGTGACAGAGAAAAATGGAAAACCTCTAAATGTCCATCATTCAGTGTTTTAACGGTATCTGGGATTTAATTTATAGAGGTGACCGAGTGACAACACAGTGAGACTGATGACATTGAAAGAAGTTTTATTGCTTATAGTTCCCAAGAGGAGGGGCCATATCCCACCACAGGAGGCCACTGGGCAAGCACCAGGGTCGGGTCAGGAGGCAGAAGGAGCCGGGAGTGGGGATCGGGGGTGGGAAGCGTGGCCTGGATGTGGTTTCCTCAGCAAGAACAGGCCGGGGAGGGCGGCAAGTTTAAACAAGTTTAGGGTTGGGTAGTTTGAAAATGTCATCAGGCTCTGGCTAGAGGGGTGGTCTCAAGCTCTCCAGTACCTGGCTGGGGTGACTCAGGCCGGGGAAATACTGACTTGGTGTATGAGAGTTAGATAAAGGAGGTGGCTGGGGATATGGGCTCTGAATGGGAAAGGTGTGTCCTCTGGCAAGTTGTTTACTATTCCTAGGAATTAGCTAGCCCTGGGAGGGGCAGGATTACCAAGGCCCTAGGATGTGAAACCATCAGAAAATAGAGAAAATTAAAAACAGGATTAAAACATTTGGGGAATGACTACAAAATAACAGTACATTCATACTTTGGAACACAATACAGCAGTTCTGACATAGATGATCTCCAAGACAAGAAAAGAAGTTGTGAAATAATAATTACCTATATGATTCCATTTACGTGTGGAAAAAAATAAACACAAAATAAATCTTAAACTTCTGTAGATCTATATGTATGTGTGCAATGCACCAAAAAAATGTATGAATGAATAGACACCAAATTAGAATCAATGAAAAGAAAGTCTTTTACTCTACCTTTATGTTTTTTCTTTTTTTAAAATATTTTTATTGATTTCAGAGAGGAAGGGAAAGGGAGAGATAGAAACATCAATGATGAGAGAGAATCATTGATTGGCTGCCTCCTGCATGACCCCTACCAGGAATCAAGCTCACAATCCCGGACATGTGACCCCAGTATGTGCCCTTGACCAGAATCGAAACTGGGACCCTTCAGTCTGCAGGCCGACGCTCTATCCACTGAGCTGAACGGTCTAGGGCAGGGGTGGGCAAACTTTTTGACTCGAGTGCCACAATGGGTTCTTAAACTGGACCGGAGGGCCGGAACAAAAGCATGGATGGAGTGTTTGTGTGAACTAATATAAATTCAAAGTAAACATCATTACATAAAAGGGTACGGTCTTTTTTTTTTTTTTAGTTTTATTCATTTCAAACGGGCCGGATCCAGCCCACGGGCCGTAGTTTGCCCACGGCTGGTCTAGGGCTATACCTATATGTTTTAAAACTTTTATAAATTTTTTAATGTTCATGTATTACCTGTGTAATTAAATAGAAGGGAATTGGTTTACGAAACCTCCCAAGGAAGTAGGGGAAACTGGGTGAAGGTGGTCAAAAGATACAAACTGGAAATGTAACGTACAGCATGGTGACTATAGTTAATAATACTATATTATATATTTGAAAATTGCTAAGAAAGTAGTTCTTATTACAAAAAAAATTTGTAACTATGTAAGGTGATGGATGTTTACTAAACTTATTGTGGTAATCACTTTGCAGTATATACATATGTCAAATCATTATGTTGTACAACCTAAATACAATGTTATATGTTAACTAGAGGCCCGGTGCACGAATTCATACGTGGGTGGGGTCTGGCTGACTGGTGGTTGACTGGTCCCACCCCCGATCAGGGGGGTCACGATTGGGGGGCCAGGCCGGCTGGGGGGAGGGGCCATGGCAGGTTGAGCGATCGGGTCAGTTGGCCGTCGCAGTGCCTGTCATAGTGACTGGTCGTTCCAGTCGTTCAGTCATTCCAGTCGCTTGGCTTTTATATATATAGATGATATCTCAATAAAACAGAATATAAAACTATAAGAACAACCCTTCTCCCAGATACTGTCAAACCTCTGTGACGAACACTGTGATGGGGAAGCATGGGAGCTGGCTGATGTGGAAGTAGAGGAGGTGTCTCTCACCATGGTTAGGCAATCAGGGGGGGCTTCCCCAAGGAGGTGAGTCCTGAGTTATGTTTTGAAGGATGGGTGAACATTTAGCCAGGTGAAGAGTGGAGAAAGGTATTCTAGACAAAGGGCGCGGTATGTATGGGGGAGTGGAGGAATAGCTGTATTTAGGGGCGTCAGATATGAGAGAGAGAACGGAAAGGAATGAGGCTGGAGAGGTGGGCGGGAGCAGATCTTGAAGGGCTTCATAAGCCCAGCTGAGAGGTTTTGATTTCACCCAGAAGTTTAAATCATTTAGTGATTTGGTGAGGGGTTTTAGAACAGCTTTCAGCTTTGCCTTCAGTGGGCCAGGATGGTGAGGCTAAGGTTCGGCAAGGCAGTGAGTGGGATGGGCTAGTTGAGGCTAAGGTTTAGTGGTCAGCAACCCCCACCCCCACTCTCCAGCCATGAGGCTTTCTCCTGAGCTAACACGGTGCCTCATAATTTAAGGTGCCTCAGAATCACTAGGAGGACTGGCCCCAAACGCAGCTGCTGGGCCCCACCCCAGAGTGTGTGATAGGTCCGGGGTGGGTCCTGAAAATGTACGTGTCTAGCCAGTTCACAGATGATGCAGGTGGTTGGGGGTCCCACCTTGAGAACCCTGCTATAACAGACCTTTCCATTCCCATCTCAAGGCCTTGACACTTGCTGTTCCTTCTTCTTGGAATGCTCTTCCCCGAATCTTTGTCATCCCCTCGGAGAAGCCTTCCATGACCACTCACTCTAAAGCAGCCACTCAGTCGCTATTGTATTGCCCTGTTTTATTTTCTTTAGAGTGCTGGTCCCATTAGAAATGATCTTGTTACTGTATTTATCGACTTGTTTATTCATTGTCTGTCCGCCTGTATTAAAATGTAAGCTCCAAAGAGAACAGAGATCCCAGAAATCGACCCATGCCATTATGGTCAATTAATATTTGACAAAGAAGGCAAGACCATACAATGGAGCAAAGGTAGTCTCTTCGATAGTGGTGTTGGGGAAATTGGACAGGTACATAAAGAAAAGAAGACCATACAATGGAGCAAAGGTAGTCTCTTCGATAGGGGTGTTGGGAAAATTGGACAGGTACATAAAGAAAAGGAAAATGAAATTTGCTTGACTGGCATGGCTCAGTGGTTGAGCATTGACCTATGAACCAGGAGGTCACGGTTTGATTCCTGGTCAGGGCACATGCCCGGGTTGCAGGCTTGATCCCCAGTGTGGGGCATGCAGGAGACAGCCTATCAATGATTCTCTCTCATCGTTGATATTTCTGTCTCTCTCTCCCTCTCCCTTCCTCTCTGAAATCAATAAAAATATATTAAAAAAAGAAAAAAAGAAATGAAATTAGACCACCAACTTACACCATGCACAAGAATAAACTCAAAACGGATAAAAGAATTACATGTAAGTTGCAAAACCATAAAAATCCTAGAAGAAAACAGGCAGTAAAATCTCAGACATCTCATGTAGCACTATTTACACTGATATGGCAAGAAAAATGAAGGAAAAAATAAACAAATGGGTCTACATCAAACCAAAAGCTCTGCACAGCAAAAGAAACCATCAATAAAATGAAAAGGGAACCCACTGTATAGAAGAACATATTTGCCAATGAGACATCTGATAAGGGGTTAATTTCCAAAATATACAAAGAACTCATTCAACAAACAATTCAATTTAAAAATGGGCAAAGGAACTGAATAGACACTTCTCTAAAGAGGACATACAGATGGCCAATAGACAAATTGAAAAAACTCAACATGCCCTGACCGGTTTGGCTCAGTGGATAGAGTGTCAGCCTGCGGACCGAAGGGTCCCGGGTTCAATTCCAGTCAAGGGCATGTACGTTGGTTGTGGGCATATCCCCAGTGGGGGGTGTGTAGGAGGCAGCTGATGTTCCTCTCTCATCAATGTTTCTAACTCTCTAGTCTATCCATCTTCCTTCCTCGCTGTAAAAAATCAATAAAATATATTTTTAAAAAAAAAACCTCAACATCACTAATCATCAGAGAGATGCAAATTAAAACTACAATGAGGTATCACCTCACACCTGCCAAAAATGACTACCATCAACAAATCAACAAACAACAAGTGATGGTGAGGATGTGGAGAAAGGGAACTGCTGGTGGGAATGCAGACTGGTGCAAGCCACTGTGGAAAACAGTATGGAGTTTCCTCTGGCTGGTGTGGCTCGGTTGGGTGTTGCGCCTGCACCAAAGGGTTGCTGGTTCGATTCCTGGTCAGGGCACATGCCTGGATTTTGGGCTTGATCCCCGTTTGGGGAAAGAGGGGGAGGTGCAGAAGGCAGCAGATTGATGTTCCGCTCTCGCATTGATGTTTCTCTCTCTGTCTCCCTCTCCCTTCTTCTCTCTCTAAAAAGCAATAATTTTTTTTAAAAAAAAATTTAAAATGGAACTGCCTTTTGACCCACACCAAAGGGTTGCTGGTTCGATTCCTGGTCAGGGCACGTGCCTGGATTTTGGGCTTGATCCCTGTTTGGGGGAAGGGGGGGAGGTGCAGCAGGCAGCACATTGATGTTCCGCTCTCACATTGATGCTTCTCTCTCTGTCTCCCTCTCCCTTCTTCTCTCTCTAAAAAGCAATAAATTTTTTTTAAAAAAAATTAAAAATGGAACTGCCTTTTGCAATTCCACGTCTGGGAATATATCCTAAGAATCTCAAAACACCTGTCAGAAAGAACATATGTACCCCTCTGCTCATAGTAGCATTATTTACAATAGCTAAGATGTGGAAACAGCCCAAGTGCCCATCAGTAAATTAGTGTATAAAAAAGCTGTAGTACATTTATACGGTGGAATACCATGCAGCTGTAAAAAAGAAGGAACTCACCCTTTGTGACAGCATGGATGGACCTGATATCTGTAATACTGTCAAGAACTTTTTAAACAATTAATCCGGAAGGCAGGGTCTGTCCCTGGGGGCCTAGGACAGTGCTTGGCATGTAGCAGATGCTCAGGAATCATTCATGAACTTGGAAGTGGCCAGGGTGGGTGCCCACACTCTAGGGGAGTCTGTTAGGGCTCGGGGTTCTGGTGGTGGAGGTGCTGGTGATGGATACCAGAAGGAAAAGCTGTTGGGATATTGAAATGAGCTGTTGACACAGGTTAGAAAAACTCATCCTCTTTGGGGGGGAAGGGACAGGGTGGGGTGAGAAAGAGTTTAAAATAGGCGACCTTTTCAAGCAGATGTGGGAGGAAGGAAGGGCCCTGACATCACAGCTGAGAAGCCCAGAGCTGTTGTGGCCCAGGGACCAGGGCCACCAGGGCAGGCCCCCAGCCTGAGTCACTCCCACCTGTAAGTCAGGTGACCAGGCCCAACCTGGGGGTGGGGGATGGTTCTGGGAGGGGTGGGGAGGGCTGGGGGAGGGGTAGCTGCTGTTCAACCTGCCTCTTCTTTTTTCCCTCAGCCCTGCTTCAGCCATGCACCAGCCCACTGCAGTACGGAGGCCTGGGGGCCCGGGGACAGCACAGGTCCTCAGTTTCCTTGTCTGGGAAGTGAGGGGAGGGGGAGGAAGGATCAAGTTCACTGCCTGTCACAGATGGCCTCCCCAGCTGTTCACCTCCACTCATTGCACCCACATTTGCCTCCAGTTCTGGAACCAGTCCTGCTGCGGGCCCCCGCCCAACACCCACTCTAGGCCCTCCTCCCCTAAGCCCATGCTCCCCATCCTCCAGGCTCACGGGTGCTGGGTGCAGGCAAGGCAAGGGCTTCACAGGCTGACAGGCCAGTCCCAGATCCAGCTCTCTCCCTCATGCCCTGGTGAATCTTCGCCTCTGACCTCAGTTTTCCTTTCCACAGAGTGGGTATATCTACCTTCTAGATGGTGGTGAAGATAAAAATGACCCTATTATGAAAGTTGCTTTCCTTTACCTTTTCTTTCCCCCCAATTTTTTTTTTTTGTGGTAAAAATACACACACATAAAATTAACCATCTTACCCATTTTTAAATATAGTTCAGTGGCATTAAATACATTCGTAATGTGCAACCATCACCACCACCCATCTCCAGAACTCTTTCAATCTGTAACACTGAAGCTCTATACCGATTAAACACTAACTCCTCATGTCTGCTCCCCAGCCCCTGGCAGCCACCATTCTACTTTCTGTCTCTATGAGTGTGACTACTCTAGGTGCCTCGTATAAGTGAAATCATACAGTATTTGCTGTTTTGTGACTAGCTTATTTCACTTAGCATAATGTCCTCTAGGTTCACCCATGTTGTAGCATGTGTCAGATTTTCCTTCCTTTTTGAGGCTGATAACATTCCATTATGTGATGTGCCACCTTTTGTTTATCCACTCAGTTGTCAGGGACCCTTTGGGCTGATTCCATGCTTAGTTATTGTGAATAATGTTGCTATAAGCATCGCTGTACAGCAGTCTGCTCCCCAGCCCCTGGCAGCCACCATTCTACTTTCTGTCTCTATGAGTGTGACTACTCTAGGTGCCTCGTATAAGTGAAATCATACAGTATTTGCTGTTTTGTGTCTAGCTTATTTCACTTAGCATAATGTCCTCTAGGTTCACCCATGTTGTAGCATGTGTCAGATTTTCCTTCCTTTTTGAGGCTGATAACATTCCATTATGTGATGTGCCACCTTTTGTTTATCCACTCAGTTGTCAGGGACCCTTTAGGCTGATTCCATGCTTAGTTATTGTGAATAATGCTGTTATAAGCATTGCTATACAGCAGTCTCTTTGAGATCCTGCTTGCAGTTCTTATACATATATACCCGGAAGTGGGATTGCTGCATCACATGGCAATTGCACTTTCTTTAATAAATATATTTTTTATTGATTTCAGAGAGGAAAGGAGAGGGAGGGAGAGATAGAAACATCAATGATGAGAGAGAATCATTGATCGGCTGTCTCCTGCATGTCCCCCACTGGGGATCGAGCCTGCAACCCAGGCCTGTGCCCTGACCAGAATCGAACCGTGACCTCTTAGTTCATAGGTCGATGCTCAAACACTGAGCCACGCCGGCCGGGCAGCAATTGCACTTTAAGTTGTTGAAGAATCACTATACTCTTTGACCCAGTGATCCCACTTCTAGGAATCTTTCCCAAGAAAACAGATACACCAATCAGAAAGGATATATGCACCCCTATGTTCATAGCAGCACAATTTACAATAGCTAAGAT
>NW_005367431.1:5531909-5536913 GCF_000412655.1 Myotis brandtii | reverse complement strand
AGTCGGAGAAAGATAAATACCACATGATCTCACTCACTTGTGGAATATAATGCACAACATAAACTGATGAACAAAAATAGAACCAGAGACATAGAAGCATCAAACAGACTGTCCAACCTATGAGGGAAGGCGGGGGGTCAGGGGTGAGAGATCAACCAAAGGACTTATATGCAGGCACATGAGCATAACCAATGGACACAGACAGTAGAGGGGGTGAGGGCATGTGCTGGGGGGTGGGGGCAGCCGGGAAGAGGTCAATGGGGAGAAAAGAAGACTTATGTAATAATTTAAATAATAAAGAATTTAAATTTTAAAAAAAGAATCACTATACTCTTTTCTACAGTGGCTGTACTGTTTCACATTCTCATCAGCAGTTCCTTTGCCTTTTTCCCCCTTCAGTTCCAACTACTGCTTCCCTGAAGCCTTTCAGAATTTCTCAAAAAGGTGAATTCCATTAGCACTGACAGCCTTGGGGCTGGCCCACCAGAGAGCCCTGGACCCCAGCTTCCCTTACCACCACCTCTGCCCCAGTCCATGGCTCAGAGCTGCTGGTGGGCGGGAGGGTTTGCTGAACACCAACCATGCACCACGGACCCTCCTAGGTCCTTCCCATGCACCAGCCTCCTCATCCTGGTACTATGGCCTCCAGGGGAGTGAGCCCGGGAGGTATCCTGACTTGGCCAAGCAAAGGTTGCTGAGCAATGAGGATGGAGAAGTGGGCAGAGCCCGGCTGACGAAGGGCCTTGAATGCACTTTATCTTGAGGGCGATGGGGAGCCACTGTCAGTTTTAGACAGGGCGGCACTGTGATAGACTTGGGCTGACAGCTGAGCAAGGTTGCGATAGGCAGGGAAGGACAGAGAAGGCGTATGGTTTGATTTCCGCTGCCCAGAAAGGTAAGAAGGTAGGTCTTACCTTGGCAAAGTGGGAAGGTGATGCAGGCAGGGCAGGTGGGAAAAGACCTGGCATGATGAGCCATTTGAGCTGAGTTTGGGTGGGGAACCTGAGGTGGGTCTGCGTTGCCTAATACAGGGGCTCTGTGGTCTTATGCAAGTTACAGCTGTTTTCTCCGAGCCTCAAGTTCCTCATCTGTCAAACGGGCTTAATCACATTACAGCCTCCCGGGGAGCTGTGAGAGTTCAAGGAGATCATTAAGACATGCAAAGCACTGACTCAGGCCGGTGCCTGGCACCCAGCAAGCCCTCAGTAACCACCGAGCCTTGTGGGAAGGGAGGCATCCTCATTACTTTTACCGTCACCGTCACAGCTCCTCGGACAGCCTCCCAGATGGGAGCCTTCAATTCCTGGGAGTGTCCCCACACCCGGCTATTTTGGGTGGGCTTTGTTGGATGATGTTTCTCTACTTCCTGGCAGGGAGGGTGGGAACGGCAGCCACGCGTGCAGGTGCCACCTCCCTGCCCTCCCCGGCTCCTGCGCTCTGCCCCGTGTCTATTTCCAGCAGCGAGGCTGCCTGAGGCCAGGGCCAGGTGTGGGTGGTGAGTCAGAGGCAGGCCTAGCGCACATGGTGGCCCCGAGGGCCTGAAGCTGTCACAACCTCCCTCCCTCACTGTTTCCCAGCAGCCTTATGGGCACTTTGATGGGGGAAAGAGGAGGCTGGACCAGTGGTCCCCAAGAAGACACGGAGCCTGAGCCCCAACATGCCACAAATCTACCTGGCTGCTGGCTAGAGGTGGGGGCAGGGACCTGTCCTGTTCACCTCCACTCCCATTAAACCTAGGACGGGGCTTGGCACATAGCAGGACGCAATAATGCTCAGGGTCTGAAGGAGCCAACATCTGCACAGGACTTTGGAGAACAGGATTTGCTGTGTGCAGGGTGTTTGGGAGGACAGAGCATGGGATCTGGAGACAGACAGACAGACAGACAGACAGACAGAGTGTATGTGATCCTGGGCAGGTGGATTTGTCTCTCTGAGCCTCAGTTTGCTCATCAGTGACATGGGGATCACAATGTACACCTTGTCAAGGACCATTGCAAGGTGTGAATGAGGCCACTCAGAGGCCTGTCAGCTGAGCCGCAGACTCTAGCTCAGTGATGGCGAACCTATGACACGTGTGTCAGAGGTGACATGCGAACTCATTTTTTTGGTTGATTTTTCTTTGTTAAATGGCATTTAAATATATAAAATAAATATCAAAAATATAAGTCTTTGTTTTACTATGGTTGCCAATATCAAAAAATTTCTATATGTGACACGGCACCAGAGTTAAGTTAGGGTTTTTCAAAATGCTGACACGCCGAGCTCAAAAGGTTCGCCATCACTGCTCTAGCTTTTATAATGCAGCCAAGAACTTCTGTTACAAGTACTAGTATACACACACCTGCTCCTCCGGGCATGGGGACCAGCTCCTGGGTCGGGGCTGGGTCACGTTCATCTCTGCTCCCCGTGCTGGGCACTGGGCCTGGCACCGAGTCAGAGCTCCACACATGTCTGTCGTCTGTCACGTGGCTGCCTGACTCCATCCAGGACCGGAGCCTGTGAGATGAAACAGTGGTGCTGTGACAGCAGGCGCACACCATTCCCGCCCGAAGGAGAAGCCAGCCTGGGCTCACCGTTTCTCACGGGCCTGCACGCAAAGAATTTGCAGCTGACTTCCTCAAATGCTCACAGCACCACATCAGCAGCAACTGCCGTTGTCCCCATCTTACATGTGAGGTGACTGAGGTTCAGGGACATGGAGTCACTTGCTCACAGTCACAGGCTGACCCAGACCAGTCTGGCCTCGTGATGTTCTGAATGGTCCCTGGTATCTCTGGTGTCGACACAGAGGGAGTCAGGAAGGCACTGCAGGCCTTCCTTGCTGATCTGTGCTGGCTTCAGGCGGCCGGGATCGCAGGCCTGTCTGCAGGTCTGTGTGCCGCCTACCCCCACTCCCCCGTCCCCATCTCCCCCGCCCCACGCCGGGACTGCGCACTTTTAGGGACAGGACTAGGTCTCCTTCACCTGGATCATGCCAGGGCTCAGCACAGGGTCTGGCATCGAGAAGGTGACTAATATGAGCTTCCGGAGTGAATGATGGCCTTTGGCCTACTCTGTTGACTGGGTCCCTTACTGTTGAGATGGCACAAATTATTCCACTTGAAGGTGCTGAATTTCTGGGCTCTAATCTGACCCCCGCTGGCAACAGTAGGCGCATAAGCAGGGTTACCACTCCCAGCTAAGCTGGTTGCTTAGTCACAGTCAACGCTTTCCTCCATTTCTGATTTTCCTTGTCCAGCCCCAGATCAACTCTCCCTCTCTCCGCTAAGACAAGTTCTTCCCTCACCCCATGCCTAGCTCTCACACTTGGCCAAGTGGGCACTTGCTTTCAAGGACACCAAAGTAGCTTCATGTCAGGTGGGCTGGATCTTTTAATCTCTGAGTCTATAGTCATTGTCATAGTCCCAGTTCCTAGCACCATGCCTAGCACCGTGCCAGACACATAATAGGTGCTCAATAAAAATTTGTTAAATGAATGAACAAATCTCAGGACTCAACATATCCATGGCCCTATTGAGCTCTCTGCTGGTAAAACTCTGGATTGGCACATATGTGACGCCCACTCTTCTGGGCCTTGGTTTTCCCATCTTTCCCATCTTTGAAATGGATCGTGTGATGGAAGCAGCCCTGCCTGCCCCAGCGTTCACTGTACCCGCTGGACAGACAGTGGACATTCCCAAGTACAGGTCTCCCCCCGACACAGTGCACACCCAGATTCTGATGAACCTCAACAACGTTTGCGGGGGAAGCAACGCTCTAAGATGATTTGCCATTGTCACAGTGTTGTCACGCGGCTTGAGGCTTTACTGCTTGAGGCTTTACCGTCCTCAGCGCAAGAGCAAGATTCCCTTTTGTTCTCTTCAAGGAAGCAGATTGCAGAGCATCTGGCGTGAATGACATTATTACAGGGACTCGTTTGTCCATCTCTTCTCTCTTTAACAACTATTTCGGGAGCATCTTCTGAGCATTGGCTCTGGGGATAGAACAATGGACAAGAAACTTTTGGAGCTTACATGCTGGTGGTTGAGACAGGATGTAAAAAAAAACAACAAGGATACATGTTAAGTCAGAGGATTTCTCATTACAAAAAGTGCCCCAAAGGAAACGGCAGGGTGTCAGGCTAGAGAGGAATGAGGAGGTGCTGACTTAGCAAAAAGCAGAGGGAAGAGCATGCCAGGCCGAAGGAACAGGATGTGCAAAAGCTCCGAAGGAGGAAAGGGATCATTGTGGTGCCTTTTATTAAAAAAAAAAAAAAAGAGAGAGAGAGAAAGAAAATCGATATAAAACCGTAATTGTTTAGCAAGAAAGAAAGAAAGAAAGAAAGAAAGAAAGAAAATCGATATAAAACCGTAATTGTTTAGTGATTAGTAGTGCCAGATTAAGTTCTTCCTTCAACAAACAAGCCCCTCGTGTGTAGCTGGCCCTGAGCTCACACCCAGGGGACGAACAGTGATGTATGAAACTGACATTCTTGTCACACACATCCCGGACCTGGCACCCCACGGAGCTGGTGTGTGTGAAGGGCTCCCAGCTTGGATCCTGGGGGAATCCAAATAAACCCCGCAGGTTCTGGCATCCCAGGCCTCCCGCCAGCCGCTCCTGGCCTCCTGGGAGGGAGGCTTCTGTTTCCTGCCTCTCCCTCCCCCACCCACCTGGGCACAGAGGGTCTTTCATCCATTGTTACTGCTTCCTGCCCATCCATCTCCAGCTGCTGGTCTGAACCCAGCAGATTTACACTGACAAGCGGATGCTTTTACCGGGACCCTCCAGGGGGGATAAGGAGGGGCGTGGTCTGGGGTGGGGAGCAGAGGGGGGAGGGAGGCCTTCAGCTCTGGGACAAGGAAGAGTTTCCTGTCCCTGCCCCAAGAGGTGTCAGACCCTAAGGGCTGAGTGGACGGGAAGCTGGCCTCTGTCCCCAGACTCCTCCGCGCTGTGGGAGGGAGATGCATGACCCCTGACACGGCAGGCCCTCCATGCCCTTTGAGTTGGGTTTGGAACCACCGG
>NW_005367431.1:5518040-5531843 GCF_000412655.1 Myotis brandtii | reverse complement strand
TCCTGTACATTAAAAGAGAAATGATCATATTCTTAACAAGTGATTATTATAGGAACTGATGAAGTCCACATGGAGTGGGGAGGAGTGGCCTGAAGGCTTCTAAGCAAGTAAGCATCGGAGTCGGGGAAGACTACGGAAAGCTGAGCATTCCGTGCTAAGTGTGAACGAACCAGCGGCAGGAAGGGCAGCCCTGGCAGAGGGCATGGCACAAGCAAAGGCCTGGAGATGAGAAACAGCATCAGCTGCTCCAAGGAGGTGCAGGTGAAGATTCAGATGAGGCCCAGAGGGAGAGGAGGTGTTAGGTGTTGGGTCACAATCCTGCCGTGATGAGAGGGCTTCAAGGAGGAGGGACAGATCAGATTTTGATTCTCCTCAGTCCTGAGGATGGGCTGGAAGGGTGGTATCTGAAGGCACCCGGGAGGCGGGTGCAGAAGTGCTGAGGGTAGTGAGGGGGGAGGAGCTTTGGAGGTTAAATGAGAATACTACTCATGAAGGGCCTGGCACAGTGCCTGGCACATAGTAGGTTCTTGGGTAAAGGTCACCATAAATATAGTTAATGCTGAGGGTCTGAGTTGGGGCAGTGGTAGCAGGGATAGAGCAGGAGACTGAGAAACACCGAGAAAGTCAAGTCTGCAGGAATCACTGATTGACTGGACCTGGGGGTGAGAGGAGGCAGAGAATTCCTTAAGTATTAAGCACCACCGCGTCTACGAGCCAGTTCATCAGCAGGCCGTCCGGCTTCATTCATCTAGCTTCTTCTTGAGGACCCACTATGGGCAAGGCACCTTCCTAGGTGCGGAAGCTACTATGCAAAGCCGAGCCGGTCCCTGGTCCCCTGGAGCTCACTGCTCACACTTGGTTAATGATGGAAGGGCCAACTGTCTGCTTTCATCACATGTTCCGAGATTGCTAGAGCCCCTGGAGCTGCCTCCTGGCAGTTCTCTTGGAGATCTGCAGGCTCCGCAAACCTGGCCTGCCCCACACTGGGCCCCCACACCTGCCCCTCCCGCCTGCAGGTCTCCCCACCTCAGGAAATGGCACTGCCACCCTCCAGGCACTCAGGCCAGAGACCTGGGTGTCGCCTGCAGGGACCTCCTCCTCCCTCCCGTCCACCCTGCCCCCACCCAGTCCATCTGCAACTCCCATGAAGCTAATCTCCAAAACAGATTTGAATCCATCCGGTTCGCTCCTTTCCCCTTTCCCATCTTAGTGGAGGCCACGGGCACTCCTACCTGGAGACATGTTCTGGCCTCACTGGCCTCCCTGTGGCTTGGCCCCACCCCAACCCCCTTCGTTATCCCACACGACAGGCGAGAGGGAGCTTCCTCAAAGGCAAACCAGCCACACCCCATGCTTCCACTGCTCCAGACGTGGCTTCTGTGGTTTCCCCTGGGCCTGGAACCCCATCCCTAGGCCTAAGTGGTCCTCAGAGCCAGCACAGGTCCGGCCCTGCCCCTTCCAGCCTCCCCCTGCGCGTCTTCACCTCTTCCCTCTTTCCCCTGCACTGGCCTTTCCTGAGCCACCAAGCTCCTTCCTTCTCACCTTCTGGCTACTGTACGTGCTGGTCTCTCTCCCGGAGAGGCCCTGCCCCCCATTCTTTGCTGGGCGGCCTTCTTCCTCTCCAGGTCTCGGTTTAACACTGTACGTGCTGGTCTCTCTCCCGGAGAGGCCCTGCCTCCCATTTCTCTCCAGGTCTCGGTTTGAATGGTCCCTCCTTCCAGGGGCCTCCCTGCCCAGCCTGGTCCGCCCCCTACGGCTGTGCCTGAGCCCTGCTTGTCTCCCTCAGAGCCCTTATCCCAATTTGCTGTGACTTTGTTGCCTTTTGTTTTCTGTCTCCCGCGCTCTGAAGGCTAAAACCTCTTGAAGGCAGCAGCCAGGCGTCTCTTAGTCCTTTCCCTGCCATTGGCCAACTACTGAGCTCGCTGGGTCCTGCCAGCTCATCCATGTTCAGCAGCATCTCCCAGCAGCCTTTGGGTGCAGACAGAATCGCTCTCTCTCCCCTCCCCAGCCTCAGTGGAATAACTGGTGGGTTATTTTGTCATCTATCAATCTCTAATAAACCTGGTTATTTTTAGAACAGGTGAAAGCAACGACCTAACATCTCTGAGAGGATTTTCCACTCCCATCTGCCTTTCGACTACACTTTGGTTTCCTGTGGTGGTTGCGGAGGCTGCCGAGCCAGCAGGCTTTGTTATTCCGGGGTGCAGAGCAGGCCCTCATAAGAAAACTAAGCCCCCCTCCTTGCCCCTTCTCCCACCCTGCACGGAGAGAGAAGTGAGGTGCCTAGCATTCCCCTGGCAGATGGTGGGGAGCCTGGGAGGAAGCCCATTGCTCCACCCAGGTGCTCCTCCTGGTGGCCTTGGCCTTGTCACTTTCCCTCTCTGCGCCTCAGTTACTCATTTCTAAAAGGAGGGGGTTGGAGGGCTAATTACTAAAGGCCTCTGTCTGCTGAGATTTAAATGGAACCATGAGCCACTGGGTCTTTTCCATCCCTGGACATCAATTAGATGGCAGTCTCAATTCTTTCTATGAATGAAATCTCGTCAGTGCCTCTTATAGCACACATGCAAATATATGCAAATTAACACAAAATAAAGGACCCTAGAAGCACTTGTTTACTGGACCAGGGTCTGGCCAGACCCTCGGTGGAGGGAGAAACTTGGCTCAAGCTTTCATCCTGTTTGGATGTCTTTCCTCGTATCCCACTCTACAGAGAGGAAACTGAGGCCCAGAGAGGAAAAGCGACTTGCACAAGGTCACACAGCAAAGTATATAACCGGCCAGGTTTCCCATCTTGTAGTTTTCTGGCCTGTTCTCCCTGCCAGTCAGCTGCTGGCCTGGGGCCAGCACCTGGCCCTAAGGGAAGGGAGGTACAGGAGGTAGACCGGAATACGGTCAGAAGGAAGTTTACTGGGAGGAGGGAGCAGGCCCTTTGGTTATATGATCGGGGTGAATATGTCCTTTGAGTCAGATGCTGAACAACGGAGATGTGGAGAGAGCATTCCATGTGGAGGGAACAGCATATGCCGGGGAACAGATGCAGGAGTGAGGGAAGCACAGCCGGCCATGCTCAGGTGTTCCTGCTGATAGAGACAAGTTTAAGACAAGCCCCCACTGTGTCCCCTTCCAACCAGAATGTGCCACCCCAGTCTCTCTTAAATGGAAATTCTGGAAACTCCATTGCCCGTAGGATAAAGCACATGTAGGGAAACAGTGAAGAACAAATCTGGGCAGCTACCTGGAGACCAGCTTGTGCAAGGCCTGAAAAGGCAGGCTAAGGAATCTGGACTTTATTCCGAGAGCGATAGGGAGCCATTGAAGGTTTTATGGCAGGAAGAGAAGTCGTCCTCATGTTTACGATGACCCAATTAGCTGCCAGTGGCAAGCAGATCAGTTTGGAGGTGAGGGCAATAGTCCCAGTGGTAAAGATAAAGGCCTGAAGCAGGTGGAGGAGGCGGGCGTAGAGCTGGGACATTTTTCTGGATGGAGCAGTCTGAGCCTGTTTGGATGGGGAAGCAGGGGAGAAGGCTGCGAGCAGTGGGTTCTGCTCACTCCAGGGAGGAAGGGAGCCGAGGCCTCTCTCCTCTCTCCTTCTCAGGCGGGGCTAGGCCCCAAGCTGGTGCCCAGGCAGGAGGGGAGGAGGTGCCCAGGTCAGTGGAGCAGCTGCCTGCCAGGAATCCAGGACAGAGGGCAGCTTGACTTTGTTCTCTGGGGACTTTCATTCTGTTTCTCTAACTTGTGAAGGAAAGGCCTGAGGGCCTTAGGGGACCACAAGTCAAGGGTTTCTCAAACATTTATTTCGTACTCACTAGGGCAGAGTGTTAGCGTGGGGGACAGATATGTGGAGGCCATATTTTCTGAATCTCAAACGGTATAGGATTTTTTTTTCAGATTCCAGATTTATCTATGGAAACTCCATTGCCCGTAGGATAAAGCACATGTAGGGAAACAGTGAAGAACAAATCTGGGCAGCTACCTGGAGACCAGCTTGTGCAAGGCCTGAAAAGGCAGGCTAAGGAATCTGGACTTTATTCCGAGAGCGATAGGGAGCCATTGAAGGTTTTATGGCAGGAAGAGAAGTCGTCCTCATGTTTACGATGACCCAATTAGCTGCCAGTGGCAAGCAGATCAGTTTGGAGGTGAGGGCAATAGTCCCAGTGGTAAAGATAAAGGCCTGAAGCAGGTGGAGGAGGCGGGCGTAGAGCTGGGACATTTTTCTGGATGGAGCAGTCTGAGCCTGTTTGGATGGGGAAGCAGGGGAGAAGGCTGCGAGCAGTGGGTTCTGCTCACTCCAGGGAGGAAGGGAGCCGAGGCCTCTCTCCTCTCTCCTTCTCAGGCGGGGCTAGGCCCCAAGCTGGTGCCCAGGCAGGAGGGGAGGAGGTGCCCAGGTCAGTGGAGCAGCTGCCTGCCAGGAATCCAGGACAGAGGGCAGCTTGACTTTGTTCTCTGGGGACTTTTATTCTGTTTCTCTAACTTGTGAAGGAAAGGCCTGAGGGCCTTAGGGGACCACAAGTCAAGGGTTTCTCAAACATTTATTTCGTACTCACTAGGGCAGAGTGTTAGCGTGGGGGACAGATATGCGGAGGCCATATTTTCTGAATCTCAAACGGTATAGGATTTTTTTTCAGATTCCAGATTTATCTATATGACAAACACTTCGATGACATGGTATGGGTTGAATTGTGTGTCCCCAAAAATATGTTGAAGTCTTAACCCCCAGTACTTAGAATGTGGCCTTCTTTGGAGGTGGTTGCAAATAGTTTTTCAGATTCCAGATTTATCTATATGACAAACACTTTAATGACATGGTATGGGTTGAATTGTGTCCCCAAAAAATATGTTGAAGTCCTAACCCCCAGTACTTAGATTGTGGCCTTCTTTGGAGGTGGTTGCAAATAGAATGAATTAAGAGGAGGTCATACTGGAGTAGGATGGGACCTTCAGCCGACATGACTGCAGCCCTTACAAGAAGAGAGAGAGACCCACAGCGAGATCACCGGGAGGCTAGCGTGATGCGGCTGGAAACCAAGGTTCGCCAAGGGTTGACAGGCACTGGGAGGAGGCAAGAGCGGTTCCTACCCAGAGTCTCCGGCCACATAGCCCCGATGACACCTTGACTTCATTCCCCTACCCTCCGAAAGCGACAGAACACATTTCTGCTCTCTTAAGCCACCTGGTTTGAGCATGCAGTCGGCCTAGGAAAGTAAAACGCTGAAATAAATCACGTTTAACTTTTGTCCATTGAGGCCCCCGCTCATCACCCCTTTAAAGGAGGCCACCTTTCCAGGACAAACACGTCCATGTCACTCCCTTGCTCAGAATTCGTCCAGAGCTGCCTGGTGCCCAGGGCAATTCTTGGAGGGATTTCCTGCCTGGGCTCTGGCTGCTCCCCGGCCTCCCACTCGGCACCGTCCCCGCCCCTCTCAGCGCCAACGCACCCTGTCGTCGGGCCTTTCCTCTGTTGCTCACTCCACATCCTGCCCCCAACACCTGTTCCCTCTTCCCTTTCCTCGGTGGAGTGGTTAAGAGCAGCCGCCTGGTTTCCAGTCCTGCCTCTGCCGTTTCCTGGCATCCAGCAGTGAGACCTTGGGCAAGGTCTCACCTCAATGCCTCAGCCTCCTCACCTGGAAGATGGGAGTCCTAGCAGTTGCTACCTCTCAGAGTGGAAAGGAGTGAATGAAAGCCTGTCCGGCCAGCGGGGCTCAGTGGTTAAGTGTCGACCTATGAACCAGGAGCTCACGGTTCGATTCTTGGTCAGGGCACATGCCTGGCTTGCTGGCTGGGTGCACAGTGTGGGGCATTCAGGAGGCAGCTGATCAATGATTCTCTCTCATCGATGTTTCTCTCTCTCTCTCTCCTTCTCCCTTCCTCTCTGAAATCAATAAAAAATAGTTTTTTAGAAAAAGAGAAAGGCATGAAAGGGCAAAGCTGTGGTACGCACAGGGCAGAGCAGCTACTGTCATCTCCCTGGTGCTCGACGTGCTGTCCTGCGGGAAGCCTCCCCTCTCCTATCCGTGCCTCCCGGTCTCCCATCTGCCTCATCATTTTTAGAAAAAGAGAAAGGCATGAAAGGGCAAAGCTGTACGCACAGGGCAGAGCGGCTACTGTCACCTCCCTGGTGCTCAGCGTGCTGTCCTGCGGGAAGCCTCCCCTCTCCTATCCATGCCTCCCGGTCTCCCATGTGCCTCATCACGTCTCTGTCTCCTCTCCGGGTAGGGAGGAGGCCATCCAGCATCCCTGCATCTGGGCACACAGCAGGTGCTCAATAAGTGCTTACTGAACGAATGATTGAGCAGAGCTTTGGCAGGGCCAAGGCGGTCTGGGAGGCAGCGCCTGGGGACAGCTTTCGTAGGATGGGCTGCCCATCCTTCTGGAAGTGAAAGTCTTATCGCTAGTTCTGAGAGCAGAAGAAAGAAAGTGAGAACCAGAGAGAAAGGGCAAAGCCTGAACCCTGCTCCAGCACCCTTGACCTTGCCCCCCAACCCCAGCACATCCTGCCCCCCATGGTCCCCCTCTGCAGGCTGTCACCCACGCACCCCTCGCCCGTCCCAGCCAGCAGCTTCCTCTGACACACATTTTCCATTGCTGGGTGGGGCAGGGCAGGTTACAGGTGAAAACAATCTCCGAGGTTTCCTTCCCAGGGTCCTTCGCCCATCTCCCAGCCCCCTCCCCGATTTGGTTCCTGTCCCCGCTGAGTCTCTTGGTCCACAGCCCCTGACTTCAGTGGCACAGGGTGCGTCAGGGGCCAGAATTCTCCAGGCAACGTGAGGTGAGGTGTCACCTGGTGTCTCAGGTCAGGTACAGGGTGGGAAGTCAGGCTGCTGGCTTTGCTGCATTAGAGCTGTGTGACTCTGAGCAAGTCCCTTCCCCTCTCTGAGCCTCTTTTCCCCCATCTGTCAGAAGAAGCAGTGATCCCAGGCCCCTGGGATTGTCGTGGGAATTAAAAGGGACGATGGAGAGAGCACGAATGAGTTCTACCGATCTGATTATTTCCGGGGACAGGGCAGAAGCCTAGTAGAGAAGGTCCCTTCTCCAAGCCCAGCACTGGGCCAGGCTTTGAGGGGTCGCAAGTGCTTAGACTACAATGTTGTTGATTTTTTACAGAGAGGAAGGGAGAAGGATAGAGAGTTAGAAACATCGATGAGAGAGAAACATCGATCAGCTGCCTCCTGCACACTCCCTACTGGGGATGTGCCCTCAACCAAGGTACATGCCCTTGACCGGAATCGAACCTGGGACCCTTAAGTCCGCAGGCTGATAGACTACAATGTTGTTGAGTGTGTGTGTGTGTGTGTGTGTGTCTGTGTGTATATGTGTGTGTGTGATGGGAGGGATTTGGGGGGTTGGGACCTAGACTAGTGGAAAGAAGACCAGAATGCATTGGGGTCAGGGATCTGGGCTGGGGACCCCCTAACTCTCTTGTGACTTTGGCATGTCCCCTCTCCTCTCTAGATTTCTGTTTCCCCAACTTACAATAAGGGAACTGACTCAGATGCTCTAGGTCTGGGAGCTCCGACATCCCAGACCCCATGCTGTGCTGAGAGAATGCAAGACCGGTAAGGCTGGTGCACACTTCCGAGTTGTCACCATTTTTAAGCCCCTCCTGAGAACCTGGGGTGAAATCTTGGCTCGAGGCCAGTCCTTCATTTCCTCCCACCGGCTTCTGCTGCTGGTCCTCGTGTGGCGCTGCCCAGCCCGCATCACTGCCCATCTCATCAGCCAGGCTTCCTCCTTCTGGCTTCACAGGCCCCTGTTCCTCTTTCAAAACCAGCTCAGGTGTTCCTTCCTCGAGCAGCCTTCCTTCCCTGACACCCTAGGGCGCAGCCGGGCATCTGCTCCTTGGAGCTCCCGCGGCGCCTCCTGGAACCCTCCATCACCTCTCTTACCTCCCTTCGACCTCCCGGTTTGGGGGAAGATCTGAATCTTACTCACTGTTGCACGTAGAGCATCCAGCCCAGGATGAGGTGCAGAGTGGACGGTCACAGATGGGTAGACGAAAGGACGTGGAGAAAATGAGGCCATGGCTGAAGGAGGAGAGAAGGAGAGATGGATACACGGATGGGTATAGCATGGACGGTGGGATGGATGATTCTGTGAGTGGGCGGATACTGGATGAATAGTAAATAGGCCAGGAATACTCAGCTACTGACCATTATTTTCAGCCTCACACAACCGCCCTGGAATCACGCCAGGGAGCTCACTCCCCTTGCTTCCATTACTCCACGGCTCTGGTTTCTCCTCCAAAGCATGGATGTGGGTCTGAGAATTCTCTCTCCTACGACTCTCTCCGCATGAGAGCCGGGGTAAGCTCCTACCAGAATGTCTTACCTTTGTCACCCCACGTTAATTTCCCAAGCATCAGTGTGACCTCTACAAACCCCACTAGGCGGATGGGGGAGAAGGGGGTATCTTGGGATAATGCAGTGCTTGGGCGAGGAAGCAATTGCTGACTATGGCCTTGGCAAAGATGCCCAGCTGACTTCTCAGTGTGCCTAGGCTCGTTGCCACCCTCCCCCTCCCCATCAAGACCGTGTCTTCCGCCATTAACAAGCCCCACCTTACCGGCCAGCCAGCCTCAGTTCTGTTCTGCCACCACACCCCCACGCCATCTGGATGGGGGTCAGGTCCCATTGTGGAGGGTTGTTAGCTTCCCCAGTCTGCCCCATAGACTCAGCTGAGGCAGAAACATTACAGGATTGGGGGTCAGAAGGCCTCAGCTGAAGTTTTGACTCTTCAGCCCTGCTTAGCTGCTTCTCTCTGGGGAGGAAGGGTCGGCCCGAGACAGAGCAGGGCAGCAGGAAGAGACAGGCCCTGGAGCTACAGAGATGCAGGTTCAAATCCTGCCCCACCAGAGAGCCATTGCAGCCTCAGGCAAGCGACTGAACTCCTCAGGGTCTCTGCTTCCTCGTCTGTAAAATGGGAGAAACTGCACCGGTTGCCTCCTCCCAGGGCTGGTGTGAGGATCAAACGAGATGCTTGCTCAGCCCCTCACCGTAGGTGGCCCCTGAGCCCTGAAATGCAGCCGGGCTGAACTGAGATGGGCCTTACGTATGAAACAGACACCAGAATCGGAAGACTTAGAAAGATACATAGCAAATCTTAAGAACTTTTATGTTCATTGTAATTGATAGTATTATATGTTGATAATATTTTGGGATGCTGACCCACAGTCCTCCTCCTCTGCAGCCTTCCCAGCCTCTCCTGAGTGAGACGGTTGCTGTCGGCCCTGCCACAGGCTCTGCACACGCCTCTGCTATGGCTTTGACGAGCACTGTGGTGGTGCCTTTAGGTGTTTGTCTCCCCAACTAGCCCATGAGCTCCTTGAAGTCAGGGACTCTCTCTTGGTCATCTCTGCTCCCCGCTCCCTGGCACACAGCAGACACTCAGCAAAAGGTATTCGAATGGGTAAATCCATGCCTGTAGGAGCAGTGTGATTTCTATGATTCTACCATACCTGAGGGCCTGGATGAGGACAACAGAATACAGTATGGTTGGGGCTCTGGCAGGAAACAGATGGTGCACTCGAGTTGAGTGATGTGAAGAGAGTTTCAGCGAGGGACTGTTAACAAAGACATGGGCAGGATTTAGAGAAACTGGGAGGGATGGTGCTGGGTCCCGGGGCCGGCGTGGGGAGCGGTTACCATGCAAAGCATGAAGGGTGGGGAGGGAGAGGTCACCTGGACCCAGGCCCAGAGCTACATGCATAGTGCTGCCCACAGGAGCTGTAGCTGTGGGTGAAGGACACAGCCACCCTGTGACAACCCTGCAGGAAGGGGCTTGGGAAATAAGTAGCCAGGCCTCGTTCTCCACCTGCCCTCTGTGCTCCTGCTCCCCTGCCCCGCCCAGCCAGAAGCCAAAGGGCAAAGGAGACCATTGATCCCACTCATAAAGGCCACCTACCAGGGCACGGAACAGGATGCAGAAGGGCAGATGGGGAGTTCTGGAGGGGCAAACAGAGACATAAATCATCACTAGAGAAAACACCATCCCCCTAGGATCTTTGAGGGACTCTGGACATGCTGATAAAGTGCAAGAAATGGTCACAGACAACTACAATCATTCATTAAGCAACTACTGTGTGTTGGGTGCCATGCTAAACTGTTCTCTAGCTTCATAGAGTATAAGCAACTTGCCCAAGATCACACAACAGGAAATGGCATAGCCAGGACTGGAGCATAGGTCAGCCCCAACACTCAGGTTCCGGTCGCCTCTTTGAGGCTGCATGCCAGGTACTTTGCTAAGCACTTGATCTACACTATCTCTAATCCAACAAAACTCTGCAAATTGGTATCCTTTTCCTATCTCAGAGAGGTCAAGTAATTTCTCCAGAACCACACAGCTCATAGGAGGTGGGGCTGGGGGAAGGGGAGCAGAGTGGGAGAGTTCACCATTAAATGGGGCAGGTATCTGGCAGAGTGCACAGTGGCCGCTTCAGGGATTTTTTTAGCCCCAATGGGTGGAGTCACCTCTCACCAGGTGCCTCCCGGAGTCACTACCCAGCTGCAACCACGAGTTAGATTTTCGGAGCTGGGCAGGGCCCTCAGCATCCTCTAGGCTGGCGCTCGCCTGTGACTCTAAAACTAATAATAATTACAGCAGTGACAGCCGTGGCTTCCTGAGCATCTGCTGTAGCCATTCACTGTCTTTCTCCACATCGTCACTAACTCTGACCACAGCTCTCCCGCAGGGTTGTATAGCATCTATAGGCAGGCACGCTGGGCTGCTCACTTTGCAGATCAAGAGCCCAGGCTGAGCTCTGGCTGGTTTGGCTCAGTGGATAGACTGAAGGGTCCTGGGTTTGATTCCGGTCAAGGGCACATACCTCGGTTGCAGGTTCCTTGGCCCTGGTCGGGGTGCATGCAGGAGGCAACCAGTCGATGTGTCTCTCTCACATCGATGTTTCTCTCTGTCTCTCCCTCTCCCTTCCACTCTCTCTAAAAGATCAATGGAAAAATATCCTCAGGTGAGGATTAACAAAACAAATAACAAACAAATAAACAAAGAACTGAGGCTGAGAAGGGTCTCAGCAAATCAGCCCCCACACAGCCAGGCCTGCCCCGGGGAAGGGCACGCAGCTAAGAGCACCGCCTCTGGACCCAGACAGGCTGGGTTCGCCCTGGCTCTGCACCAACCAGACATGTTCACCCTGGGCAAGTCACTTTTCTGCCTTAGCTTCCTCACTGTAAAGTCAGGATGGCAGTAGCATCTACTTCATTTGGTTGTGGTGAGGATAAAATGAGTTATTATACACAAAGCGCTAAGACATGCTAAGGGTCATTCTACCTCTGAGCCTTCCAACCACGGCCATGAAGGCTCTTACAACTGTACTCCCGCACGATCCCGGCTTTCCTAGTAACTGGCTGAGAGCTGCCATGGCCCTGCACTGTGCTTACCTGCTGCTCATGCTGACCTCATCCATCCCCCCATTTCACAGACAAGGAGACTGAGGTCCAGAGAGAAGTGAGGACCTGGCCCAGCCTTCACACCTGAGATGCAGAGCCAGGACGGCCACTGCCAAGTTGAAGCTGCTAATTCCCTCTCTCCCAGCCACAGGAAACAGCAGATTGTTAGGATTATTGGTATTGTTGTCCAAAACAATACTTGAGACAGTCACAATACAACAATCACGAAGGGGGCTTATTTCCATTGGCTCCACAATCCGCCCGCTGCCCACGGGGCGGGGGCTGGGCTTTCAGAAGAGGCTCCTCGAGACAGGATGAACAAACAAGCAGTGAAAACCTCGCAGCTGGGCCCCAGGTGCTGGGAGAGAGAGTGGGGCAGGAAGCGGGCAGGCCATTTCTTTCTTTCCTCTTCTTTCTTATTTGTTTGAGAAGCAACTTTACTTTCTAAATCGGTCATTGTCACCCGTTGGCCCCCGCCCCACCTGGGCCAGGGCGTCTGATGACAGGGGCTCAAGAGGAAGCGCTAGGGAGCAGAGGGATGAGGGTTCTAGGTGTGGCAGGTCCCCAGGCCCAGCTGGACTTGGGGGGCCTCTTCCTTGGCAGGAGCCTCATGAGCCACCTTCAGGTGACCAGGGCCTGGCAGACAGTGCCTGCCTGAGGTGGGGCCTGAGTCCTCCAGGTTCAGCTGCCAGGGGCTTAAGTAGGAGGCAGTGGTTAGGGGCAGGGCTCTGGAGTCAGACCTATGTGACTTTCAAGCTCTGTGACCTCACCTCTCTGAGCCTCTGTTTTCTTACCTGTAAAATGGGACCGGTGGTTGTGAAGATTAAACATAAATACATAACACGGTGCATGTAAGGCATGTAGCACATTTACAACACTTAGCATCTATACCAGCTGGAGATTTACTTAAGGAGCCAACATTTATCAGGCACTTACCATATGCCAGGCACTTTTAAAGCATTCTACACAAATGCATGTTTTTAATCAGTACAATACTCTCCCCTCTTCCACAGATGAGAAAACTGAGGCCAGTGCATTGCTCAGACAAGGGTGGGCCCAGGTCTTGCACAACGTCAGGAGAGCTTATACAATATTGGGAGACCCCTTTAAGAAAAATAATATAAAATTATAAATACAAAGTGAGCTACACGGCCATGCAATGAGGGACCTAAGGCTTAACCTTCACTCTCTCTCTAAGCTCAAGGTCACCTTCCTAGCAAGTGGCAGAGCCCAGGTGGCCAGCTACGGAACCCACAGTGTTATAAAAGCAGAACTGACGGGCAATGAGGCAGTCACTGCAAAATGCCGTACAAGGTGCCAGTAAGAGGCCACACTTCCATTGTGCTTACCATGTGCCACACTCTTCTAACGTAAGGCCCCCCCGACAACCCAATAACACTATCACCATCCACATTTCACAGATGAGGACATTGAGGCTCAGAGAGGAGCAGTGCCTTGCCTGAGGACACAGGGCTAAGAAGTGACAGAGCAGGATTCAAACCCTGGCAACCCTGGACTTCAGCAGCTAAATGTTTAACCACTACACTAACTGGGACCTGCCTCATCACCAGGGCTCAGTGCCTCTGCCATCACCCCTCACCTCCCTGGGCAGGTCCTCTCCTCTCTTATCTGACAGCAGCTTGGGGTGGGCACAAGACACCCTGGCTCTGGAGTCAGAGGTGCCTGGATGCTAATCCTCACCCTGTTGCTTCCTTGTTGTAGTCCCCGAGGCAGACTTTTCACATCTCTGAGCCTCAGTTTTCTCATCTGTACAATAGGATTGTATAATTTACAGGGTGACCCTCAAGTCTGGAGGCATTGCTTATTATTTTACATGTTTTGCAATGAATGTGCCACCCATAAGCCATTAGTTATGTATGTAGATGTGTCTCTGTTGCCAGACCTTATGGCTGCCCTGGATAACACCTCCCAGGGTGATGTGGAGGACCAGAGAAAAAGAAAGGCGAAGTGCCTGGCCCATACTAGCTGTCCGGACCGGTAAGGTTGCTATCATGGAGGTGCAGTGAGAGGTCATTGGTGAGGAGTGGATTTGGGAATGGAGAAAAAGCCCAGGCCCAGGTGTCCGACCACTGCATTCCCGATGGAGGTCTACGGCCAGCTTGCGGTGTGACCTTGAACTAGTCACACACCTTTTCTGGGCTCAGTTTCTCTATTTGCAAGTTGCACGCATTGTCCCGACAATGCATGGATGTCATTGTCTCTAAGGTCCTTAGGATATTGGATTTTCATATAGGAGCACAGGAGTGTCCTCTGGGACCCTCCCAGGGCTGCTCCGTGGAGGCTCCCCTTCTCTTGGGGTGCTCTTCGTGGCTACCGCCCTAGAGACAGCGAGGAGGGTTTGCAGGGAACTCTCACATCTCATCTGCTCCAGCAGAGCCAG
>NW_005367431.1:5515135-5517882 GCF_000412655.1 Myotis brandtii | reverse complement strand
CACATTGTCCTTTTCTCTCTGCCTTGCATCCTGATTCTCCTCTCTTCTCCACCTGGTCAACTCATCCAGTGGAGTCAGGTCCCTGGGCCAGCCCTGGTGCCCCCACTTACAAGTGTGGTGACTCTGAGGAGGTCCCCTATCCTCTCTGGACCCCCATTCCTTCATCCATGTAATGGGGACAACATGGGGAAATGCGCAGCCCACCCAGCACCTGCACCGCGGTGAGCATGCAAAAATGTCAGCTTTCTGGGCCTGCAGCAGTTGTCTCACCTCAAATGTTGCCTTTACAGGGGTTGCCCTGTTCCCTCCATAGAGACCAAGTTTCTGTGGGCTCCCACAGCCCAGTCCCCATGGCATGTATTGCTTGTATTGTAACTATCTGCCATCTTATCTGTATCCCACACATTGCAAACTCGTGTGTTCTATAGTCTTCACATCTGTTGTGTCTGGCATGGGGACTGGTATACAGCAGGTGCTCAAAGATTGTTCAATGAATGCATGCATGAATGTTGCTTCTTTAGTAGTGCTGAATTTATTAGCTATACTGTGGTATACAGCAGGTGCTCAAAGATTGTTCAATGAATGAATGAATGCATGCATGAATGTTGCTTTAGTAGTGCTGAATTTATTAGCTATACTTTCTGCCCTATCAGGCCTCAGGATTCTGGGTGCTATTACTGCTACCACTGCTACTATTTCTTCCACCAGCACTATAAGTAGCTCCCATTTATTGAGCATTTACTATGTGCCAGGCGTTGGAGTAAGCATTTCTTAGTTACATCTTCTTCACATCTCTCTGTCATCCTTTGGGGTGGTGGTTCTGTTAGTGTCCTCATTTCACAGAGAAGGAAACAGGCTCTTCCGGGGTAGATGGTAGAATCTGTCCTGGCCCAACCAGGGCTCATGGCCTTTCTACCCCAGGTGAGGGTGGGTGGTTGGACCTAGAGCAGAAGCCCGTCTCTCCTTCCAGAATTTGCCTTCAATAAGTCTTTCCTTGTAGAACTTCTCTCCTCCCTTGAAGACCTTGTTTCTCCCAGAACCTCCCTCACACTCCTCAGTCTCCTTCCCAAGTTCTGTCCAACCCTTAACTGTTGGTGTTCCCAGGGTTCTGCCCTCAAACCTCGCAATGAAGCGAGCGAGTGATGGATTTACTTGTGTCTGTCTGACATATGCTTCTCTCCTCTTCCATTTCTTGTCTCTGGTGGGGTGTGCATCAGGAGGCCCCGCCCACTAGGAAGGGCAAGTAGGCTAACCACAGTGCCCCATTCTCCTTGATACAATGACCTGGTTAGGCCCGGGCATGTGGAGGAAGGCTGGGTCATTCAGGCCCCCCCCCACCCCACCCAGGGACTGCGATGGAGCCAGTGGGGACCATTGGCTTCCTCCTTCTGAAGTGTTAGCTGATAGAATGTAAATATGTGAGTATGTTTCCTGGGACTGGAGAGGGCCTGCCTGCCACGGGAGAGAAGGAGGTCCATTCATAAAGCAAGGCAGAAGCAAACAGTACTGACTGGTGGGGGTAGTGGGGAGATAGCCCAAAGACCATACTGGGGACTCTGGATCCAGCAATGCCTGAAGTTGACTCACCCTTGAAACCAAGATAAAGGAGCCACTCCATTCTTAATTTCTCTTTTCCCTTTTAATTTTTGTTTCCAACCTAGTAGGAATTGAGTTTCTGTCATTACAACCAAAGATTCCCAACTCATACAATATTCTCCTCTCTCTCACTTCTCCCTGGATGGTGTTGGGTCTTATCTACAGGACCCTCTGAATCTCGGCGGCTAACTCTAGTTCAGTTCTTGACGAATCCTCGATCCCTTAGGTTCTCAACCTGTGGGTCGCGACCCCTTTGGCGGTCGAACGACCCTTTCACAGGGGTCGCCTAAGACCATCCTGCATAGCAGATATTTACATTACGATTCATAACAGTAGCAACATTACAGTTATGAAGTAGCAACGAAAATAATCTTATGGTTGGGTCACAACATGAAGAACTGTATTTAAAGGGCCAGAAGGTTGAGAACCACTCCCTTAGGACAAAGAGGCACCTGAAAGAAATCATAACCACAGTCCTTTGCATGCGGACAGCACTTGAAGATTACAGGATGTTTCCGGGTTTTTTTCTCATGTGGTCTTTACAGCCTCGGTGGATTGTCAGAGGACATGTTATCAACCCCGTTTTACAGAAGGAAAACGGAAAGGACCTTAGAGACAATTTCATCTCTCTGAACAAACCCCCAGCCGTGGGCAAGGCCCCGACTCTCAGACCCTCAGACTGTTTCGATCCAAGCCTTCCCCAACCTCCCGTATCCCAGATGGAGTGGAGAACCCAGGAAAAGCAGAGAACCCGAGAAGAGCGAGAAGGCGGGCTTCTGGGCGGCCCAAGAGCGACCATAACGGTAACCACAGTGAAGCCCCTGCCCTACTGTGGATGCGTTCCAGGAAGAGCTCATCATTCCCATCTTACAAATGCGCAAACCGAGACACAAGCAGTGAGGAGCCCTGCCTCTCTCCGCAGGTTCTCCCTGACGTCTCTTCCCTCCTCACCAGCTGACACTCTCCCATTCCACAGAGGCTGCGACTGAGGCTTGGGAATCAGTGGCGGAGCCGGGAGATGGGCACTAGGTCATCTGATCAGGGGAAGCGAGCTGGGAGCCAGGGGGCTCAGCTTGGGTGGGGACGAGGGGCCTCGGCAGGGCCACGAGTGGGCGAGCGGGCGTCTGCGCCATCCCCCCCCTCCCCCGCCC
>NW_005367431.1:5512950-5514944 GCF_000412655.1 Myotis brandtii | reverse complement strand
GCGAGCGTGGGCGAGGGACCCAGACAGGCGGAGCCCCACGCCCATCCTCCCCCCGCACCCGCCCTTTCTCCCGTGGCTGGTGGCAGGTGAGTGGGTGTCGAGGAACCGCCATGCAGCGGAGAAAACAGGACGCCGCAGAAATCAGATTACTCACCTGCAGCTGCGGGTACCCAGGGCTAATAAAAGCTGCGCTTCCTGTTGTGACTTTATTACCACCCTCTGCCTCCCAGCCCCGGGCGCTCCCAGCTGCAGCCAGAGCCCTAACTGATTGCCAGAAACCGGTCGCTTCGGGGGGCCAGGACCACTGCGCGTCCTGCTGACTCCACCAAGAGCGCAGCGCCGCCCCGGGTGAGAGCTGCCTCGGGCGGCCCTCCATCACCTGCATGGGAATCACCTGCGGTGCTGGCTGACAAACTAGGTCCCCAGGCACTGCTCGGCACCCGCTGAGTCAGAATCTGCAGGTTGGGGTCTCACACCTGAACTCATACCAGCCTCTGGGGCTTGGTACGCAGGCTAACGCTGAGGGCTATGAAGTCCGGGTGTTGGAGGGTCAAGCGGTGTGAGTTTGTTTTTCCTGACTGCCGCCTGCAGCTAGAGATGGAACCTTTCCCCAATATCGGCCAAGTAAGTCCCTGACCCCAGGGCCTCAGCTTGCTCGCCTGTTTAGTGGGGATGAATATTTCTTGGGACTTAAACGAGGCTCAGATGATATAACAAGTTTACAGACCAACCAGGAATAGACATTGACAAATATGATAAGTAAGACCGAAGAGGTAGGCAGAATGGATGGGGCCGCGGGGGACAGTGGAGGGGACTAAATTACTCTGGGGACATTGAGACAAGCCCTTCACCAGGCAGCTTCATCGAAGTTCAGTCCCCAACACACCAGGAAAATGCCCCTGCCCAGAGCATAGGCAACCCCTGAAGGCCAGGTCTGAGGGCTCTTCCCAGCCTCTCTGTGACATATGACTCTGGGACAGCCCACACCCTCCTGCTCCAAGCTCCCCCCTCCCTCCGCTTCAGGGAGACCTCATATTCCACCACCACCACCACCACCCCACCCCCCCACCAGCTCCCTTTCAGCCACCCCAGACCCTCCTCCTCCTGCCCCTGGGATTACAGGCATTGTGGCCTACTGCACACCCCCCTGGGCAACCTCACCCACTCCCAGCTACCGTCTCCCAGCTGAGCTTTGCCCTGAGCTCCCAATGTGCAAACGGAGCACCTTGCAGACATCTCCACTTGTTAACCCCAAGCACCCCAACTCAGCTTGCCTAGCTCTGAACCCATCATCTTGATCTCTCCTCCAACCTGTGTCTCCTTCTGGGTTCCCTGTCTCTGGGCATCACACCTGGATATTGTCCCAGGTGATTTCTGCTCCTTTGCCCCCACATACAGACTCCCACTCCAATCAATTTTATCTCTAGAATCTGTCCCCTTCTCTCCAGTCCTCCTGTCCCTCGGACTCTAGATCCCTAGTTCAGGACTGCATAATCTCTCACCTAGATTATTATTATTTTTAAAATATATTTTTATTGATTTTAGAAAAGAAGGGAGAGAGAGAGAGAAAAACATCAATAATGGGAGAGAATCATTGATCAGCTGCTTCCTACACACCCCCCACTGGGGATCGAGCCTGCAATCCAGACATGTGTCCTTGACCGGAATTGAACCTGGTACCCTTCAGTCCCCAGGCCGACACTCTATCCACTGAGCCAAACCAGCTAGGGCTCGCCTAGGTTATTTTAACAGCTTTTTCTTTTTTAAAAATTATATTTCTTTGTTGATTTCAGAGAGGAAGGAAGAGGGAGAGAGAGATAGAAACATCAATGATGAGAGAGAATCATTGATCGGCTGCCTCCTGCACACCCCCTACTGGGGATTGAGCCCACAACCCAGGTATGTGCCCTTGGCCGGAATCGAACCTGGGACCCTCCAGTCTGCAGGCCGACACTCTATCCACTGAGTCAAACAGGCTAGGGCTAACAGCTTCT
>NW_005367431.1:5502031-5512835 GCF_000412655.1 Myotis brandtii | reverse complement strand
CACTGGGGATGTGCCCACAACCAAGGTACATGCCCTTGACTGGACTCAAACCTGGGACCCTTGAGTCTGCAGGCTGACGCTCTATCCACTGAGCCAAACAGGCTAGGGCTAACAGCTTCTTTTTTTTTTCTTTTTTAAAAATATATTTTATTGATTTTTTACAGAAAGTAAGGGAGAGAGATAGAGAGTTAGAAACATCGATCAGCCGTCTCCTGCACACCCCCCACTGGGGATGTGCCCGCAACCAAGGTACATGCCCTTGACTGGAATCGAACCTGAGACCCTTCAGTCTGCAGGCCAACGCTCTATCCAGTGAGCCAAACCAGCTACAGCAGCTAACAGCTTCTTAAACAGCCTTCCTGGCTCCAGTCACTTCAGCCAGGGGATCTTTCTGAGACACCAATCCTATCCCTGTCTTGCTCTAAACCAGTGGTTCTCAACCTGTGGGTCGAGACCCCTTTGGCGGTCGAATGACCCTTTCACAGGGGTCGCCTAAGACCATCCTGCATATCAGATATTTTCATTACGATTCATAACAGTAGCAACACTACAGTTATGAAGTAGCAAAGAAAATAATTTTATGGTTGGGTCACAACATGAGGAACTGTATTTAAAGGGCCAGAAGGTTGAGAACCACTGCCTTGGAGCCTTCAGTTTACAATCCGAACTTCAGCATCCAACCCTTCTCTTCCCATGTAATGCTCACCTGGGCAGAGTGGCACCTTCCTCTCCACACTACCTCCTCAGCATGGAGCACCAGCAGGGACATTCACTGAGCTCATACTAAGTGCTCAATATCATGGCAAGTCACTTGTCTTTACAGCTTCATCTCCGCCTCATGAGAAAACTGAGGAAGCGGGGGGGTTGGGTAACTCGCCCAAGGTCACACAGCTAGTAAGTAGCAGAGTCGGGATTCGTACCCAGGTCTCCCTAGCTCCAAAGCTGGTGCTCTTCACTGCTCTGACCTGGAGCCACCTCCTCCCAATTGGATCGTGTTTTCAATTCTTGTGTCTTTCCTGGTGTCTAACAGGGTGCCTGTCATACGGTGGGTGCTTGTTGAATGAACAATCAACTCTACTCACACTCCCATTTGGTTCTTACAACAACCCTGGGAACTACAGAAGTTTAAATTTTGTATTATGTAATATATTTTTAAAATATATGTTTATTGATTTCAGAGAGGAAGGGAGAGGGAGAGAGAGATAGAAATATCAATGATGAGAGAAAATCATTGCTCTGCTGCCTCCTGCACTCCCCTACTGGGGATCAAGCCCGCAACCCTGGCATGTGCCCTTGACCGGGATCGAACCTGGGACCCTTCAGTCCGCAGGCCAATGCTCTATCCACTGAGCCAAACCGGCTAGCGCTTATTATGTAATATTTGATGAATACAAAAAATGTCAGATGAATGTCTTGTTTGTGAAAATAAACATCCACGAATCCACTGCCCCAACTTAGGAACTTGAACTTCACCAGCCCTGTTGGAGCCACCTGTGAGCCTTCCACTTCTATTCCTTGCCGCACTCCAAAGGCCCACACAATCCTTAATTTGTGGTCCCCACTTAACGCTTTGGAAAAAAATACTGTCACCATATGGGAATGAATCCTATACAACATATTGTTTTGTTTGCTTTTTGACCTTCATATAAATAGTATAATGCACATGCATTCCTCATTGGCTTGATTTTTTTTTTATTGTTTTTTTGTTTGTTTGTTTGTTTGTTTTTACAGAGAGGAAGGGAGAGGGATAGAGAGTTAGAAACATCAATGAGAGAGAAACATCGATCAGCTGCCTCCTGCACACTCCCTACTGGGTATGTGCCCGCAACCAAGGTACATGCCCTTGACCGGAATTGAACCTGGGACCCTTCAGTCTGCAGGCCGACGCTCTATCCACTGAGCCAAACCGGTTAGGGCCACAATTTTGCATTTTAGCTGTCACTCATTTTTTCCAGCTGTCTAGTACTCATTGTCTAAATAGACGGCTACTTTATCCTTTGTCTGGTCAGTGGGTATGTAGGTTGTTTCTAGTGTTTTGCCATGATCGTTCTTCTACCATGTCTCTTGGTGCACACACACTCACACACATGGGGACTTTCTCTAAGCTACATGCCTAAGATTGAAATTGTGGGTCATCAAGTCTGCTCGCGTTTAGCTTTACAAGTGCGGCCGATTGCTTTCCTACGTGCTTGTACCCCTGCACCCTCTCCCCTTCCTCTGCCACAGGGCATGAGAGTTCCGGTTGCTCCACACCCTCACCAGCATTCAGTATGATCAGACTTCTTCCTCAGTCTTCATTTGCATTTCCCTAATGAGATGGAGCATCTTTTCATTTGTTTATTTTGCATTCTGGTTTCTTTTTCAGTGAATTTCCTGTTCAAGCCTTTTGCCCACTTTTTTTTTTTAAAAAAAAGGTTTTTACTTATTTCTTATTGCTTTGAAGTATTCTCAGGGAAGTTCACAGGAGACAAAGTTGGATCCCAAACCCACATCTATTTGATTCTAGGGTCCTTTACACCAATCCCTTTGCCTCTCATTCATTCATTCATTCATTCCTCAAATGTATTGGAGAGGGAGTAGAGAGTTATGGTTAAGAGTGTAGACTCTGGCCTGGCCAGCATGGCTCAGTGGTTGAGCATCAACCTATGAACCAGGAGTTCACAGTTCGATCCCCAGTCAGGGCACATGCCCTGTGGGCTCCATCCCCAGTATGGGTTGTGCAGGAGGCAGCCAATTGATGATTCTCTCTCATCATTGATGTTTCTATTTCTCTCTCCTTCTCCCTTCCTCTCTAAAATCAATAAAAATATATATTAAAAATAAAAAAGAGTGTAGACTCTGGCCCTTGCCAGTTTGGCTCAGTGGATAGAGTGTTGTTTTGGTCCTGGGGACCAAAGGGTCCCTGGTTTGATTCCGGTCAAGGGCAGGTACTTTGGTTGCAGGCCCTGGTCAGGGCGCGTGCAGGAGGCGACCCAATCAATGTGTTTCTCTCACATCGATGTTTCTCTTTGTCGTTCCCTCTCTCTTCCAAAAATCAATGGAAAAATATCCTCGGGTGAGGATTAACAACAACAACAACAAAAGAGTGTAGACCTGGAGCCCCCCGCCTGGATTTTAAGCTCTTCTCTGCCACTCACTAGCTATAACTGTGGGTAAATTTCTAGCAAATTGTACATTAGTTTCCTTACCTCTCTTACAGGGTTAATGTGTAGGGACCAAATGAGTTAATTCATAGAAAAGCATGTAGGACTATATCCAACACAGTCAGTGCTGAACCACTAGTTACATGCCGGGCACTATGCCAGCAGGGGACTTGTCCTGGGGACATGGGGGTGAAAAGAAGACAAGGACATTGCCCGCATGGAGCTCCCTGTCCAGTGGAAGAAGTGGACACAAAACAAGTAAATAAACACATACATACATACATACATACATACATACATACATACATAAAATAATGTGGCTCGCGATAAGGGCAAGGAAGAAAACCAAACGGTGACACGACAGACTGACCGGGCACTGGCCCAGCTGGTGGTCATGCAGGGAAAGCCCTCTGAAGGAGGTGACATTTAGGCTGAGGTGTGGAGGTTGAGAAAGAGCCACTCAGGCAAAGAGCAGGGGAGAGTAGCCCATTAGAGTAAAGGACATGTGCAAAGGCCCTGGGGCCGGAAGAACATGGCGAATCCAAGAGGCTGCAAGGAGAGCAGCCTGGCTGGAGCCAAGTGCGCAAGGAGGTGGAGGCAGGAGAGGATGGTGCGGAAGGAAGCCACCGGGGGAAAGGTCTGAGGTTGATTCTGAGGGCAGTGACTGAGAGGCTTTGGGCCGTGGAGTGCTGTGACCTGGTTTATGTTTTTAAAAGGTCACTTCAACTGCCCTGTGAGGCTCAACTATCTATGAATTCATCTAAATACTTCTCATTACTACTAGTAATTTTAGTCAGTAACCCTTCTGCGCAAAGCAAAACTTCCCTTTATTGATCTTAAATTTACTGCTTTTGAGTTTCAAGGGGAGCCCCCTTCCGCCTCAGACCTGAGGGTTATCAGCCCCATGTGAGGTCTCTGGTCATTATTTTTTTTAAATATATTTTATTGATTTTTTACAGAGAGGAAGGGAGAGGGATAGAGAGTTAGAAACATTGATGAGAGAGAAACATCGATCAGCCGCCTCCTGCACACCTCCTACTGGGATGTGCCCGCAACCAAGGTACATGCCCTTGACCGGAATCGAACCTGGGACCCTTCAGTCCGCAGGCCGATGCTCTATCCACTGAGCCAAACCGGTTAGGGCTCTGGTCAGCATTTTTACAGAGGGTGAGAGGAGGGTCTCCCAGGTTGTGCCTTACCTGCTCTGTGAGGTTTTGCCACCTGTAAAATTAAAAGGACCAGAGTAGCCACCTCAGAGAGGCCGTGAGGATGAAAGGAGATGAAGCCTGACATCAGGGAGTGACCCACACGGGCCGGCTGCCATTGTGATGGTGATGATGGTGATGACAGTGATGATGATGGTGGGGATGACAGGGATTGTGCTGCGTGATCTTGGGCGAGTCACTGAACCTCTCCAGCCTGAGCTGAAAAATAAAATAAAGATGTAAAATAAACCTGTGAAATAAGATTGTTGGACCAGATGACCTGTGGGACCAGCCCAGCTCTGATGTCCTGGGATTCTCTGATTTAGACTCTCTCTTCCTCCTTTTGACCTCTCCAGGTCCCTCGCTTTCCTGAAATTCTGTTGTTCCCTGACTACACATGATGAGAGACAGAGGAGCAAGGAAGAGTGAAAACCAGGAGGCCTGAGGTTCCGGCTGGGACATTTACAGCGGGGTCCTCGTCCCAGGGCATTTAACTAACACACTCAAGCGCAGGAGAAGGAGAGAAGAGAGCGAGATGCCTGAGTCACTGCTGCCGAGTCACGCTCCCACCTACCCCGTGAGCTCTCACACCTTGATGGGGACACGATGTCATGGGACCTACCAACAGCCCCTTCCCCCCTCCCAACCCATCGGTCCCCAGTTGCCCCACGCCCAGCAGAGTGTGGGCTCTTTCCATGCCGAGCGTGATTCAGGGATTCCAAGGTTTTATATACCGTGTGCCTCTAAATACAAGCCAACCGTTCCATCTGGTGTCAGTGGAAGCCACGGCTGTCTGTAACAACACCAGAGAAAGGACCTGCCGTAGTCACGGCCAGCTGATGGCTAACCCTGCTTCCTGTTTCACTGGGAAAACAGAGGCGACGGGAGGAAACTTCCCCACTCTCCCACTTCAGCCTCCACTCACCTGCCACTTCTGTGCGGGTTCTCTGCCCCCCCCCTCCCCCCAGGTTTACTGCTAAGACCACGCCCTCCACTTGGCTGCACTGGGTCCCCTTGCTTACTCCAGGCCACCCTCCAGCAGCCCCTCTCCGTCCAGCAGCCTTGGGTTTCCTCCCCTTCTGGTTCATTCCCATCGGCACACAGTCACGGGATGTTTAACCCATCCCGCCTTAAACACACTACACATGCATGCGGTCAAGGACACTTTTCTCTGCTTCTCTTTACACTAAAACTTGTCCAAGAGCTTTCCTGATCAACCATCTTTTTAAAAAAATATGTTTTTATTGATTTCAGAGAGGAAGGGAGAGGGAGAGAGATAGAAACATCAATGATGATAGAGAATCATTGATCGGTTGCCTCCTGCACACCCCCACACTGGGGATCAAGCCCGCAACCTGCACATGTGCCCTGACCTGGAATCGAACCATAACCTCCTGGTTCATAAGTTAATGCTCAACCACTGAGCCATGGTGGCCAGGCCAGATGGACAATCTTAATTGTTCCTTTCCCTTTCTCTCTTCAACTCACGCTAGTTGGGCTTTCACCCGCACCACTCCACTGAGACTGCTCTTGTCAAGGTCATCGATGACCTTGTGCTGCCCAATGTAACGGTAACTTTTCGGTCCTCACCATCAGCATCTGACCAGGTGATTGAGCCCTCCTACAGGTGCACGTCCTTCCTGTATCTTCCCGGACCCCACTCTCTCGGTTCCCCTCTCACCTCACAGGACCCCTGTCTGGTCTCCTTCTCCCCCATCTTCCTGGTGTCCACATGCTGGCATTCCCTGCAGGTTGGCCCTTGGACCTCTCCACTTCCCTCACTGCCTTTCCCAGTGAGCTCCCATTGGTCCCAAGGCTTTTCATATGCCTAGTACACTGATGACTCGAGATTTGCCTCTTCAGCCCAGACCTTCCCACTTAATGCAGCCAAACTGAACTCATATATATAACTAGGTGGGGTCCCTTGGCCTGGCCTGTGGGGATCATCAGGCTGAAACCGGCTCTACATCCCCCAGGGGGTCCTGGATTGTGAGAGGGCAGTTCTCGGGTGACACACTCCAGAATCGAGCTCCCTCCTCTCTGGTTCTGGGTGTGTCACCTGAGAACCACAGCTGCCAAATCACCACAGCTCAGCAGCTCCTGCATTGAGCGTCTGCCCCCCAGTGGTCAGTGCGCATCATAACTACAGGTCAGATGGTCGAACGGTTGGCCGGTCACTTAGGCTTTTATATATATAGATTTTAGAGAGGAAGGGAGAGGGAGAGATAGAAACATCAATGATGAGAGAGAATCATTGGCTACCTCCTGCACTGGGGATCGAGCCTACAACTCTGGCATGTGCCCTGACTGGGAATTGAACCATGACCTGGTTCATAGGTTGATGCTCAACCACTGAGCCACATTGGCCTGGCGGATCTCTTAATTTTTACCTCTAAACCTCATCCTCTCTTGGTTTTTCCATCTGGGAAAATGGCAACTCCATCCTTCCTGTTGCTCACACCACTACTCAGATTGTCCTTGATTTCTCTTATGCCCATATCTGATCCAGCACAAATACCACCAGCCCTGCCTTCTAAAGATGCCCGTAATCTGACCCTCACCACCTCCATGGCTGTTACCTGTGTCTGGGACCATCAGTTCTTGCCTGGATTTGTGTAACAACCTCCCCACAGAGCACCCTGCTTCCGCCCTTGCCCTGCCCTCCATGTTCTGGTCTCCATCTCATAGCCAGCAATGTCTTTTAGTAACATGAGTCAAATGACTTTATTTCTTTTTTCAAACCCTTCAGTGTTTGAAAAAAGAAATAAAGAAAATTCTAACACCTTTCCTCAAAGAAAATCCTAACACCCTTCCATTTCCTGAAGGTCCTCCGTGAGCCATGCACACCCTCCTTATTTCAGCTCCTCTTGCTGTCCCTCCCCTCAGCTCAGCTACACTGGCATCCCTGCTGCTCCTGGAGCAAACAAACACAATTGCACCTCAGGGCCTTTGCACTTGCTCTTGCTGCTCCCTAGAGAGGACGACTCTGGCCCATTCATCCATCCACAGGGCCCACCTCTGCTTTCCTGGCCACCCCCCATAAAACAGCATCCCTTCCCCTCTGCCACTGTCTAGCCCCTCTCCTGCTTCACGTTTCCGCATAGCACCCATCATCATCGAATGGACATGCTAAGCATTTTCTCGCTGATTTGTCTATCGTATGTCTCCCCTTAGAATGTCAGCTGCACAGAGGCAGAGGCTCTGTGACATCCTCTGCTGTGTTATCCAGAACGGTGCCTGGCTGCTAGGTGATGCTGAAGAAATACGTGTTAAATGAACGAAAGTGTGTGAACAATTGGGAAGCTATTTGTTGGTATCGACGGTGGCATCTTCCTACAGGGTTTTCAAACATTTGCTCATTCAACACATAGTTTATGGGGTATTTTATTTATGTGCCAACTTTAAAACCGAATCCCCAGGAAGATGAATTTCCACTTCACTCTCTGGGTCACGCCCCTCTCTGGGCTCCGTCTGTGAGATGGAGCCACCACACATTCAACATACATTTACTGAGTGTCTCACGTGCCAGCTGTTGTGCTAGGTTCTGAAATCCCAAAAAGAGCAATCAAAATAAGATCATCTCTGGAGAGAAAGGCAGGGATGGAAATATAGAATGTAATGTAAACACACAGTTGCTCGGAGCCTAAAAGCTGTGGTGAGGCCCTGGCTGGTTTGGCTCACTGGATAGAGCGTCGGCCTGGGGACTGACGGGTCACAGGTTCGATTCCGATCAAGGGCATGTACCTTGGTTGCGGGCACATCCCCAGTTGGGGGTGTGCAGGAGGCAGCTGATCGATGCTTCTCTCTCATCAATGTTTCTAACTCTCTATCCCTCTCCCTTCCTCTCTGTAAAAAAATCAATGAAATATATTTTTTTAAAAAAAAGCTTTGGTGAGGATGTGGGAACTGGAGCGTCTCCTGCATTTTCGTCACAACCATCGTGGAAGGCATGTCCTCCTGCCCCTGAATCTCCCTCCAGTCTAAGGAGTTTGTCACCCAAAGGCAACAGGACACAGGGACGTTCATTGAACTTTTATTTTCATTACTGGAGGCCCAGCGCACGAAATCGTGAGCAGGTAGGGTCCCCAGGCCTAGCCTGCGATCAGGGCCATCTCTATCCGCTCGCCAGGCCCCAGTCCCACCCCGCCACCGCCACCCACCCCGTTCCCCTCACCAGACCCCAGTTCCGCTCCACTGCCACCCACCCCAGTTCCCCTTACACCATCCAGAGATCGGAGCCTGCGGGCCCAGCGGAGGGGAGGGGGGGAGACCAAGAGGTGGTCAATGTACCTCATAGCTACTGGTGGAGCAGTTGTCCTGGTCGTTACGCCATTATGGCTGCTGGGCTTTTATTATATAGGATAGTGAAAAGTTGGAAACATCAATGCCCAACCACAGGGGGTTGGTTATGAAAATTGTCTTCGCTCCATACAATGGAACCTAAGTGGCCATTGAACATGACGCTGTGGAAAAATGTTTAGTGAAACGTGAGAAGATATTTGTGATGTATTATTAAAAATAAAAAAGTTTTTAAATTGCCGAACAACAAAGTAAAGCGTGACGTCGTTCCTATATTTACATATCTGTATGTGTTTAGATCCAGGAAGATGTTTAGAAAGAGGATGCCAACATGTTTAAAATGTGGTGGTTTCAATTGTTGACTCGAGGTGGTGGGTGTATGAGTGTTTATTGTGCTAGTCTTTAACCTTCCCGTGTGTTTGGGAAAAATACCTTACAATTAAAAAGTTGAAAGAAAATGTGGTTATTTTGGGGTAGAATGATTTGAGGATTTTTTCTTCTTTACACTTTATGTATTTTCTTTAATTTTCTCCAATGAGCATCTACTGCTTTGACAAAAAAAATAATGACGTAGATTTCAAAATAAAATACAGCTCTTGTCACACAAAATGTTTAAATTATTTATTTATTGAATCCTTACCCATGGATATTTTTCCATTGATTTTGAGAGAGAGTGGAAAAGAGAGGGAAAGACAGAGAGAAACATCGATGTGAGAGAAACACATCAATACATTGCCTCCTGCACACACCCTCTTGACCAGAATCAAACCTGGGACCCTTTGGTCCACAGGCCAACGCTCTATCCACTGATCCAAACTGGCCAGGGCTAAATAAATCTTTAAAAAGTACCCAGATAGTTGTTGTTTTTTTAAAGGGAATGTGACACAAATACCTATGAATAGAGAATTGGATACATGAATTGTGGTAGTCATACAAATATTGGGCTATTGTTTTTTAAAAAATAAGTGTTATAGAAAAGATGTTATAGTCCTTTGATAAGTGAAAAAACAGGCCGTAAAACAGTTTGTACAGGATTAAGCCATTTTTGAAAAAAGGAAAAGAGGAAACAACAATATATAATGCCCGCCCATAGGAAACACTGGAAATATCCACGCCAACACGTTAGCAGTCGTTTTCTTTGGGAAATGGAATTGCAGGTGTTTTTCCCCTTCCCTCTGCTTGCTTGTGTCATAAATCAGTGTGTCCCACAGAACTTTCTGCCCGATGGGAACGTTCTCCGGCCGCACTGTCCAGTACGGTGGCCGCGAGCCACGTGTGGCTACCGAGCACTGTACTTTTGTTTAAATACGTTTTTCTTGATTTTTTAGAGAGAGAGGGAGAGGGATAGAGAGATAGAAACATCATTGATCAGCTTCCTCCTGCACGCCCCCCACTGAGGATTGAGCCCACAACCCAGGCATGTGCCCTGACCGGGAATCGAACCAGTGACCTCTTGGTTCATGGGTCAACGCTCAAGCACTGAGCCATACCAGTGGGTGCTATTGAGCACTTTAGAGGTGGCTAGTGAGACTGAGGAATTGACTTTTATATTCCATTTAATTTTAATTAATTTTATTTTTAAAAGCCACGTGCAGGCCCAGCCGGCGTGACCTATGAACCAGGAGGTCATGGTTCGATTCCTGGTCAGGGCACATACCCGGGTTGTGGGCTGGATCCCCAGTATGGGGTGTGCAGGAGGCAACCGATCAATGATTCTCTATCATCATTGATGTTTCTATCTCTCTCTCCCTCTCCCTTCCTCTCTGAAATCAATAAAAAGTACATTTGAAAATAAAATAAAATAAAAAGTCACGTGCAGTAAGTGGCAACTGCATGGGGCAGCACAATTCTAAGTTGTTTGTAAAGAATACACATTGCTTTGCAAAGAGGAAAAAAGCTTGTCACTCTTTTTCTCTTGTTTGTCCGTTTGTTGTGCGCTGCTGCGTGCAGCACTCCTTTGGGATCTCAGGTGGAGCCAGTGAGTGTGAGGGCTCTGCAAACTGTCAAGTGCTGGAGAGCATTTATGATCTTGCTCCCTGGCATATGTCATCAGTTTGGCCCAAGTAAATTCTTTTTTAAAAAATATATTTTTAGCCCTGGCCGGCTTGGCTCAGTGGATGGAGCGTCAGCCTGCGGACTGAAGGGTCCCAGGTTCGA
>NW_005367431.1:5466286-5501923 GCF_000412655.1 Myotis brandtii | reverse complement strand
ATATTTCTTTATTGATTTCAGAGAGGAAGGGAGAAGGAGAGAGAGATAGAAACATCAATGATGAGAGAGAATCATTGATCGGCTGCCTCCTGCACACCCCACACTGGGGATCAAGCCCGAAATCCAGGCATATGCCCTTGACCGAAATCAAACCCGGGACCCTTCAGTCTGCAGGCCGACGCTCTATCCACTGAGCCAAGCCGGCTAGGGCTCAAGTAAATTCTTACAAAACAACAACACAAAACTGTAAAATGTTATAGTCAGGAGGTGCTGCTGTGTGTACTGTTCTTCCTCTTGCCCTGGCCCTTTTTCCTCCTCCATCCTGGGCTCTGAGATAGAGCCCTGACTAGAAGAAAGCATCTCAGGGTGGTTTCTGGAAGGAGGGGGTGGCCTGGGGCCTTCATTCCCCCGTGCGTTCGTTCAGCAGCCCTGTGAGCCCTTCCCCTGACAGGGACCGCACTAGCCACCAGGTACCTTGGGTGACAACGTGGGCTGCCTGCCAGGCGGAGCTCAGGGTCCAGGCTGGGGAGGTGTGGGGTGGAGAGTCACAGGCTTGGACAGAGAAGGCCTGCATCTGAGCTCCAGCTCACGCTCCCCTGGGCTTTCACCCGTCTCCCTAATCCTCTAGTTTCTCTTCCGTAAAAGGGAGAAAGTAGTGACACTGCCTGCCCATCCCACAGGGTGGATCAGGGCTGGCAAAGTCTGCAGAGATGTTCATGGTCCAAGGACATGCTCTTCTGGGAGAATAACAGGGAGTGACAGCCAGTTCCAATGCCCACCGCAGACATCAGCTTAACAGTATATCATAACACACCATCGTTTCTTGAAGCATCGTTAAAAGATCAACCTTAGAAGGACCCGGGAAAGTTATCATTCATCCATGTGCATTTGTGGATCCCCTACCATGTTCCCGGCCAAGGTGAGGTAGGGGAGGGGGTCTGTCTGGAAGTACAGACATAGATATGGCCCTTCCCATGGGGGCCTGATAAGGGAGCAGAGGGGACGCGTAAGAAAATAGCCAAACTTCATTCAGCCATTCCACTGACGGTTGCCAGGCCACGGGGGACACAATGGAACAACACAGCCTCTGCGCTCAGGAAGCTTTCAAAGGCGGTAGGTGAAGCAGAACTTCACCAAATAGCCCCTCAAATATATAATTACCAACTGTGATGAGAGTAAGAGGAGGAAGCACAGGGTGCTATGAAAGCTTATCATGGGGGACCTTGATTTAGTGGCGATGGGAGGGTCAGAGAAAGATCTGAAGGAGTTCCATAAGAGGTGAAGGGGTGGGGAAGGAGAGTCCAGGTGGAAGACACAGTACGTGCAAAGGCCCTGAGGTGGGAGCGGGAGGAGCACTCCTGAGGCCAGTGTGGCTGAGACCCAGTGGGTGGAAGGGATGGGTCTCCTCTGTGGCTGGGGAGGAGCAGAGCCCGCAGGGTCTGGTGGGCCCTGCTGGGAGCCAGTGAAGGGTTGCAGGGGAGGGGCGGTCAGAGTGGGTGTTCATTCTGGGAAGAGCACTGAAGGGGCAGAGTGGAAGCAGGTTGGCACAGTGGTGGCTGGTGTAAGGGAGGTGGCGGTGGGGATGCAGGAAAGGGGACGGAGTGAGAGCTGTAGAGGAGATAAATGACTAGTGTTGGATTTGCCCCGGGGGAGGTGGCAAGAGGGGTCCCAGTGTGACCAGCTCTGTGAATGAGGAGGGTCTGATTAAAGCTGACTTGAGGGGCCTGGGCAGGCCTTCCCATGGAGCAAATCTCCCCTGGGCTGTGGAATGGGTTGCAGCCCCCCCCGGTGGACAGAAAGGAGGAAGACAGTCTCTATAGCTGAAGCCGGAGGCGCAAGACTGTGTGCTTGGGGAGCCCACAGTGAAATGAAACTAACGTTTGTTGAGTCCTGGCCATGTACCACGTCTATTCCAAGTGTTTTACTTCATCATCTCACGTGACCCCCACAACAACCCTACGAGGTCGGTGCTATCGTCACTCCCATGCTATGGATGAAGAGACTGAGGCTCAATGGGGCGCTGCCGTGGGGATGTGAACGACAGCCAGGCTGCCTCCAGACGTGCCCTTTAGCATTGGTGTCATACCGCTCGTGTGGTGGGGTGACTAGAGTCTGGAAGAGTTGGGGAGGGGAGAGGGGAAAGGGGAGAGGGGTGAGGCCAGGCTGGAGAGATGGGCGGGGGCCAAGTCCTGCAGGGCTGCCGTGTGGGGATGGGGATCTGGACTTCATTACAGCAGAATGGGTAGCACTATCTTAGGGTGAGGGTGATGAGATCGGGTGTGCTTGTTTGAGAAGCCACTCTGGGACCAGATGGAGGGAGAAAAGCCAGAGTGGGGAGACTGAGGCAGGGCATGGAGGAGGGCAGGGAAGAGGCCACTGCCACCGCAGAGGGCAGGAGTGTGAGGCTGGGGCAGCAGGGCTCCAGGCAGGGTCAGACTCCAGGCAGGCAGTTCTAAGAAGAGTCATCGGTGGTTGGCAGGCGTGAAGTGAGGGGTGAGCAATCACACTTGGGTAACGGCATGCTGCTGTTTATTTCATTCACGCATAGAGCATATTTTTATTGAGCATCTACTAAATGCCATGTCCTGGGCGAAGTGCTGAGAACACAGAGAAGAAAGATAGAATTGCTAGCCTGGAGAAGCCAAGAAGGGAGGTGGGAATTGCTGGAAGAGAAAGGAGGGCAAGAGACGGATTGCTTTGGCTGGGGGTGTATCAAGTTAGAGGGGCCAGGGGATAGCCAAGTGACAGTGTCCAAGGGGCATTGGATAGAGGGTCTGGACTCTGGAGAGAGGTCAAATTTAAGACACAGGATTTAAAAAATCAAGACTTGAGCACAACTTGGTAGGCTTATTGAAAAGCATTGAATAGTACACTCAAAATGAGTACATTTTTATAATATATAGATTATACCTCATTAAGGCTAAAAATGCAATTAGGAAAAAAAACAAACCCAAACAGGTCCCAAATTTTCTAGGAAGTCATGAAACAGGGAGGAGAAGAATATTCCAGACAGAAGAGAGAGGGCAGGAGTGAAAGCCTGGTGACATGAGTGGACGTGGGTGACATGGGTGGACGTGGGTGACAGGAGTGGACGTGGATGAGGGTGAGGGTGAGGGTGACAGGAGTGGACGTGGTCCAATTTGGGCAGCTTGGGAGGGATCGGAAGGGGAGGTTGCCTCACTCTCAGGCCAGTTGTACTAGTCACGTTACTGAGCACTGACCCCCTGTAGGGGTGGCAGGGAGCTTTGTATCCTAGATCAAATCAAGCCTGCCTGACTGCAGAGGGGAGATGCCTCCCTCATTTTACAGACGGGGAAACTGAAGTTCAGAGAGGTTAAGAAGTTACCTACAGTCACATTGCCTTTTCAAAGGGATAGAATCAGTCCAGTTGGGTGGGTTGACTCTGAAGTTGGGCTCCTAATTAACACCCCATGAGCTTTGCCACATGCAACAAATGTCCCCATCCAAGCACGGGCAGGCAGCGGTGGGTTGGGACCTGGGAGCCCACTGTAGGGAGACCTGGGGTTAAGACACTGGCGCCACAATAGCGCCACCTGCTGGCCAAGAATGGAAAGATGCTCACTCCCCAGCTTGGCGCACACAATTCTCTTTTTCTGCCTCTTTCCTCAATCCTGTTCCCTCCCAACAGCCCTGGGAGGCTAGCAGGCAGGGATTGTTGTCTGGCCTCAATTTACCAATGAGGAGACAAGGCTCAGGGAGGAGAAGATTTCTCCAAGACGATTCAGAGAAGCAGAATGTTTGCCACATCCCACCTGTCCCCAGTGTGGACTCAAGCCCCCTGAGGGTCCCCCACGGGCATTTTAGGGGCATCTAGGCCAACGCCCTCCCTTTCTGACTCACAGATGGGGAAACTCCCAGGTGAGTCTGGGCTCGATTCCCAGTAGGGGGCGTGCAGGAGGCAGGCGATCCCTGACTCAGCTGTGGAAAGGTCCAGTGTCCCTTTGTAGCCAGAATAACTGAGTGACGCCTCGTGACAAGGTGTGATCTTTCTGGCTTGCTACACTCTCTGGGCCAAGCGGGTCCCCACCCAGGAAATCTCCTCGCTCGAGCTGCACGGACACAGGTAAGACCAGCTCACTGCCATCTCGCCAGCCCTGGTCCACGTTGTCTCTGCTGCTCACCGGCTATGTGCCCTTCCTTGCACGAGGCCCTCCACTTCTCTGTGCCTCAGTCCCCTCAGCTCTGAGATGGGGAAGCCATTCCCCGCCACCCAGTTGTTGTGAAGATCAGACGAGGTCGGTCATGTGTATAATCCGCTGGGCACCGTGCCTGGCACCGAGTAGGTGCACAAGAAACAGGTGTCAAATTAATAACTGGTGGCTGTTTTTCTTTCAGTTTGTTCTTGCCCTGGCGTGTGTGTGTGTGTGTGTGTGTGTGTGTGTCCGCCCGCCTTTGTGTAGTTTTCTGTGTTGTTTTTTTTTTAACTGAAAACATATATACTTTTAAATATATTTTTTATTGATTTCAGAGAGGAAGGGAGCGGGAGAGAAACATCAGTGATGAGAGAGAATCATTGGCTGGCTGCCTCCTGCACGCCCCCTACTGGGGATCAAGCCCACAACTTGGGTATGTGCCTTAGACCGGAATCGAACCCTTGCGTCCACAGGCCGACACTCTATCCATCGAGCCAAACCAGCCAGGGCTGGAAACATATTTGACTTTCAGAAAAATAATACACCAAACCTCTGCACTTCAACCTGTGCCGGTGACAAGGAACACAAGTGACTAGAAAAGAAGGAAATGGGAGAATTCATTACAAAGACTCACAGGCTCCCAGGGCTTGGACTGGGGTTCCTCTCTCTGCTTCTTCCTGGAGGCTTGCTGTGTTCCCCTCTCTCTCCTCCCCTCCTTCTCGCTCTCTCCCTCCCTCGAGACTGGCTTTCTCTACCCGGGTGGCCACCACCAACTCCTGCTTCTCCCAGTCACAGTCTCAGCCACGTGCAGAGACTCACCATCACGGACCCTAAACCCCAAACCAGGTTCCTGTCAGAGAGATTGTGAGCTGCCGGGTCCAATCAGATGTTGTCCCTTAAATATACAGTAAGCCCTAGAGTCCAATACCGACTTCTGCGCATGGGCCACAAAGTTTCAATGGCACTGTACGTGCGCGCCCACACGTGGTATTTTGTGGAAGAGCCACACTCAAGGGGCCAACGAGCTGCATGTGGCTCGCGAGCCGCAGTTTGCCGACCACTGCCCTAGCCGGTTTGGCTCAGAAGGTCACCACTCGCTGGAGGGTCAATGAGCTAATCCAAGCTCCTCTCGTAGGCAGGAAAAATGAAAGAGTTGAGAAGCCTCAGTTTTCGAGAGGTGGGGGTGGAGGTGACTGGAAATGGAATTCAGAGCTCCCGGAATCAACCCCAGATGATCAGAGTGTGACCTTGCCTGTCTAATCGCTGCCCACATTTTATAAAGAAGAAACACAGTCCAGAGGTTCGTGGTTTGTCCGAGGCTGCCCAGCCAATCAGTGGCAGAGCTGGGCCCAGAACTCAGGCCTCCTGGCACCACGGCTCAGCCTCAAGGTTTCAGAAGGCCAGGCCCGACTCCTCCGAGAGCAGTGTTGTCCCAGAGAACTTCCTGTTGATGGCAATGTCCTAATCCACCCTGTTCAGCATGGTGGTTAGCAGCCACATGGGGCTCGTAAGCACCTGAAATGTAGCTATTGTGGGTGAGGAACTGAATTTTAAATTTTACTTATTTTAAATTTAAATAGCCCTAGCCAGTTTGGCTCAGTGGATAGAGTGTCTGCCTGCAGACGGAGGGGTCCTGGGTTTGATTCCGGTCAAGGGCACGAACCTCGGCTGTAAGCTCCCAGCCTTGGTCGGGTGCATGCAGAAGGCAACCAATCGATGTGTGTCTCTCACAGCCATGTTTCTCTCTCTCTGTCTTTCCCTCTCTCTTCCACTCTTTCTAAAAATCAATGGAGCCCTAACCGGTTTGGCTCAGTGGATAGAGTGTCTGCCTGCAGACGGAGGGGTCCTGGGTTTGATTCCGGTCAAGGGCATGTACCTTGGTTGCGGGCACATCCCAGGTGGAGGGTGTGCAGGAGGCAGCTGATCAATGTTTCTCTCTCATTGATGTTTCTAACTCTCTATCCCTCTCCCTTCCTCTCTGTGAAAAATCAATAAAATATATTTTAAAAAATCAATGGAAAAAATATCCTCAGGTGAGGATTAAAAAAAATTTAAATAGCCACATGCGGTTAGCTACCATATTAGACAGGGCAGCTCTAGAGCTGGAAACCGTTGGTTTTCTTGGAAAAGGAGTAGAGCCTGGCTGGTGTGGCTCAGTGGTTGAGTGTCGACCTACGAACCAGGAGGTCAGGGTTCAATTCCTGGTCAGGGCACATGCCCAGGTTTTGGGCTCGATCCCCAGTGGGGGACATGCAGGAGGCAGCTGCTCAATGATTCTCTTTCATCATTGATTTTTCCATCTCTCTCTCTCCTTTCCTCTCTGAAATCAATAAAAAAAATACATATATATATGTAAATTTTAAATATATTTTTCTAGTTTTACTGAGAATCAAGGCCAAAACCCAGGCATGTGCCCTGACAGAGAATCAAACCATGACCTTCTGGTTCATAGATTGATGCTCAACCACTGAGCCACTCTGGCCAGGCAATAAAAAATATTTTTTTTAAAGTTGCCATAAGCCTCTTGGTAAATAAATCTTTGCATGTGTTCTCAATAATTTAATTAGAATAGGTTCCCAATGAAACAAAGGGTGGGCATTATTTTGGAATCTTCTGACACATACTGCCCAATTGCCCCTGAGGAAGGTTAGAGCTGCCATTGGACGGTGTTCGAACATTCGCACGCTGTGCACTGTCCTTGGTGCTGAGGGTTGGGCAGCTCTGCTCACGGCACTTAGTCTTGCTGGGGGGAGGGCAGGGTATAATAGAGTGGATGGTGGCAGATGCTAAGAAAACGCTAACGAAGGGAGAAGCCTTGACATGAGAGAGTCACTTTATAGCAGGTGGTCAAGGGGGCCTCTCCTATAATGACATTAAAACAGAAACCTGAAGCGTTGATGCCCAGTTCCCCAACCCTAAGTATTATCACATATTTCAGTTTAGAGATGAAGGGTCCTATTGTTATGTCCTTTTGAGAATTTATTAAGCACCCACTATATTCTGGATGCTGGAAAGAAAACAAAGCATTCAGTCAGCGGACTAGATAGAGTTAGGGTCTAGACCCGTGGTCGGCAAACTGCGGCTCACGAGCCACATGCGGCTCTTTGCCCCCCTGAGTGTGGCTCTTCCTAAGCCTTAGGAGTGCCCCAATTAAATTAATAACAATGTACCTACCTATATAGTTTAAGTTTAAAAAATTTGGCTTTCAAAAGAAATTTCAATCGTCGTGCTGTTGATATTTGGCTTTGTTGATTAATGACTTTGCTGACCACTGGTCTAGACTCCGCTCTCAAGAAATGCCGAGTTCCTCAAACTCATGGAAGGACTCATCCTCGCTGATGAGGCCGGTGTTTGAATGGACAATTGGCCTCATCATCAACTTCTGGCTTGGGCCTTGAGCCTTCTGACCCTCAATTATCCCCTCTGTGAAAAGAGGAAATATTCTCCTTTTTTCCTTATGAGTTTGAATTATTTATATAAAAATGCTTACTAAATTTTTCCAAGGCCTCCTCTCTTCCTCCCCTCACCCCCCCCCCCCCCCCCCCCCCTTCTGAGAGGTGAGTATTAGTAGAAATGGTAGCTTCCTTCTCTGGGCCACCCATTTTTGAGTCCATGAGACAAGAAGTGTTCTGTGTGGTTTCTGCGCTGCATGGTCTGCTTCTCTATAGGGAAGAAGGTTTCCTCTTCTGGAGCCTCTTCCCCGTCCACCAAGGCCTTCCCTCACCTCCCTTCCCAGCCTTTCCCCATGGGAGAGCCTCACCAAGGACGAGTGACCAACCCACCGCTGTGAGTTTGCTGTGTGTGACCCAGGACCCCTCTCCCAGCTCTGCCTTTAATGTAAAGTTCTGAGGAAGAGGCCGGTGTTTCCCTTGGCACTGACGGGAGCCTGAGGTTCAAAGCCGAGAGATTAGCTCAAGGACCTATGGCTGAAAGGAGAAACTCCATCAGGATCCTGATTGTCTGCCCGACCTAAGGCCCAGGTGCTGACCAGTCCTGCTGCTCTGATGGTCTGGCCTCCCACTTGGCCCTTAACTTCAAGCACCTTGATTCTTTCTGTACCTCTTCTGTCCAGTATGTCCAGTGAACTGATATGTCACCTTTTAGGGTGAAGATGATGTCTCTGATGGGCTTTGGCTGGGGTTTTTAGAGGGATAAGTATAATGACTGCTTAAAAAGCATGCATATTATGTACCGTCATACTAAAAGTCATTTCCCTAGAACAGCGGTTCTCAACCTATGGGTCGCGACCCCTTTGGTGGTCGTACGACCCTTTCACAGGGGTCGCCTAAGACCATCCTGCATATCAGATATTTACATTATGATTCATAACAGTAGCAACATTACAGTTATGAAGTAGCAACGAAAATAATTTTATGGTTGGGGTCACAACATGAGGAACTGTATTTAAAGGGCCAGGAGGTTGAGAACCACTGCCCTAGAAGGTCTTATACTCAATGATGCTGCCCTTGTTTACAAGTCTGCTTGTCCAAGGGCATATGGCCATTAGCTAGCCAAGACAGGGCCACCGCTGCCTTGAGGAAGTCTTTAGTAGCCCCCACGGCTCAAGGAGAAGCCTTGGAGTTGCTCTCGTGTTGCCTGAGTGTCCTAAACCTGCCCTTAATAATGCGTTTTTCTTTTTGCTGATGCGTTTGTGTCCTGAGAGTAAAGCACAGCAAGTCTTTTTGCCTCTGCCTCTCCTGACCTGGATGTCTCTCAAGCAAGGAAGGAGTGGGAGATGCTGGGCTAATTCCGCCCCCTCTGCTTCCTTTTGGGGACCTGACTGGTGCAAGAACCACAGAGCTGGGCTCCTGGGGAGGAAAAGGTGCAAAGGGGGAACCCTGGGGTGGCTTTTGGCCCTGACCTGGTTCATCCGCTCTTAGAACCAGATTGGACTCTGGCATTAGACTATAGACTTAAATAGCGTCTATAAAACTTACTAAACTTCTTGTGCCTTGTTTGTTCATCTGTAAAATGGGAAAACAAGATAGTATCTGACTCCCAGGGATGTTAAAGGTCAAGTGAATTGGTACCTGCCGGCCATGGTAAATCAGCAATTAATTAGCTATTCTCATCAACACAGTGTGGGTACTAGGTCAAGTGAGAGCTATTTGGGGGAAGTTCAGTGGAAAAAGTTGGGGGGGGGGCAGAGAGAATAAGACTGAACTTTGGAGGATGAACTCTCTTTTATCTTCTTAGGGGACATGTTTCCCTCGAATTATTTTCTTAACTTCACTTTGACAATTTGAGAGTCACAGAGAAGTTGCACCAACTCCCATGTATACTTCACTTAGATCCCCTAAATCTTAAATCAACCACATTTGCTTTATCCTTTTCTCTCTAAGTACAATATTTTTTTCGGAACCATTTGAGAGTAAGCCACAGTTATGATGCTCCTTTACCCCCAAATGGAATGTGTATTTTTTTAAACCCAAGGACATTCTCCTATGGAACCAAGGTTAAGTAATCAGAGCGAGGGCTGTAAATTAACATGGATACATTGTGAAGTCTACAGACGTCATTCAGATTTTGTCAGTTACCCCAAAAATATGCTTCACAGCAAAAGAAAAGCAGGATCATGTGTTGCGTTCAGTGGTCTCTTGATTCCAAGGTTTGAAGCAGCCCCTCCTTCGGCGCTGCCCTCTCCTGGAGGTCTGGCTGAGGCCCCAGCTCTGGGTGAGCCAGTGGCTGCTTGAAGGAGGAGGCTCAAAGGGAGGCCGTCTCCCTCCGCCCTCAGACCAGCTTCCCAGAGTGCCCTTTTGTCCCAATGGATGGAACAGAGACATCTAGGGGCCTCTATCTCCCCTCTAGCGAGGAGAGAAGGGGATTATGGCAGCATAAGAAAGCGGCTTGGCTCCTTTCCTACCGAAGTCCTCTAAGTTCTTCTTTCCCCATTGGTTCCTGTTAAAGGAACTGGCTGACTCAAGGTCAGCTCCTGCCTGGGATATGGATCCTGGCAACCTCTTGGGTCCTGCTGCTAAGGATTTAGTGTAAGTCAGGGCGCCCTCTTACAGTCAGGATTGGAGACCTCGTCTGTCAGAGACTGACCTATAAGCAGTCTTGGTGTCTGCAGGTGACCCTCTCTTAATTGTATACCATGTCTAACACTTTTTGGGGGGTTGCTTGGATACAGTAGGGTTATATTAATAACAAAAGTAACCACTTATTGTGGACTTACTATATGCTCTACACAGTTACCTCATTTAATGTTCACAATATCATGTGCCCATTTTAAAAATAAGGAAAACTGAGGTTGAAGGAGGTCTAATTAGTCAGCTGTCCAAGAGCATATAGCTATTGGCTAGCCAAGACAGGACCACATCTGCCTGTCTACACAGCTCAGGACTCAAGCCACTCTGTTCTAACTGTATAAATGTCATTTTTTGCAGAATAAATTATCTGCTTTGTAATTTGTGTGATTGATTTAATGCAGTTCTGGCTGTCTCTTCACGCAAGACCCACCAGGTCCTGAGACTGGACCAGGGGAGGAGGAGGGCCGGGAAACCCAAGTAAAACCCAGTCTGGAAGCTGGTGGTCCGCCAGCGTTGCCTGCAGTTGCTAGCAGTGCCCACGAGGGGGAAGCCGGCGCTACGCCGCGCCTCTCTCTCCCCCTCTTCTCTCTGGTTAGCGTGGGAAAGAGCCCGCCTCCTGTCCCATAAGGCCCTGCGCCGGAAACTTCACTCTCTCTTCCTGTCTCTCATCATGGCGGTGAGTATCCGAGGCCCGGGTTAGCTTCCCTTCATCCGCTTCCATCCACGGCCTGCCGAGCCCCCGAGGGCTGCCTCGCCCGCAGCCCGAGGAGGACGGAGCCGTCGCTGCTGGCCGTCCCGAAACTTCGGAGCCCCGCGGGCCGAGAGCGCGGAGCCGGCCCCCGGCGCCTCCCTCACGTCCTCCTCAGAGCGAGCTGGGGCAGCCGCCCGGAGGCCCCGAAGCACGGGCCGTGGGCTGCAGCGAGAGCGAGCGGCTTGAACGAAGGGGTCCGCACCTGTTTCCGGTCCCGAGGACCTGGGGCTTGGCCGGTGCTGGGGAACCTCGGCCGGGACCTCTGCACGGGAAGGGCCGCCGGCCTTTTGCCGCGGTCTCGGCGCTGCTTCCGAGTGGGATGGGGGACGCGGCATTAGCACGTGCTTCCCGTTTCCTCAGCAGCTAAATTCTGTTTTTCCTTTCCCCTCATCGGCCTTAAAATGGGGCGCTCCCCGTCACCCTGCATGTTGAGCCCCTGGGGGTTCCTCCTCGGTGTCTGTAACCTCGGGACCTGCCCGACGTTTCCGTTCCCCTCTTCCGCGCGTGGAGGAAGGAACAAGGCCCCGAGCTGTCTGCCCCGACAGTTGCTCAGTCCTTAGGGCTTCCGGTGGGAGGTGGGCTGAGCAGAGAGAAACGTGCAATGTATGGAAAGAGCGCTCGCAGCCGGGGCGGGCCGCGCGTGTGGTGACCGCCGCGCCCGCTGTTCACAGCAGGATCAAGGGGAAAAGGAGAACCCCATGCGGGAGCTGCGCATCCGCAAGCTCTGCCTCAACATCTGCGTCGGGGAGAGCGGGGACCGACTGACGCGGGCAGCCAAGGTCCTGGAGCAGCTCACGGGCCAGACCCCGGTCTTCTCCAAAGGTGAGTGAGTGGCGGCTCGCGGGGGGCTGGAGGCCGGTCTCCGCCAAGCCTTTTGAGCGCCCCATTTTGAAAGTGACGGATGACATCCCTTAAAAGCATTAACTTTTTGGCCTAACCCAAGAAATACCTTCCTTTTAGGGTTGGTTGTGGCGTTTGGACCACAAGGTTTTACTGTGAGCGGAGATTAGGACTGGCCCAAGCAAAGGTTTTCCAAGAAAGGGAGCGGGCGGAGGGGAAGTGCTGGGGAAGCAGTGAATGGCACTAGGCCTGATTAGCAAGTAGGGTTATATAGGCGGCACTGAACAGGGTCAGGTTGTGTTGCTTTCAGATAGTGGAATATGGCAAGTCCTTGGGTTCAGATCCCGCCGCTTATTGCCAACTGCGATCTTAGACAAGTTAGTCTCTCAGAACCTCATCTGTGAAATGGGGATGACAGTCCAATAAGATTTTGGCAAACATTAGCTATTGTTGCCCTAAAATGTTTTGTTTTTTTTTTGTAGAACACAATGGTCACCTTCCTTTCTAGGGGCCTGTTCTGGTTGTGAACTTACCTCCCCGAGACATTACGACTGACCTCTTAATTGCTTAAGTGTGGCTGAGTGACTTGGGGTGGGGAAAGTCTTTCTGCGTTTCCATGAAACCAATGAAAAGATGTAGGTGGCACTGGTTAGAAGACCACCACTCAGAGTGTGGATAGATCCTTAGTATCTCTTTGGAGTCGGGGCGGTGATGTTCTGGGGAATAGGCAGTGGGAGTATGACAACCCCTGACTCCCTGTTCCCCCCGCCCTGCAGCCAGATACACCGTCAGGTCCTTTGGCATCAGGAGAAATGAAAAGATTGCTGTCCACTGCACAGTCCGTGGGGCCAAGGCAGAAGAAATCTTGGAGAAAGGTCTAAAGGTGAGGCCCATCCTGGCACGGGGGTGATGCTAACGAGCACCAGTTTAACACATGTACCTTTTTTTTTAAGTGTCATTAACATATAACTTTATTAGTTTCATGTGTACAGTATGCTATTTATTGAAATTATCACAATAAACCTGATTGTCCTGTACAACATTAAAAAATAATTTTTTCTTGTGATGAGAACTTTTAAGATTTATTGTTAGCAACTTTCAAAAATGCAACACAGTATTATTAACTATAATCACCATGCTGTATGTTACATCCCCATGACTTTTTTATAACTGGAAGTTTGTTCCTCTTGACCCTCTTAACACATCTCTCTCTCTCTCTCTCTCTCTCTTTCTCTCTCACACACACACACACACACACACACACACCAATCTTTTTTTTGGCATCTAGGAGTTTTGTTTTTTAGATCCCATCTGTAAGTGAAATGATGGTGTTTCTTTCTCTGTCTGATTTATTTCATTAGCATAATACCCTCAAAGTCCTTGGCATTATATTGCAGATGTCAAGATTTTTTTTTTATGGCTGAGTAGTAGTCCATTGTATGTGTATATATACCACATATTTATCCATTCATCCCCTATTGAGCAACTTAGGTTGTTTTCATGTCTTGGCTATTGTAGATAATGCTATAGTGAACATAGGATTGGGTGTGTCTTAATTTTTGGGGAAACCTCCATACTGGTTTTCATAGTGGCTGCACCAATTTACATTCCCACCAACAGTGCACAAAAGTTCCTTTTTCTCCACATCCTGACAACACATATCTTTTTTATAATAGCCATTCTGCCTGGTGTGAGATGTTATTCCATTGTGGTTTTGATTTGCTTTTCCCTAAAAAGAGGAAGGGAGAGAGAGAGAGAAAAAAAAACCACATCAATTTGTTGTTCGACCTATTCACGCACTCATTGATTCTTGTATGTGTCCTTACTGAGGATCGAACCCGCAACCTTTGTGTAAGGGGTTGACACTATGACCAACTGAGCTGCCCAGCCAGAGTCATCTGTATGTCTGAACTTCTAAAGGATTATTCCTGCATTTGGCAGAGTTGAACTATACTCTGATGTTTCCTGGGGGTTTTCCCTGCCCTTGGAAAGTTGGGAAAGTTCTGTGAAATCCATAGTTGGGATGTGATTTGGTGTAGTGGGGAAACCAGATTTTGTTTCTGATCAAATTGTATTTCTGCGGTGCTGAGTGTTACAAGCCAAGTTCGTTATTTTGGGGGGATTTGAGTTGACAAGGAGTGTGATTGGCTACATTTATCTCCTCAGGTGCGAGAGTATGAATTACGAAAAAATAACTTCTCAGATACTGGAAACTTTGGTTTTGGGATCTAGGAACACATCGATCTGGGGATCAAATATGACCCAAGCATTGGTATCTACGGCCTGGACTTCTATGTGGTATGAATATTTGGTCTTTTCCACTCCTTCTCTGGGAGGGAGCATGGAATCGGCTACTCCTTTATTTCATGTGTGCTATTTTGATGTTCGGGTGTTGGATTGAAACTTTGAGTGTTGTCTGCCTTTATCTTCTTTCCTTTTGGAAGATGTGCCTCATCTGTGCCCTGTTTAGGGATGCAGCACTGAACTAGACAGACAAGGTCATTGCTCTTGTGAAGCTTAAAGTCTAGGATCTAGCAACCACCAATATGGCTGTAAGATGGAGGAAGAGACAGTGTTGTCCAGACACTGAATTGAAAATTTGAGAGCGAGTGTTGGGCGCCTCATTTGGCATTTGGGTTGGCTGCACTGAGGCTGCTCTTTCCAGCTCCTTCCCTTAGCCCCTGCGGGAGGGTGGCTTCCATCCAGAAGGAAGGTTTGGTGATGTGATTGGTTTGTCTCAGGTGGGGATTTCAATGTAGGAATGACCATCTGTGTTACTGTTATGATTTGGTCCAACCATCAAACTAAATAGCAAAACCAGAAGTCCTGACTGGTGTGGAACCTGAATGATGGCAGCACCCTTGTCGGAGTTAGATATCCAAACAGTAATGAGAATCAGGTGCTCGTTGGGAGTCAGGAAACAGCAAACCTAATTTAAGAAAGACTTTTTGCTCTGAAGTGGAAGGAGTGAAATAAAACTATTTCTTTGTCACTTCGCAGAATTTTAAATTCTGTACAATACATATGTGGTAAGGTTGTTCTTAATATTGCTTTTAAAAATTAAAAGTGCTTTGGAAATTGGGAAGCAGTGGTAGAGAATCCTTAGCTGCCACTGGAAGTGAGGTAGGGAGGAGGGAAGGTGCAGCCAAGTTCCATCCTCCAAAGCAAACCTACAGTGTGTGTGGTGGTGTGTTGTCCACGGTGCTGGTACCAGTTCCATCAGTTCCAGGATTACTGGGCCACCAGATGACTCTTGAAGATCGATCTCTCCAGTGTGTGAGTCTTGTCTGTCTGCTGTTGACTCTGAGCTGGCGAGGTGACTGTTGGTTATTCCTGGGACAGGTGCTGGGTAGGCCAGGTTTCAGCATCGCAGACAAGAAACGCAGGACAGGCTGCATTGGGGCCAAACACAGAATCAGCAAAGAGGAGGCCATGCGCTGGTTCCAGCAGAAGGTAAAGCTGATTTATCTCAGGTGAAATGGTGGAATGTGGTGAGTGGAGTTGGGATTTGGGGATGCAAAATCTACCACCAATTGGTTGGTAGCTTCTTTGAGATAGAATATTTGAGCAACTTGGTAAGTGGGGGCTTCCAGGGTTAATGGTTTAAAAGAACACCCAGAATTGGGGCTTTTCTCCACCTCCATGAATGCTGATAGCTCGGAGGGTGGGAAAACGGCTCTCCTAAGAGCCCCCTTTTTCTTGGGGGATGTAGTGCAGTTGAGCACAGTGTAGCAGTTGTTAAAACTGGCCCGTTTCTGTTTAGTTCAGAATGGGTATGGGATTCAGAGCCAAATCCATGTATCAGATTTGACTTCTCAAATGAAACATTAGCCATTGCTGCAATCTTTGCTGTTGCCTCCTGTTCTGAAAAAAAAAATAAATCTCTTCTCTTTCAGTATGATGGCATCATCCTTCCTGGCAAATAAATTCCCGTTTCTATCCAAAAGGCCAATAAAATGTTTTCAGTGAAATGTACGTTACTGTGTGTGTTCTGTGAAAGGAGCCTGGCCATATTCAAGTCCTTGGACCTCAAGCCATTAAAGCTTCGATGGGAATAGCTGGTAACAACCCTGTCTTCCCGAGTGGATGCCAGTGTTTCCTGGCAGGTCTAAGCCTGAGCTGTACAGCATCGCCTGTGCTCGCCACAGCCTTGTTGATAAGCTGTGGTGCAGTCGTCACAGGAGACTGATTTTAGCGGGGAAGGTACGATTGGGGCTGGGGTTAGAGCCTTGATTAAAGGTAGGGTGCAGTGTTTCCATGTTTCACTCTGATTCTGTTCTTCCCTAGAGATTTTACTAACACTGATGCCTGGTGAAGGGATTACAGGCTTCTGTATGATGCTTGGGATTAAATTTTGGTTTAACTGTTCAGACTCAGTTTTCCTTTAAAATGAGAGTCTATAAGGTTGTTAAGAGGCAATATAAGTAGAGAAGAGGTTGGTCTTTGAAGCAAGTTTCCTGGATCGATTCCCACCGTCTTCTAGGTGTGTTAACCTTAAGCAAGTTAATCTCTGCCTCAGTTTTCTCATCTGTATCATGGAGGCAATAATAATAATGCCCTCAGAGGCTAAAAGGGGTTAGTACTTGTAGGGTGTCTAGACTTGTACCAGGCACGTGGTGCTCAAAAAGGGATAATTTTGTGTTAATGTATGAGAAATGTTTCTCATAATCAGTTTGCTCCCCTTTTAGTGTGAAAGTGGAACTTCCTTGCCTGCATATTTCCAGGTCACTGAAGTGACATTCAAAAGCCACCATTTCTAACTTACTCTCTTGTGACTAACAAGTTCAGTTGTCCTTGGACCACCTTTCATTGCTGTTCATGGTGCTGTAATGTTAGCTGTTTTCATAGGTATTTTAAAACCCAGAGATTATTTAGTGTGTCCAGTTTTTTATGAAAATGTGACATTTTGTCTTCCTGATAATAAAGTCTTCTTACCCAATAAGACCAGATCCAGTTGGCTACAGGGAAGAATCATGAAATGTGTTGCCATATACATTTTATTTCATTTAAAATACAAATGTGCAACCACTTTTCAATCTTTTACTGTAGGGCCAGGGCTATCACCTTGTAAACAGAAAGAACTTATGAAGGGGTCTTGATTCTTGGAATTCAGCTTCATTTTTATAGGGGGAGCCTCATTAATTTTTTTTAAAATATATTTTATTGATTTTTCACAGAGAGGAAAGGAGAGGGATAGAGAGCTAGACATATCGATGAGAGAGAAACATCAATCAGCTGCCTTCTGCACACCTCCCACTGGGGATGTGCCCGCAACCAAGGTACATGCCCTTGGCCGGAATCGAACCTGGGACCTTTCAGTCTGCAGGCCGACGCTCTATCCACTGAGCCAAACCGGTTAGGGCAGAGCCTCATTCATTTTAACTTCTGTAATTATAGTAACAACTACTGGAATGAATATTTTTTAGAATAAATTTCTTGGTGTTGGGTGCTAGCTGCTATGGGAAGTTGCATGTTGTACAGAGGAGATGGAGAGCATTTGCTAGTTTCATCTAAAAGCACTTCAGAAATATGGACAGTGGAAGTCCCTCTACTGCTGTCCTTGTGCATGTTACTGATAGTACTTTGCTGTTTGCTGTGTATCTATGTTTTTATGTTTGTATTACTATTTAATTTTAACAGTATAAACCTGCCTACCCTTCATTTGGTCCTGCTGTATTCTCAGTTGAGTCAATTTCTCTGTTTTAAAATTAAACTTCCTGGGCTCCTGGCTCATTGAAAAAAATAACTCTTGGGAGTTCAGAGATCTAAAAAAATAATAACTCTTGGGAGTTCAGAGATCTAACTGGGTTTTAGTGCTAGCTCTAGCTATATTTTAAGTGAGTCATGGAACATCTTGGGGACTGGAGCAAGTGGGGGTACTTCCTTATCCAGTTTAGAGCAGATAGTACCAGGAAAGCTTACCCTGTTTTGGTTAGAAGCTTGGTTCCAAAAAGATATAACACTGGGCTCTAAAGCATTGATATTTTGGGTTGAGCTGCTAGAAGGTGGATGGGATCACCTGGGGAATTGTTGAAACCCTTGGGCCCTGCCTCAGACCTCTACTGCATTAGGAACTGCCTTTAACAAGATCTGCAGGTGACTTGCATGCCCACACTAATGTATAGAAACACTCTCCGCATCCTAATGCCAGAACAAAGGGGGAGGACATAATATCTCAGGAGAGTTCTTAAATAAATTTAGTTTTGTGAAGTTCCTGCTCTGTGCTTATTTTTCTCATTTCTTCAGCTGCTACCCATGAGGACTTGGATCAATGTTAGGTGATCCTTTGCCCCCATGTCCTATTGTAGTTGTCTTCCGAATAACGTAGTGTCCCTTGTGGGCATCTGCCTGTGTGCTGCACTAGGCCCAGAAATACTGGGTGCTACTTTGGTGATTGAATGTTGTAACTCTGTAGTTACCCTCTAGGGCAGAGTTCTCAAGCTGGGGCAATAATACCTATCCCCGTCCTGGGGGTGGCCTTCTGGTTATCACTGTTAGAATTGCTATTTGCATTAGTTCCTAGAGGTCAGATACGTCAAACAGCCCGCCACATGGGGATAATATCACAAACACAGAAAGTGCTATAGAAATAGGTACAGGTGATCACTGGTACTTCAGCAGCAGATAGGTGATGGTGCCAGCCTGCTGTGTGAATGCTAGGAGGTCCCAGTCAATTTGATTGAGATAAGGGAGACCACATAACTAGACAGAGCAAGGGTAGAGGAGAGTAGTAGATGATAGCAGCCTAGTGAAGGGCCAGATAACATAACCCACCAACGGAGGCTTCGGTAGGTGCAGCGAGATACTAGAAGGGAAATTTGGACACAAATGAGGAAACCACTAAGTTATTGTGCCAGAGTGCTTGGTCTTTTCATCCACATAGAATGGCTAAAGGGGAGAGGTTAAAATCCAGGTGAGAATAGTCTAGGGTTCTTTTTATTTATTTATTTTTTATTTTTATTTTTTTAAATATATTTTATTGATTTTTTACAGAGAGGAAGGGAGAGGGATAGAGAGTCAGAAACATTGATGAGAGAGAAACATCGATCAGCTGCCTCCTGCACACCCCTCACTGGGGATGTGCCCGCAACCAAGGTACATGCCCTTGACCGGAATCGAACCTGGGACCCTTCAGTCCGCAGGTTGACGCTCTATCCACTGAGCCAAACCGGTTACGGCCTAGGGTTCTTTTTAATGTCAGCAAAACTTGAAAAATAGTGTGACCATGCATATGTTGTTTTGAACGGTTAGGTAGAAAATATCACAAGAACTTGATGCCAGATTACTATTTTAATTTATAAATTTTTCAAGCAAGGGGAAAGGAGAGAGAAAAACATCTATTTTTTGTTTCACTTATTTATGCATTCATTGCTAGATTCTTGTATATGCCCTGACCAAGGATTGAACCCGCAACCTTGGTGTATTGAGATGACACTAACTCACTGAGCTACCTGGCCAGGGTGCCAAATAACTTTAATCGAATGTCATACATGATAGGACTAAGGACAATAGGTTCTCTCCCCCATTGGAAACACTAGTTAGCAAACAGCTAATTTATCTTCTAGGCTTTTTTTTCTTTTACATAATTGAGGAGACTATAATTTTAATTTGCTTTTTTTCCTTCTATGTTATGGTACAGTAGCTTCATAATATGCCATCTAGATGTGTAGGACATAGAGCCTTATCTATGTGACCAGCACTGAAGGTCAGGAATGTCCAATCCATAGAACTGCCCCAGGAGAGACCTGTGTGTGTGTGTAAAATATATTTTTGAAAAATACATTTTTATTGATTTCATAAAGGGAGCGAGAGATAGGAACATGAGTGACCTGAGCCCCCAACCCGGGCATGTGCCCTTGACTGGAATCGAACCTGGGACCCTTCAGGCTGCAGGCTGATGCTCTATCCATGGAGCCAAACCAGCTAGGGCAAGGCTCTCTTTTTGTCCTGTTGTCCTGGCCCTCTGTCCAGTATCTGTAAAATCCTTGCATAGTATCTTCAAGCTGTAAGGTGGTGTGGTATAGCTGAAAAAATGCTAAGCTGGAACCGCCACAATTGTTCTCACTTCTGTGCTTCCTCTGTTAGAATGGTGACAAGGAAGTTAACAAAGCAAATTGCAGCTTTCCTGGTTCTCCAGAGCAGGCTGGACTGTTGGATTTTGTATATAACCCTTTTTCCTGCAGTTTAACCACCTGCTGGTCCCAATCTGTCAAACTCCACACATGCTGAGGTGCTTCAGCCAACGGTGGGTAAAGACCACAACGTGTAGGCTGCCAGAGGTCTGAGTCCTGAAGGGTTAAGGCCCAGGCTTCCTAGGTGAATGGTGAGGTTGGGGCCCAGAAACTACTCACAAAGAGTTTAAGCTGCCAGCCACTAGGGACCAAACTGGTGCCTGGGGGTACAGAACCACTTTCAGAGCAGCTTGTTATGGAAACCACAGTTTGTGGTTGTCAAAGGGGAATCCAACCTAAGGCACCTGGGGGCACCGGGAGGACTTGAACTTGACTATGTTCAAGACGCAGGTACGGGAAAGCTTAGGGACACAAATACAGATGGTTCTTTTTCACAGGTCTGAACGAAAAGGAGTTGTGATTGTACCAATTGAGGAACATAAGTAACTTGCTTTTAAGATGTTGTGTAATTATATTTGTCACTTGATTTTATTTGCTCTGTTATAAATGTCCCTTAACTAGTCTGAAAGTAGCTGGAAAGGCAAAAGCATTCAGCAACTTAAGCAGAAATGATGTTCTAGACTCCCTCAGTGACCTGGTGAACATATGCTTTGACAAGTCTTTCAAACCTTTTAACACCATGTTGGCAGTCTAGAAGTATTTTCCTATAGTGTATTTCTGTTTTTTTGCTTTTAAAGATTGGTTCTGCTCAAACATATGGTATATCATAGTGGAAAAGATTGCAGCGTTTGAAATTTAGGCTTCTCAAATCCCTTATAGGTCCCTGGCAGGTAGGATTGGCTTATATTTTATGAAGACTTCCACTAGCTGCCATCTATCTGGCCCTTCTTCCAACTCTGATTTTAGGAAATAGTTGCACAATGGTGGTTACTCCCAGGGGACAAGTATACTCTCCTAGGTGTTGTTTGGAACTCTTTCCTGGCATACAGTTTTTATGGCTATGACGTGTTAAAATGATGACACTGAAAGGCATAGAGAAGGAAATGAATTGCCCAAAGTCACAGTAGTGGTGGTGGAGCCAGTCTTCAAACCGAGCTAGTCAGATTATAGAATCTCCAGACCTGCTGACTTCTTTAGGTTTGTAGCTCTTAAGTAATGAGACTAAACCACACATCTGTTCTTGAAATAAGTTACCAATCTACAAAATGCTGTTCTATCATTTTAACTGATACTCCCCAAGTCCCGAAGGAGGACTGGCAATCATAGAAATGGAGTTGGTCTTAACTTGTCAATAATTGAGTCTATACCGCCTGTTCTGGAATGTGACTGTCCCTCTTTAGCAGATGACACCAGGTGTGGGGGTGAAGGAGACACTATTGTCACCTATCCCTGACAACCCCCAACCACACCCCATGCCTTCCCTCTTTTGCATCACCATTTCTAAACCCCCATTTCCTTATTTTTGAGAGCTTTTTTTTTTTTTTAACAAAACAGAAAACATGAAAAAATAATAATTAAGTCTATAGGGACAAACACCCAAGTAGCCCCCAAATTATAATTAAAGACAGTACCTCAAAATGGAGGTGTGTGCATTTCTTTTAAAAATATTTTTTTTATTGATTTCGGAGAGGAAGGGAGAGGGAGAGAGAAAAACATGAATGACGACAGCAGATCTGCGCTGCTCCCTGCACGCCCCCTACTTGGGATTGAGCCCACGAGCTGGGCATGTGCCCTTGACTGGAATTGAACCCTGGACCCATCAGTCTGCAGGCCCAGGCTCTGTCCACTGAGCCAAACCAGCTAGGGCAGAGCTGTGTGCATTTTGTAATTGATGTCCTGTAATCTCAGTCACAAGGCTGCCTCTATATGTTCCAGTGGCTGACCCCCAAGACCAGCTTGTTGCTCAGATTGGGCATAGATAGCAAAACTGCCATTTACTACCTGGGTGAGACCTTAGACAAGTCAGCCAATCTCCCTGGACTTGTGTAAAATAGGTCACAAGAATTAATGGTATATATGTAAATCACTTGGCACATAGTAGGACCTCGAGATAGAGATTATCCTGGATTATCTGGGTGTGCCCAACGTAATCACAAGGGTCCTTATAAGTGAAAGAGAGGCAGAAGCATTAGAGCTGTGACTCAATGCGAGGTTGGAGTGATACGATTACTGGTTTTGAAGATGGAGGAAGGGGACCAGGAGCTAAGGAACATGGGTGTCTTCTAGAAGCTGGAAAAGGCAAATAATCTCCAAAGCCTCCAGAAAGGAGTGCAGCCCTGCAACACGTGGATTTATAGCCCACTGAGACCCATTCTGGACTTCTGAACCTCAGAAATGTAAAATAAGTTTGTGATACAAATCCAAAGTCATACTCCAACAAACATCTGTCCCTTTGCCACCCATAGAGGTGCACACAGCAGTGTTCTCAGGAGGGACCAGGGAAGAGGCTCTGCTCTGGAAGAGAGGCTGGGACCATTTGAGCAAGAAAATGTGGGGTTTAGCACTTACGGTATGGTCTGAAAGGGGATATGGGCTCTGGTTAGCACAATTACTGGGCCAGGTGGCCTCACCCTGGGGGGGAGGGATGCACAGCAACTAGAGGAGGTCCAGGGAAAGGCCTTAAAGTGCAGAGCCCAGGATCCCACATGCAGCACTATCTTGGGTTAAATGGCCTTACATTGGGCGTACCTAGATAAGCTAGGATAACCTCTTTATCAGTGGTTTTAATTCCTGCTTGCCATATGTAAAACATAATCACAGGCTCTAGGGATAAGGCTGTGGACATCTTGGGCGGAAAGGGATAGTCTGCCTTCCACAGGTGGGAAGAAAAGGGGGTTGGTCAGAAGCTAGTTTTCCTTATACCACCCTATATCCAAGAACTCAGAATTCTAAATTCAGTGTGGCCTTCCAGGTCATCACCTATACTAATAAAAGTCTATGATGTCCTCATGCTGTAACAATCATCAGGAGGCTGTGCGCAGCAGGCGCACATGAGTGGGCAGGGCTGTGTGCGCAGTGAGGCGTGGGTGGGGACTTGATGCTGGGTGCGCAGCGCGGAGGTAGGTCCTGCAGCTCTGCATGGCACGGAGGCGGGACCCCCAGCTCTGGCCTACCTCTTTGGGGCAATCCATCGAGGAGCCCCGGATGGGTGGGCGGGGCCTACCTCTTTGGGAAGATCGATCGCGGGACTTCTGCACTGTGAGGGCACAGGCCAGGCTGGGATACACACACACACACACACACGCACGCACGCACGCACGCACGCATGCACACTCTGCACGGATTTCATGCACCGAGCCTCTAGTGAAGATATATTTGTCAAGGTAGGAGAATAGGATAGAAACTATACTTAATGGTTTATTTTAATTTATAACATTTATTTTCACCCAGTCACCCAACTGCCCTCTCCTCTGGCAACTATCTGTATCCATGAGTCTGTTTCTGTTTTGTTTGTTCATTTATATTTTTCTTTTAATTTTTAGATATTTAGACACATGGGCCTCCATTTGCATTCCTCCCACCAGCCCTGCAAATATTAGGGGTAAGCCTAACCCAAAGTCACATACCACAAGCCAGTTCCCAACTTAGAACATGGATCCTCTGTTTCCACCACACAAGGCCACGTCTTCAGAGAAGGAAGACAACAGGCTGCTACCACTGACTGTTGTACTCGGGTTTTGATGCTGTATGTATCCATCTGCCTCCCTGGTGGTTACAGTATGAGTTTTTGAATCTCCTATCCAGCACCTGGCTTCATGAAGCTTCTAAAGCTGTGATTCTCCTCTAACTAGTTTCCAATCTGGTCATACCTTGCTAATCTCTATATATGAAAGCCTAAGTGACCGTTCGACTGGTAGCTATGACATGCACTGACCACCAGGGGGCAGACACTTAACACATAGGCATGGAAACATGGAACAGACAGATGAATCGGGGGGGGGAGGGGGGAGGGCGGGAAGAGATTAACCAAAGATCTTATATGCATACTAGAGGCCTGGTGCATGGATTTGGGCATTGGTGGGGTCCCTCGTCCTGGCCTGCAGGGATTGGGCCAAATCCATGCACCGGGCCTCCGACATGCCCCAAGGGACCTGGATTGCGAGGGCGCAGGCCAGGCTGAGGGACCCCACCAGTGCACAGATTCGTGCACCGGGCCTCTAGTGCTAAGTATTGTCCTGTGTGAATACTTCTTATCCAGACCTTCCTTTGTTTCACTCAAATTCATTCAAGTTCACCCCTGTTGATTGTGTCTTCCTAAATCTCTCAAAATCCACTTGCTTCTCCACTTCCTTAGCTGGGGCTCTCCTTCTCTCACCTGGATCACTAAAACCACCACACCCTCTGCACCCAGCCCCACTTGTTTCCCATGGAGCTGCCAGTTCAGAGTGCTTCTAGCATGCAGATCTGATTTTGGGTAAAACCCTCCCATGTTTTCCTGTGGCCTGCAGCCCTGGCTGCAAATTAGAATCAGCTAGAAAACGAAAAAAAAGAATCCGTTAGGGCAGTGGTTCTCAACCTTCCTAATGCCGCGATCCTTTAATACAGTTCCTCATGTTGTGGTGACCCCCAACCATAAAATTATTTTCGTTGCTACTTCATAACTGTCATTTTGCTACTGTTATGAATCGTAATGTAAATATCTGATATGCAGGATGTATTTTCATTGTTACAAATTGAACATAATTAAAGCATAGTGATTAATCACAAAAACAATATGTAATTATATATGTGTTTTCCGATGGTCTTAGGTGACCCCTGTGAAAGGTTTGTTCGACCTCCAAAGGGAAATATATTTTATTGATTTTTTTACAGAGAGGAAGGGAGAGGGATAGAGAGTTAGAAACATCGATGAGAGAAACATCCATCAGCTGCCTCCTGCACACTCCCTACTGGGGATGTGCCCGCAACCAAGGTACATGCCCTTGACCAGAATCGAACCTGGGACCCTTGAGTCCGCAGGCTGACACTCTATTCACTGAGCCAAACCGGTTAGGGCACTGCACTAGGGAGGTTTTTAAAGATGATCCCAAACAACGCCTCCATGGGCATACAGAAACGGTTTAGTCACTGTTCCTGCCCTCAGGAGCTCACAGTCTAGTGGACGTGCCAGACAATGAAGTGGACAGTGATCGCAATAGGTAGAGGGATGGGTATAAGGATAATCTGGGCAGATCCCGGGTTGGGTTAAATAGAGACTTTGCAGAGGAAGTGGTTCTCAAGCTGAGTCTTAACTAGGCCAGGAGGCTGAGGACTAGATTTTTGGGCTGAGAGAGTGGCATATTTATAGACCTTGATGTTACAGCAGTGCAAGTTTGGGGGAATCCCAGATGGGTCATAATGACTACAACAGAGTGGGAGGAGGCAGAAGTAAGGCTTAGAGTACTATGACCCTATTATTCCATACACTTCATGAGGGGCCTAAATGTTATTTATTCTTCACTCAGCCTCCATGCCAGCAAGGTGTCTGGTACATAGCAGGTGTTCAGTAAATATTTGCTGGAAGATTGAATGATATGGAGTTCCTGAATACCATACAGAAGAACCTGCACTCTATATCCTGGAGACCAGTGGTTCTCAACTCTGGCTGCACATTAGAATCACTTGGGGGAACCTTAAAAACTAGAAATCTGGGCCATACCCCAAACCAGTTTCTTCTGAATCTCACAGGCTGTGGGGACTTGGTGCATTGGGTTCATTTTTTAAAAAAATATATTTTATTGATTTTTTACAGAGAGGAAGGGAGAGAGATAGTTAGAAACATTGATGAGAGAGAAACAACAATCAGTTGCCTCCTACACACCTCCCACTGGGGATGTGCCTGCAACCAAGGTACATGCCCTTGACTGGAATTGAACCTGGGACCCTCCAGTCCGCAGGCTGATGCTCTATCCACTGAGCCAAGCCGGTCAAGGCTGGGGTCATCTTTAAAAACTCCCAGGTTGATTCTAATTTGTAGCCAGGGCTGCAGGCCACAGGAGAACATGGGAGGATTTTACCCAAAGTCAGATCTGCATGCTAGAAGTGCTCTGAACTGGCAGCTCCATGGGAAACAAGTGGGGCTGGGTGCAGAGGGTGTGGTGGTTTTAGTGATCCAGGTGAGAGAAGGAGAGCCCCAACTAAGGAAGTGGAGAAGTAAGTGGATTTTGAGAGATTTAGGAAAACATTATCTGAAATAAATAAAAAAATACTTTAAAACTGTACAAATTTAGGTAAATGAAGATGTTTGATCCATCAATTTTTTAATAAAACGAAGACAAACTGGAGACAATTTTTAAAAAAACATATTTTATTGATTTTTTTACAGAGAGGAAGGGAGAGGGATAGAGAGTCAGAAACATCGATGAGAGAGAAGCATCAATCAGCTGCCTCCTGCACACCCCCTACTGGGGATGTGCCCGAAACCAAGGTACATGCCCTTGACTGGAATCGAACCTGGGACTCTTCAGTCCCCAGGCCGACGCTCTATCCAGTGAGCCAAACCGGCTAGGGCTGGAGACAAATGTTTTTAAGGAGATAAGTAAATTATAGTATGTCATAGAACGAGAGTACCATGCTGATATGGAAAGTGCTCCATGGTGTGTTGTTAAATGGGGTGGAAGACACACTGCAAGGTGGTATGTGGTATCCCACTTTGGTGTTACAGGCAAACAAAATGTTCATGACTTGTAAGAGTGGCACTGAATTGTGAACTGGTGATGACAGAATTATTGAGTCCAGGAGTTGGGGACATGCTCTGCAGAAGCTCCAGAGGCCTGCCAACGTTGCACTGAGATTGAGGCTCGACAATGAACTACAGGGTTCAAATCCCAGTTCTGCTTTTTACTAGCTGTGTGACCTTTGACAAGCCATGAACTTCTGTGCCTTCATTTTTTCACAAGTAAAATGGAAATAATTGTTCTTTATCTCATAGGTTGAAGTGAGAAATTATTTAGTTTATGTACAGCACCAGTGCTTAAGCTTATGAATGTGCTTAATATTAGCTAAATCCAAGATTCGTGAGTTGCATTCCAACCTTGCCACTCATTGGGCAAATTTCTTAACTTCTCTGAGCCTCGGTCTCCTGCAGGGTTGTAAGGATTGGGAGAGTAGTATGTAAATATCTTGCTGAAGAAATTGTGTCTGGCTGTAGTTCCTGGCCTCATTGCAGAGTTGGTAATGCCAGTGTCTGGATTTTATCCCTGAGAGTAGATCCCATTAATCTCCAATTGGGGGAGGGGTGGGGGAAGGGGGGGAAGCACACTTCAGTGCTCCCAGCCTACAGAGAGAATGGAAGTCCCAGCACGGAGGGTGGGCCAGTGGTGCGGATATGGTAAAAGGCTGGGTTCAACTGCCACTCAGCTCCAGCCACATGTTGCCCCATGGAGACGGGGTCAAGAACTGCCAGATTTTACTGTTTTCCAAGGGAAGTTGTGAAATCTCTTGATTTTAAACTTTTGGCAATTAGTTCAATTTTGTAAACACTGAGGGCAAACAAAATGTGGCAGCAGGCCATATGTAGCCCCTGAGCTGCCAGTTTGCTATCTCTGCTCTAGCCTTTCTATGCTTGGGTTAGCAAAATATTTACTAAGTGCCTGTTGCACCTGTCTGTACTCCTTCCGTGCTTGGTCAGGTTTATTGTTCGGCAACTTTGGGCCTGCTGGCCCAGTATTCCTATCAGGTACTAATTCAGTCTGGTGGGCTTGAAATGCTATTTCATTGCGGTTTTAATTTTCACTTCCCTGATTACTACTGAGATTGAATGTCTTTTTACGTATCTATAGAAGTTTCCTCTTCCTCAGTAAAATTTTTGTTCCAAGTCATCCTCTAATTGCTGATAGATTTAGGACTTTTCTAATGGAATTTTTCTTTTGAATAACATCATACTCACTGGACTAGACTTCTTGCCTGCACATCTTAGGAGGTTCAGCAACAAGCACAGTGCCTGGCACAGAGTAGGGGCTTGATAAATATTTTGAATCAAGTGCTGTTTCAAGAGCCTGATATTTATTTAGGCAGTTCTTGGCACAAGTATTATTGGTTTAGCTATGAACTTACTTAACAAGCACAACTCCCCTACTTTGACGAGAAAACAGACTAAGAGAGATTTGTCTGTGTCTTGCCCATTGAAACCAGGAAGTAAAAAGAGGAACTGGCTGGCTGTAAGGAACAGTGATTCTTTTAGGTGATTAGGGGAGTATCTACGGAAAGGGCTATTGGAGCTTGAGAGAGGGCAAGATTGGAATTCTGATAGCCAAGTACACAGAGATTATCCTAACAGGAGGCTGAAGAGGATAAGGCCGAGCTGTGAGTGCCCTCTTGCTAGTTTGTGCATTTCATATTAATATTGGAATTGAACGTGCCTCTTTTCCCATGACAGAGTCATCCCTCCTTCAGTAATCAGTCACAAAATGAAGCCTCTCTTGTGGTGAAGTGGGAAGAGCATTGTTTTTACAGCCAGAGACCTGGGGTCCAGTCCCAGTGGTTCCATTACATCAGCAAATCTGTTTCTTTTTCTGTAGTGTGGGGACAATAATACCCACCTCATAAGGCTCTCCTTTAAATGAGAAAATGTTTACAGTGCCTACTTCAGCTAACAGTACTGAGTATCCCATTTTATGTTTGTTGTTGTTGCTACCATAACTACCCTACCTTCATACTGGGTTAGAGGAGCCTCTTACCTCGTGGGGAGGGATCTAACACATCTTAGTCCATGAGTCAATCTGCCTGTCTTAGGCAGTTGTGCCCCCATGAGTGGTCTTCCTGTGGGTTTGCTGATCAAGCCTGGTCTTTATCAGTGATTGACAGTTTCTCTGATTCTTGGTTACACAGCAACTTCTCTAGAGAGTAAGTTCCTTGAGGGAGGTCACGGTGCTTAACCATGGTGGTTCTGTGCAGCTGAAGGTCACGCTGGTTTGCACACAGTGGTATGGCTGGTTTTGCATCTGTGTTCAGATAGAGTACCTGCTTTTTGTCTTCAAAATAGAAGACTATGCCATCTTCACAACTTACTGAAATATTTGTGGATGTGTTTATGTTTCAGGGTGCCTTGAACATGATTGGGGGAGGGGGTACACTGTGAGCATTGCCTTTTCCCTCAGCTCACCTTCATCTACCCTGCACTCAAGCCATGCTTCCATGTCCTCCAGTACTGCAGACTCAGACCTCCACTCCTTTACACCTCCTGCTGCTTCATCTGGAGTGTCTTTCCACTCACTTCTCACCTGGAAAATTCTAATTCCTTCCTTTTCACCCTTCAAGATCTCTAGGACAGATGATCATTTTCCGAAGCTGCCTCTGACCCTCGCATCTGAATTAGGCCTTCCTTCTTTGTAGATCTTCATTCTCGCTCACTTGGTTAGGTAAGCTTGAGCGTTCTACTCTGTGCCAGGCAGAGGCTACTGACATTTATTTTTTTTAAAGTGGTCCTGCCTTGCCCGGTGTGACTCAATTGGCTGAGCATAGTCCCATACACCAAAAGGTCACCAGTTTGGTTCCTGGTCAGGCCTCATCCTGGCTTGCAGGCTCTATCCCCAGTAGGGGATGTGCAGGAGGCAGCCAATCAATGTTTCTCTCTTACATTGCTATTTCTCTCTCTCCCTCTCCCTTCCTCTCTCTCTCTCATAGGCGTGTAGAAGGGACAGACCCAAGTGTGCAGACAGACATGCTGACTATGTAGGGAGCTGTGAGGAGGAGCACCTCACTTGTTTTGGGAGGGAGATGACGAGGAAGGTTCTTGAAGGTGGTGACACTTACATTCTAAGAATGTGTGGGTATCCAAGTAGAGGGATTGGCTTTGGCAAAGGCACAGAGGAGAGAAATAATGTGGTGTGTGCAGGACAAAGGCAAGCAGTTGGTTTTGCTAGAACGTAGGCAGGGGCCAGAAAATGTAGGACTTTCTAGTAGGTTGAACCATATGAAATTGTCATTTTTGTATGTTAAAGCAAAAATGATCAGGTATCATCCATTTCTTTTGGTTCAAGCTAATGTGTTACTCTAAGGTTCTTGGATCATAGTGTTTCCCACACTTCTGTCATTCCTGAACCACTTTTATGATTTTTACCTTATATGAGTTTCTACCTACTAAGCATCCACTTATTTTTATTTAAAAAGACTCACTTGCCCTACCCAGTTTGGCTCAGTAGTTAGAGTGTCGGCGTGTGGACTGAAGCGTCTTAGGTTTGATTCTGATCAAGGGCAGGTACCTCTGTTGCCAGTTTGATCCCCCGCCTGGGTCAGGGCATATGCGGGAGGCAGCTGATTGATTTGTCTCTCTCACATCGATGTTTCTTTTTCTGTCTGTCTCTCATCCTTCCACTCTCTCTAAAAATCAATGGGGAAAAAAAATATCCTCAGGATTAACAACAACAAAAGAAAGACTCACTTTTTTTACTGAAGTAAATTTATTTTAAAAGGAAACTTTATGTCATTGTTATTATTGTTACTTTGACTCATCAATCCTCCTGTTAACAAGTGAGGTACCGGATGCCTCTTTTTTTTTTTTTAAAATCCTAACCTGAAAAGAGTTTCCCATTGATTTTTAGGGAGAGTGGAAGAGAGAGGGAAAGACAGAGAGAAACATTGATGTGAGAGAAACACATTGATTGTTTGCTTCCTGCATGCGCCCTGACCAGGACCCAGGTCGGGGAGGAGCCTGCAACGAAGGTACATGCCCTTGACAGGAATCAAACCCAGGGACCCTTTGGTTCACAGGCCGACACTCTATCCACTGAGCCAAACCGGCTAGGGCAGGTTCCTCATTTTTGGTTTGTCATTTACCATATTTGAGCTAGTAGCTCAATCTCCCTGAGCCGTGGGCTCTCATTCTTAAAAGGCCCCACAACGTTGTTGGGAGGTGACCTACAGAAGCTGAGCATTCTAGAAGGCACTGGGCAAGTGGCTGTCACTCTCACCCCCCTGTGGTACTTTCTTATTCTCTTAATCTTCTCTACTTAACCCAGTGGTTTTTAATCTTTTTTTTTTTCCCAATGAGAGGAGGGAGATGTGGACACCCAAACTCTAAAGAGGTTCATAGACCTCTTTAAGAATGAGAACCCAAGACTCAGAGAAGCTGAGCTACTAACTCAAATGTGGTAAATGAGCATCGACCCATGAAAACTTATTCCAGGATTAATTGAATCAGTCCTTCTCTCCTCCCTCCCCCTCCTCCTCTTACCAGTCTAGCCCCATCACCTCCCAGCTAGCTGCCTTTAGTTTACTGCTTCATTCCAAGGGCACTCTCAGCAAAGACCACAACTACATGCTAGGTTTCTGGAGCTGAGGACATGCTATCACTTAGGCTTCCTAAGCATCAATTTCCTTCTCTATAAAATGGATAGTGAGGATTAAGTTAACATCATTGGTTGATAGCACTTTGCTGTCAACACACATAATCTCATTAAATCCACACAATAATGCTGTGAGGTAGATCTTTCATTCAACTCAGTATTTGTTAAGCGCCTACTATGTTGTAGGCAGTTTTAGCCACCGTGATGCCTCATGGAGCTTACATAATGAAAAGAGAAGTTTAAAAACATGAGCACTAAATAAGGTCATTTCAAATTGTGATAAATGGTATAATAAAAATAAAATAGCCTTGGCTGGGTAGTTCAGTTGGTTGGAGTGTCATCCCAATACACGAAGGTTGTGGATTCAATCCCTGGTGAGGGCACATACAAGAATCAACCAGCCCTAGCTGGTATGGCTCAGTGGATAGAGCGTCAGCCTGCTGACTGAAGAGTCCTGGGTTCGATTCTGGTCAAGGCACATGCCTGGGTTGAGGGCTCAATCCACACTAAGGGGGATGCAGGAGGCAGCCAATCTATGATTCTCTCTCATCACTGATGTTTCTATCTCGCTCTCCCTTTTCCTTCTCTCTGAAATCAATAAAGATATATTTAAAAAAAAATCAACCAGTGAATGCATAAATACGTGGAACAACAAATTGATGTTTCTCCCTCTCTCAAAAAAACAAAAATAAAGAGCTAAGGAAAATCAGTTAGGTCAGCGATTTTCAAACTTTTTCATCTCCTGTTTCACATAAATTCATTACTAAAGTTCTGCAGTGTCCCGCCAGTGTGACTCAGTGATTGAGCATTGACCCATGCACCAGGAGGTTGCAGGTTCAATTCCAGGTCAGGGCATATGCCTGGGTTGAAGGCTCACTTCCCAGCAGGGGGTGTGCAGGAGGCAGCCAATGGATAGTGATGTTTTTCATCCATGTTTCTCCCTTTCCCTTCCTCTGTCTCTAACATTTAATAAAAACATATTTTTAAAAAAATTAAATTATGTGGCACACCAAAAAATACATTTTTTGCTAATCTGACAAAAAAATAGGTATAATTTTGATTCATTCACACTGGATGGCTATTGTCATGATTTTATTTGACAATCTAAGACAGTGGTTCTCAACCTTCCTAATGCCGCGAGCCTTTAATACAGTTCTTCATGTTGTGGTGACCCCCAATTTCATTGTAACAAATTGAACATAATTAAAGCATAGTGATTAATCACAAAAACAATATGTAATTATATATGTGTTTACCCCTGGTCTTAGGTGACCCCTGTGAGGTCGTTCGATTGGGGGGCGAGCGACCCACAGGTTGAGAACTGCTGATCTAAGAGAAAAAAGGTTAGCGCCCCTGACTAAATTGCATGTTTAAAAAGTATTGCATGTTTAAAAAGTCTTGCTTGCGGCATACCAGCATGCCACTGCTGATTTAGGTTATTACCTGGATAGTTTATATAAATTCACGATATAAAAGTATCAAAAAGTATTACTACTCTCTGATTTTTATGATAGCATTTTTCCTGGTAAGAGATTCTTCAGGGGCTGCTTCTCCATGGGCATTGTAGAATGCTGCTATCTGCCCTCTTTAGATAAAGGACCTCAGAGGATTTCTAGGCCTGATAGATATCCTTAAATTGTTAGTGGGGATTTCATCCAACTTCGAGGCAGTCTGTGAAAGATGTGGATTTTGAACCTCAGACCATTTCCCTGGAGCTGGCAGTCTCCACTTATATAACTATATTTAAGGAAGGCAGACCCAGAAAAATGCCATCCGTGAGTAAATAACCACTGCACATGTTTGAAGGATGTGAAACAAAGATGAGTACAGTCAATTCAGAAAAATGAGCCCATTGAGAGAACAGTGGCTACAGCTGTGCAGAACAAACTGCTCAGATGGAGGTTCCATAGTGTCCTTCACAGCAGAACACAAGATTCCCTTTACCAAGGCAATGAATCTTCCCTGATAACTGCTACTTAAAAACACACACACAAGCACCTACTGAATGCTAGTAAATTAATATGACATGAATAAGCCTCGCAAGAAATCTGTAAAGTAGGAGGAAACAATGTCAGTGAATTTAACGACCTGGAGCCACGGTTAGCACTGGTAGAAGTGGGTGTTGGAGCTCAGGTTGTTACTGATTCCCCAACCCTGTGTCCTTTATACCCATCATCCAACCAATCTCCGATGCAGCCTACTTGGTAAGATAGAGGAGTGGCAGAGCCAGACCAGGTGAGGCCCACGGGGAAGCCCTCCACCTACCAGTATTCCTCACTCAACATGCTGTCCAGCCCACAGAATCTCACTTGATAGTGTTGTGAAAGGTGAGGGCTCCGTTTTCTGTTGAGGACAAGATGGTTGGTGGCTTTGTTTTTCTCAATTATCCCAGTTTTTTAAATGATGCTAGCACCAGCCAACCTGGGATTGCTCTTCTCCAACATTAAAATAAGTAGCCCATATTTGTTGCAGACACTCAGAAGTGTGTATAGCGGAAGGTAAGAGCTTCCTGCCCATCTTCCCCCTCTAGTGTAGCCTCGAACATGCCTTCCCAGCTGAATGAGATGGGTCTTTTAATTCCTCTCGCAGGGGCCCTATATAGTGCTGGCAAAAGAGCTAGGGAGTCCTCAGGTTTTCAGATAATACTCTGGGCTAGCCTGAAATGTAATAATTAGTTCAGTTTTCAACAAACCATCACAGAATGTCATCTGTGTGCTAGGTGGTGTTGATCCAAGATGGACAAAACAGCCTCTGACCTAGGCATTGAACACCCTTGTGTAAACTAAGGATTATAGGGGTAATCCCTAATGAACACATACAAAGTACCATTTTAAGAAGTGGTTAAAATTGTCTTTTTAATCAGAAAGACAGACATATTAACTGATCAGAGAAGTCGGAGTTCTTTGCAGTTAAGCCTAACTCAGGCTGACAGATACAGTGGAGGGGTAGGGTGGACCCTCTCCAGAAGCCCCTAGCAGCATGAATTGTTTCTTTTCATTTTGGTGGTTGAGATCTCCCTGGGTACCATGCGAAAAATGTTCCACAGCTTCCCAAGTATATGCCCGGTCAGTTAGTCAGCAATTTTGCTTCAAGAATCTGCTCATTTTCCATTGCATAAATGCTACATTCTCAACATGGGGGGAATTTAAAATGTAAAAGTATTTTTTGTGTGAAGGAGGGAGACTCTAGGGACTACAATCTGCTCCCCTCACACCCAATTTGATGCCTTTTCCATTACACCCCATGATTGAGTCTTACAGCACCAGTGAGTGGTCATTAATCTTGGATGGACATATCCAAGACTGATGATCTCAACTGGATTGTGCCAGCAGCAGAGATTTAATGTTAGGTCAGTCACTGCATTTGATAAGCAAATAGCCCAGTGACAAGACAGAAAAATAAATTGATAATTTATACCTTGCAAAGGGTCAATTTCAGAGTCAGAAGCACTAAGCAGAGGGCGAGAGCACAGATGGGAGGGCTTCTCAGCATAGTGAGTGTATGAAAGTGCATTTGATGAAACATACTAAGTTTCCTTTTCCAGATTAAGGAACTAGAAGACTGCTTTCCCACATTGAGTGAGAGGCCAGGTACATTGCCAAGTTACAGCTGGAGATCTGACTAGGATCTGACCTTATCTAATCAAATAAGATGTGATCATTGCTGGTATTTTTTTAGTTGAATTTATTGGGGTGACATTGGTTAACAAAACCCTACAGGTTTCAAGTGTGCAACTCAATAAAACAGATGCACACTGCACTGTGCCCAGAGTAGTCTCTTTCTGTCCCCATGTAGCCCCCTTTGCCCTCTTCCACATCCCCCCACCCCTCAGTGTTGGTATTTCAAGTCTGTTTTCAACTGTTTAGTTCTTTTTAGTATTAATAACAGTAACAATAAAATTTAGTGTTAGGATAAGAGTAAGTGCCCTCAAGGATGGTGTCTTGGGTTGGTCTGATTCACTACCCCATTCATTCATTCATTCATTCATTCATTCATTATTTGGTGCCTATGTACCAGACAGGGTTTGGGAGGAAATGGAGACACAGGCTATTACCTCAGGTAACTAAGCTGTTTGACTTTTCACAAATCCCTTTCTCTCTGGGCCTCCAATTCCTCGACCTATTCAGAGATGTGTGTTCACAGTGGACCTAGACTATTTAGATTCAAATTCCAGCTTCACCTCTTTCCTGTTAGGTCTCCGTGTCCTCATTGGAAAAGTGGGGATGATATAACTCAAGTTTCATCGTGTTGTATTGAAGGTGAAATTAAGGTAGCACTCAGCCTAGGGTGGTCGCAATCGTTAATCCCCGCGCGGCGGGGCGTGGCTTACAGCCCCCCACCCCGGATTAGGATTAGGATTAATAAAACCAGAGTCGGGCTGTGGCCTCATTCCGTCGTAACCAGGCACCAGGCGCGCCTGCCAGGCCGTGGCTCTGTGCACCGCGAGCTGGAGCGGGGCCCGAACCG
>NW_005367431.1:5441460-5465670 GCF_000412655.1 Myotis brandtii | reverse complement strand
GGGCGGGGCGTCCCGGGCCAGCTGTTTCCTGTCGGGAGCGCTCGCCCGGAGTTCACTCCTGCCCGCCCGGTCCCGTCCCGTCCCGTCCCGTCCCGTCCCTCCCTGCGAAGGTTTCTCGTCTCTGATGTTTGTTGGGAGGAGGAGGTGAGTCTGCCTGCGAACGAGGAGTCTAGGCTTGGCGTGTGGTCCTGCATCTCCAAGAGACGTTTTGATACCAGAACTTGGACCATTTCACTTTCCGAGTAAATCCCTTAAAAAACGAAGCAAAATAAACCTCACGTCTCCTATCTGTACAGAGCCTAAAAACTTAGGTTGTGATTGGAAAAAGAAAAAGGTTAGAAGTTGCGGGTAGATTTCCTGCTGGCCTCACTTCATAGAAAGGTAAGAGCTAACGTTTCTCGTTTTGCAGCGAGTGATGGGCAACCATTTTTAATTGTATTCAGCTAATTTTGTTTTATTTTTTAAGCTTTTCTAAGTTAAATGCATTCATCTCCCTCTCCGACTTTCTGTTATCCATCTTATCCGTGTCTGGGAGAGGTGGGTGTTAAAATTTTTTAAATTTAAACACACGGATGAAAACACCTCGGTTTGACATTCTCTGTCGGCATTCTAGCGAGTGTGCAGTTCTGAGAGTTGGGTCTCAGCCCCAGAGTGCCTGTTGAGAAGGCGGGGGAGATGAAGGGGTGGTGAGATTCTGGTTCTAGCCCGTTTACCAGCCACGGACGGTGGGGACATCCTTTGCTCAGCCTGCTTCCTCACCTGCTGCTTCCTAAGATAAACTAAAAGGCAGAAGTGCCAGGTTCATGGGAAGTGCCCAGTAGATACTAATCACCACCCTTCACCATTTTTTTTGAAGGGGCCCTTTCTCTTCACCTTGTTCCCAGCTTGTCATAGACGAGGGTTTTTTTCTCCATTTGTAAAGGCTGCATACAGCATCTCACCAACAGGCCACTTTTTAACTCTTCGAATTCATACCTAGCTCAAAGATCCACTTATTTAGGAAGCCATTTTAGTTTTAAATCTGTGAAAATGTAAATGCTTATTATTGTGTTATTTTCTATTGTGGCTTCAGTACTTAGTGGCCAGGCATCTTTACAAGTTTCTTTTTATAATAACCCTTTTTGGACTTCTAATGTTCACTATTTTTTAGTACCAGTTTGTTTTCCTAAACTCTGTAGGTTTGTGACTGATCTTTAAAACCTAAAGCATTATTATGTAAATCCATCTCCTAACCCTAATTTTGATCTATCAGGTTAAAAATATGCACCAGGTAGTATCTATAGTCATTCTTCCACTAGAATTTAAATTTTGAAGTAGCTTTTCTAGTAGTAGATGTGAACGAAATTCCAAATTAGGGAAAGGTTTGACTTCTTGTCCTATTTGAACTATTAGAGATTATTGCCAGTATTTGGGCTTTCTCTTCCCAGATAGGAAATCACCCTGAACTTCTGGCTTTGTGTTCTGAAGTGAACATTAAGAAGACGAGAAAAGCCCTGGCCAGTTTGGCTCAGTTGGTTGTCCTATACACCAGAAGGTGGCAGGTTCGATTCCTGATCAGGGCACATACTTAGGTTGCTGTTTGATCCCTAGTTGGGTTGTATGTGGGAGGCAACCTGTGGATATGAGGTTGTTTCTCTCACATGGATGTTTCTGTGTGTCTCCTTCTCCCTCTCTTCCCCTCTCCCCCTCCATCTCTCTAAGATCAATTTTTAAAAATTAAAAGAAGATGAGAAAATGTTGGGAGATCATTTTTGCAAAGGGCACATTAGCTAGCGTTCAGAAGTGAGCTAACTGCAGGGGGGAAACTGCAAGCTGGCACAATGGCCTTTTCCTCAACCTTCTGTTAACCCAACAAGCTCCCACAGGTTGTTCTTGAAATTGCAAGATGATTATATAGCAGTACCGAATTGCAACTAAATCCTGATTTCAAACCATTATTAGCCAAAGGGTGGATTCCATGCATATGTTCGTGGATTTTCTGGTATTAATATTGGTGTTTAACTATTTTCACTTTTAAGTCTATCTATGGTCAGGGTTTACTTGGTGCAAAGGTGTCAGGCAGAGACCAGGATCACTTGATCGCTACTATGTTATGGGAAATAATTTTTATGGCTGGTAAAGTTACCTGTCCATTGTTACATTTTGAATGTGAAACTACCCAGAACACAGTTTGATGGCAAGTGGAGACTAAGGAGTCAACCTTATGAACATCTTCTGCTCTTTGGATTCGAAGGCGTGTGCAGAGGACAGCTGAATTCCTACGCATGTGCAGTGGGGCCTTGACTTACGAGCGTCCCGACTAACGAGTTTTTTGAGATACCAGCTGTCTCTCGGCGATTTTTTGCATTGAGTTGACAGAGTAATTTGAGTTAACGAGCTCCTTAACAAGCTCAGTCTCCGAACGAATTAAACTTGTAAGTCAAGGCCCCACTGTACTGTGCAAATGTTTGACATTTCTCAGTGACCTGTTATCAGTTCTTGCAAACTCTACAATGGTCTTTTGGCTTAATAACAAGTTTCCATCTACCTGAGGATGCCCAAAGTGCTTTTACCTTGTTATTGCTTTGTGTGTTTTTTCTTGAACCTCATTGAAAATAGAGGGCTCTGAAGTCCCTTTCCTCTCACTTATGGGGCTAAATCGTTTTGAAAATCTCCAGGGCTTTAGCTTTGTCTCCTCTTAAGTCGCCCTTACGAGCCCAAAGCAAACCAGGAAGGTAGCATCTGCTCCTCCAGTTAGTGCTAGGCTTTGAGACGGAACACCTCTCAGTGACTTCTGACCCATCCTTAACATTGGCTTCCTAGAGCTCCTGAGGATCCTTTGTCCCCAGGGCAACCTTTACGCTGTGGACTCTAAACTGTCTGACAATATGATACTATAAGGAGGAGCTTTTTGCTTTAGGGTAAACTACAGCTCTGTTTCCTAAGGACAGTATTGTTTTGGATGTTTCTTCTGGCTTTGTAGCACATACTGTGGTAGGTATACTTGATTACTAGCTCATTAGGTAAGTTACCTAGCCTCACTGAGCTCGGTCTCCATATCTATAAAATGGGGAGAATAATATCCACTTTATAGAGGTGGTTAATGAAGATGAAATAAATGAGGTGACACATGTAAGAACTTAACATAGTCATCGACACACAGTAGTTGGCATATAAATGCCTTCCCGGGACTGGTATTAGGGGAGACAACCTATTTCTAACCTTTTCAGTGATTCTCAGTGTTCCTTCAAGGAGAGGAATTGTCATTAATCTTTGTACCCATAGCTTTGATGGCAAGAAATACACATAAACTTTTTCCTAAGTTGGATATTGGAAGTTTCTCATCTTAATGTTCACTTCAGAACACAAAGCCAGATTTGAAGTGGAGTATAATTTTCACTCAGCTATGAAGGTGAAACTCCCTAGATCCACCACTTGCTTCTCATTTGTTCCTGGTCACACAGTGTTATTACTTGTGATCCAGTTGCTCTGCCTAGTGACCATATTCAGTAATTATTGAAGTAGAGTGACCAGAAAAACATACTTGCTACTCCACCTATAGCTTGTGACATACTTATATGTCCTGGGCTACACATGGAAAAAGAACAGATTGTGTTCTCTAATATGTAAATGTAAAGGTTAGTCACAGTTCTCTCTTTTGAACTAGTTGTAACTTGCAACTTCTTGAATGGTAGTGTGTTTACATGTACATACATGACTTCTGGTGGAAATGGAGCAAGTAGAACTTTGAATTGGCTGGGGACTATCTGGTTGAGGATCAAGGGTAGGCATGTAAAGGTCTGTTTGAGCCCTGGCCGGTTTGCTCAGTGGTTAGAGCAGGGGGGTGGGCAAACTTTTTGACTCGAGGGCCACAATGGGTTCTTAAACTGGACCGGAGGGCCGGAACAAAAGCATGGATGGAGTGTTTGTGTGAACTAATATAAATTCAAAGTAAACATCATTACATAAAAGGGTACGGTCTTTTTTTTTTTTAGTTTTATTCATTTCAAACAGGCCGGATCCGGCCCGCGGGCCGTAGTTTGCCCACGGCTGGGTTAGAGTGTTGGCCCTCGGACTGTAGGGCTATGGGTTCGATTCTAGTCAAGGGTATGTACCTCGGTTGCAGCCCCCAGTTGATGTATGTCTCTCACATTGATGTTTCTCTGTCTCTACCCCTCTCTAGAAATGAATGGAAAAAATATCCTTGGGTGAGGATTAACAAAACAAAAAAATAAATAAAGATCTGTTCCTTGATGAATGAAATGATTAATTATAAACATTTATTGAGCTTTATAGGACTCGATGGCTAAGGACTACTCATGGTTGTTTCTGTGAATCCTCACACTTGTGAGGTAGAAACAGGATCCAGTTTCTATTTTGCAGATGGAGTAAATGAGGTGCAGAGAGGTTACTGACTTGTACAAGATCGCCTGGCAAGGAGGTGACAGGGAAAAACAAGCCTGTCTCTGACTCTGGAACTGTCTTAACAGCAGTGCTGTCCTGATTTTGACCTAGTTTTAGGGACAGGAAATGTGACCAAACCCAGATCACTTTTCTAATATACCCAGACATTGTGTGTTTACCGTTAATGGCAATGCTCTAATTCTGGCAACTTGAAATTGGTCTTGCCTTCCCATTGTTTCCAAAAAACAGTTCTGTTAAACACTGCTGACTCTGCCTGGAAACATGATACCCTTTTCTTATGGAGACTTCTGCTCCTTTTTCTTTTCCTCTGTGCCAAGTCCATGGGTAATTTCCCTAAGATCAGTACCTTTCTTAGAAATTCTCTCAAAATGATAGTTGATAACTTTTCTTAGAGTTGGTAGGTTTGATTCTCTTTAAGTCTCATTTCCTGTTGGTGTAGCACAGTGGTTAAAAACCGGGAATCTAGCCCTAACCGGTTTGGCTCAGTGGACAGAGCATCGGCCTGCGGACTGAAGGGTCCTGGGTTCGATTCCGGCCAAAGGCATGTACCTTGGTTGTGGGCACATCCCCAGTAGGGGGTGTGCAGGAGGCAGCTGATCCATGTTTCTCTCTCATCGATGTTTCTAACTCTATCACTCTCCCTTCCTCTCTGTAAAAAAAATCAATAAAATGTATTAAAAAAAAAAAAAGCCGGGAATCTAAGCCACAGACCCGAATGAATCTCGTCCTACTTGCATCCTAGGGCAAGTAACTTACCTTTTCTGAGCCTGTTTTCACACTTGTAAAATTGGGATAATAACCATACTTGTTGTTACTGTATAATACTTAGACTAAGTATTTAACTGTCAGATATTATTCTTATTTGTTCCAGTGAATGTTTGTGTTTATAGGAATTAATGTTTATTTTATTCTCTCTATAGCTATTAAAATATTTGAAGAAGCTCTCCGCCTTGCCTATAACAGTAGACATTCTTGTGGTAAGAACTGTATAACTTCAGATATTATATAAAACTATATCCACCCTAGAAATAAAACAAAACTATATCCTATCCCCTTCCTAATGGGAGAGATTGTACCGTAAGACAGAGAACATGGGCTTTGGAAGTGAAGGAAAGGAAACACAAGGTCATGTATTGTATGATTCCATGTATATGAAATGTCCAGAATAGGCAGGTCATAGGCCAATGATGGCGAACCTATGACACCTCACAAGTTCGTGTGTCAGAGGTGACACGCGAACTCATTTTTTTGGTTGATTTTTCTTTGTTAAATGGCATTTAAATATATAAAATAAATATCAAAAATATAAGTCTTTGTTTTACTATGGTTGCAAATAACAAAAAATTTCTATATGTGACACGGCACCAGAGTTAAGTTAGGGTTTTTCAAAATGCTGACACACCGAGCTCAAAAGGTTTGCCATCACTGTCATAGGCAGAAAGTAGGTTAGTGGTTGCCAGGGGGTGGGGGCGATGGGGAGCAGCAGGGTTTCTTTCTAGGGTGACAAATGTTCTAGAATTAGACAGTGGTGGTGGCTGCAAAGTATTGTAAATATTCTGTAAACCACTGAACTATACACTTTAAAATGGTTAAAATAGTGGATTTTATGTTACATGAATTTTATCTCAAAAATATTTTTCTAAAAATTGAAAGAATGTTGGCTTTGTCATCAACTAGTCCTGGGTTCAAATCCAAGTTCTGTGACTTTAGCCCGTTCTATGTAAAATTGGGTAGATTCCTGTCTCACAGAGTTGTTACTGTGAGGATTGACTGGGATACTGTATGCAAAGCTGTTAGCTCAGTATCTGGCACCGGCCAGAATCACTGGTTATTGTAGAAGTGTTTTAATTCAGTGTCTCCTCTTCTGATCTGGTATGCTTTGTTTGCTACTGTGTGTCAGAGGTTTGGGGTATAGAAACAAACTAATTTTGTACTGAGGCTTGCAAGATACATTTTAAGAAGGAAGCTATTAGTTTGTTAAAAAGCAAGAGGTCTGATTTCTTTGAAAATTGTGAGCCTATTTCCACAACTCTAAAAATTCATGTGTTCAATTTGTAGGAGACAGGCGTTGGGAAGACGGTAAATAGCTTACGAAAACACGAGCACGTGGGAAGCTTTGCCAGGGACCTCGTGGCCCAGTGGAAGAAGCTGGTTCCTGTGGAGCGGTAAGAACATTACTCTAGGTCTGTTCAGTTTCATGGTTAAAGCTGGCATTTGGCGTGTTTACAGACAGAAATGATTGTCTATTATTCCTCTCTGCCTTCTTATTTAAAATATTTTGCCTCAAATATTAAAATAATCCATGATTATAGTATTAAAAAGTATTTAAAAATAGAAATAAAAATCAAAATTTCTTAAGTCTACCATCCAAAGATAAATATTATTAACATTTTGATGTTTCTAATGTTTTCTTAAAAGGCTTTTTATGTAGTTGTGAACAAACTATATATAACAGCCCCTTTGTTTTTATGTAACAAATATGTCCCTGTATTAAGCATTTTCATGCCTATAAGATATTTGGTCTTTGTGTCCTATAGTTAAACTCATCATTTTCCATTTATTAAATATTTGAGTTCCCAGGTTTTGTGTTTTTAGTTTGTTTGTTAATCCTCACAGAAGGATATTTTTCCCATTGCTTTTTTTTTTAGACGGTGGGGCAGGAGAGAGAGAGACAGAGACATCGGTGTGGGAGAGATCGATTGGTTGCCTCCCACATGAGCCCTAACTACGGTCGGGGATCGAACCGGCAACCCAGGTACATGCCCTTGACCAAGAATCGAACCCAAGACTCTTCAGTGCATGGGCCAATGTTCTAACCACTGAGCATGCCGCCCAGGGCATAAGTTCCCAGTTTTAAAACTTTGTTAAGTGTCTTTGAGCAGAACACATTTACTTTCTTCCCAAGACCTTCTTTCTAACGCTTGCCTTCTCTGTGGCTCTTTTGTGAGTTCAGGGTCCGTGACTGTGTCCTCTGAACAAGGATAACACTGAGGTTTATAACTGCTTTATCTGTATATTCTTCTATTTAGAAACACTGACCCTGATGAACAGGACTTTGAGAAGAATGATTCCCGAAAGCGCCCCAGGGATGTTCTTCAGAAGGAGGAGGAGGAGATAGAGGGGGACTATCAAGAAAACTGGAAAGCCTTCAGTAACCAATCATATAGTCCTGATCACAGACAGAAAAAACACAGAAAACTCTCAGAGTTCAAAAGACCTCACAAAGTGTCTCACAGTCAGGAGAGACGAGATGAGCGAAAGAGGGGCCACAGGGTTTCACCAGTTTACTCTTCAGATCATGAATCTTCCGATTACGGCCATGTGCAGTCCCCTCCATCATCCAGCAGTCCTCATCAGATGTCCGTGGACCATTACAGGTCCCCAGATGAGGACCATGAGCCCTTTGTTCCACACCAGAAGCCTGGAAAGGGCCACAGTAATGCCTTTCAGGACAGACTCGGGGCCAGCCAGGAAAGACACCTGGGTGAGCCCCGGGGGAAAGGGGTTGTGAGTCAGAACAAGGAGCACAAATCATCCCATAAAGAAAAACGTCCAGTGGATGCCAGGGGAGATGAGAAGTCGCCTTTGAGCAGAGAGAAATCCCACAAGGCCATCGCCAAAGAGGAAAACCGGAGGCCCCTCTCAGGGGATGGCACAAAGGAGAAAGCGCCCTCTAGTGGTACCAAGAAAGAGAAGGACAGAGAGGGCAACTCCAAGAAGTTTTCATCCCCCTTGGAGACTGCTTCAGACAACCACCGTAAAAAGCAAAAGCACAAAGACTCAGAGAAAACTAAATCAGACAAAAACAAGCAAAGTCTAGACAGCTTAGACAGAGGAAAGGGGGCCGGAGACCTGGTGCCCAAAGCAAAAGAGAAGGTTTCTAACAACCTAAAGACTCAAGAAGGGAAAGTGAAAACTCATTCAGATAGAAAGTCAGCGGGCTCCCTCCCTAGAGTTGAGGAGACGGATATGGATGATGAATTTGAGCAGCCCACCATGTCTTTTGAGTCATATCTCAGCTATGACCAGCCCCGGAAGAAAAAGAAAAAGATTGTGAAAACCTCAACTGCGACCACTGGAGAAAAAGCACTTAAAAAAAATGATTCGAAAAGCACTAGTAAAAGCTCGGATACAGTTCAGAAATTGCCTAAGGTGAGTGAAAACAAGTCAGAGAAGCATCAGGCAGCTGGAGCCGATGCAGCCAAGCCGAGAAAGGTAACCCCTTCAGCCCCTTGGTGCTTCCCATTCAGAGCATCTGGCTCTGCAGAGCTCCCAGGACCCACCCTGCTGCTCTTTGCGTGGCTGGCTTTTGTATAGCTGGTTGAATTTCAGTTTCCTCCAGGCCTCTACCTGCCAGGGTGGAGAATACCCAAGAAAAGTGTTTGCTGAGGTGCCCTGGGTGCTGGGCCCATCTGTCTGTATTTCCTGACGTAGGTGTCAGACATGCCTGTTGCCCTCCTCCATCCTGGTACTGCCTGGCCCATTCTGTTGGGTATGGACAGGAGGAAGGGAAGCTGTGCCTGTAGAAAAGGGCACTCCAGTCACTGGTCTCTGCTCTGCAGGTCCCCATCGATGTCCTGCCAGTGTTGCCAGACATCCCATTACCTGTGATACAGGCCAATTACCGGCCACTTCCTTCCCTCGAATTGATATCCTCCTTCCAACCAAAGCGAAAAGGTAATTTTCTGTATCTTTTTTTAAATGGAAGAAAGATTTTAAAAATCATGATCTGTCATCAGATTTTGGTGAGTTTCTTAATTGGACAGGCTCTGGAGTTTGATGTCTTGAGTTTGAATCCATCTCTGCCTTCTACAAGTTACATGAACTTGTGTAGTAACTTAATTTCCTTGGACTTCAGTTTCATATTCTATAGATGAGAATAATAATGGTTTCTGTTTCTTAGGGTTGTGTAGTGGATTAAAAGCTGATAAAGCTCTTAGCTACCATGTTTTTTTCTTTTTCTTTTTTTTTTTTTATTGATTTCAGAGAGGAAGGGAGAGGGAGATAGAAACATCAATGATGAGAGAGAATCATTGATCAGCTGTCTCCTGCACCCCCCCTTCTGGGGATTGAGCCCACAATCCGGGCATGTGTCCTTGACGGAAATCGAACCTGGGACCCTTCAGTCCACAGGCCGACGCTGTGTCCACTGAGTCAAACTGCCAATTTAAAAATCTTTTTAAAAATGTGGAAAGTCTATGTACTGACATGGAATGATTTCTAAAATGTGGTAAATGAAAAAAAACGATGATAGTAGTGAGCATGTTACTAATCGGTTAAAAAGGAACACAATTCATATTTGCTTACTTTTGCATAGACTCTGGAAGGACACAAGAATCTGGTGACATTGGTTGCCTCTGAGAAAGGGAAGGGAGGCTGAGGAATGGGGTGGGAAGGAGGGTTTTCACTCGATAACTTAGAGCAGGGGTGGGCAAACTTTTTGACTCGAGGGCCACAATGGGTTCTTAAACTGGACCAGAGGGCCGGAACAAAAGCATGGATGGAGTGTTTGTGTGAACTAATATAAATTCAAAGTAAACATCATTACATAAAAGGGTACGGTCTTTTTTTTTTTTTTTTTAGTTTTATTCATTTCAAATGGGCCGGATCCAGCCCACGGGCCGTAGTTTGCCCACGGCTGGCTTAGAGCCTTTGTAACTTATGTTCTGTGTTTCTTGTGTTACAGCACACTCTTCTTCCCAGGAGGAGGAGGAAGTTGGATTCACTGGACGAAGAATGCATTCTAAGATGCAGGTGTACTCTGGTTCCAAGTGTGCCTATCTCCCCAAAATGATGACCTTGCACCAGCAGTGCATCCGGGTACTTAAAAACAACATTGATTGTAAGTCACATGCTTCTCTCTAGCTCTCAAGCACGTTGTGGCGCTCGCTAGGGCAGTATCACTGGGTGGCTTGGCTACTACTCAGCGCTTTCACCTTTGATTCTCTGCAGCAATCTTTGAAGTGGGAGGCGTCCCGTATTCTGTTCTTGAACCCGTTTTGGAGAGGTGTACGCCTGATCAGCTGTATCGCATAGAGGAATACAATCATGTGAGTATCCTGTTTGGGTGGGAAGAGGGCAGTTTTCTGGCTTGTGTCTCCAAAAATAGCATTGTCTCTGAATCGGCTGCAGCTGAAGGGTAGGCCACAGGTTGGATCACTGTTCTGGGCGTGTTTGTTTTGCCAGTGGACCTTTAAACAAAAATATTTTTAGCATCTGTCTCTGGCATCTTAAGTGGGCCTCTTGGGCTAGAATCTTAGGTGGGATTCAAAGGGAGCAGGAAAGCACTTCCCACACCTCCTTTGAGCTTACCTGGTCACAGAGGCAAAGGGAGAATTCTGGCAGCACCACCCCTGGGATCCAGGCCGGGGATAGAGCTTTGTGTTGACACTCAGGTGTCTGGTGAATTTTTTAAAGAGCACAAGGGGCTGGGTGTGTCCTAGGCACATTGAGATCGATCCAGATATCCTTTTCCTAATGCTGGGACACACTTATCTGATTGAATCCTGACATATCCTCCTTAGATGGCCCCTCGCCAATACAGTTCAGTGTAGCACTTGGGAAATGCCTGGATTTGACTTCATTCTGGTTGACCCTTCATTGATGTTTATAAAGGAAAAGAATGATCTTAAACTAATGTTGTGTTTTCTTATCTCCTAGCCACACAACCCCCCAAAAGCAGCTAGTATGGTGCATCACATTTAACTTTAATTTCGTGATTTGATTTTTTTTCTAGAACCATGGTATTTTAATATATTTCTATGTAGACCAAAAAATCATTAGGAAACCTAGGTGATTAAAGGTGGAAAAGAGATACATAAGAGTGCTTGCATATAAATGACGTCCTGGTTCTGGTTTTAGGTATTAATTGAAGAAACAGATCAATTATGGAAAGTTCATTGTCACCGAGACTTTAAGGAAGAAAGGCCAGAAGAGTATGAGTCATGGCGGGAGATGTACTTGAGGCTTCAGGATGCCCGAGAGCAGCGGCTACAATTATTGACAAAGAATATCCGATCTGCACATGCCAATAAGCCCAAAGGTAGGCGGGGAAGGACCGGCAGGACGGGGCCTGGCAAAATAGTGAGCCCTGTGCTCTGATCCACAGCAGGGTCTTGGTAGGCCCTGCTGATGTAGGGCCTCTGGCCCCTAAATCTCTTGTATTTGCACAAGTGGGGCAGAGGGGGTTTTTCTACCACTGCTTATGCTACCCTACAAAGCGTTTTTCAGGCTTGGTGAACCCTCAGCTTTGGGGGCACTTGATAAGCTTTTATCTGGCAATAGTGTAGATCATTGAACTAACAGTAGCATCTCTGTTCCAGAGGCAGGTATTAATCTTCGTATTTCTCCACAGGCCGACAGGCAAAGATGGCTTTTGTCCACTCTGTAGCCAAACCACCTCGTGATGTTCGAAGGAGGCAGGAGAAGTTTGGAACAGGAGGAGCAGCTGTGCCCGAAAAAATCAGGTACCATCTTTACTGCTCTGGTTTCTGCAAGCTCAGGGAAGAGGGTCCATGAGCTTTCACTCACCCTGAGAAGGCAGCCCAGGCAATTCATTTTGGAGGGAAAGCATGGCAGTGCAGAGTGGGTTCTGGAGCCCCAGCTTCCTTGACTGCAGTGCAGGCTGGATAATTATTGCTGACTCTCAGAGAGGTCAAGATTAAGTAGAGAATGGGGCCTGGCTTCTGAAAACACTTACGCTTTCCCTTCCCCCATTTAAGCAAAAATGGTGTTTACTGTATGACTAACTTATTTAATACTAGTGGCCCGGTGCACGGATTCGTGCACATTAAAAGGAAATTAATTAGCCGGTGGCCGGCGGGGTGGGACTGGGCTAGACAGCCGGATATGCCCTGGAGCCAATCTTCTGCGGTCCCTCCCTGGCTGCCCAAGGTGCAGTGGCTCGAAGGGTGTCTGTGGTCACTGGTCAGCTCGGCGGCAGTAAACCGGATTTGGGGCCAACAGTGCCCCAGCAACAACATAACCCACAGCCAAAGGTGGAATCGCACGGCCCCATGAGGAATCGGGCTCCCCCCTCTCTGGTTCCGGGGTGCGTCACCCAAGAACCGCGACTGCCAAGTCACCACAGCTCAGCAGCTCCTGCATTGAGCATCTGCCCCCTGGTGGTCAGTGCACATCATAGCTACCGGTCAGATGGTCAAACAGTCGGCCGGTTGCTTAGGCTTTTATATATATAGATTTTAGAGAGGAAGGGAGAGGGAGAGATAGAAACATCAATGATGAGAGAGAATCATTGGCTACCTCCTGCACACCCTCCACTGGGGATCGAGCCCACAACTCTGGCATGTGCCCTGACTGGGAATTGAACCATGACCTGGTTCATAGGTCGATGCTCAACCACTGAGGCACACTGGCCTGGCTAAACTTTTAATTTTTACCTCTAAACCTCATCCTCTCTTGGTTTTTCCATCTGGGAAAATGGCAACTCCATCCTTCCTGTTGCTCACACCACTACTCAGATTGTCCTTGATTTCTCTTATGCCCATATCTGATCCAGCACAAATACCACCAGCCCTGCCTTCTAAAGATGCCCGTAATCTGACCCTCACCACCTCCATGGCTGTTAGCTGTGTCTGGGACCATCAGTTCTTGCCTGGATTTGTGTAACAGCCTCCCCACAGAGCACCCTGCTTCTGCCCTTGCCCTGCAGATTTACACCTAAACAGTGAAAAGTTAGTTGAGGCTATCATTCCTTCTAAAGGGCTGACGCTGTCATCTCAGAGCCACTTCCAGAAAACCTGGGGGTAATATAAGTACAATCTGGGGCCATATTTATTAATTAAAACTATCTTACAGTTTACAAAGAAGCTAAATAACAACAAAAGTATAATTGACCTTAAAATGCTCAATGAAACTGAGGCTTCACATCTTCAGAGTTCTGAAGTGTTCTCAGGCAGGAGGCAGTGGTCAACGCCACGAAACTGAGTCTTCCTCAGAAAGGCCGGCCAGCTTCAGGGTGTTGGTGCTGAGGGTGGATTTCTCATGCTCATGACTAACCAGCTTTGTTCTGTGTTGCAGGATTAAGCCAGCCCCCTACCCCATAGGAAGCAGCCAAGCTCCCTCCAACAGTGGCAGCAGCAATAGCTTTACCGCCAGCCCGGAAGAGCCCGCCTACGATGGCCCCAGCACCAGCAGTGCCCACTTGGCGCCTGTGGTCAGCAGCACCATTTCCTATGATCCCAGGAAACCGACTGTGAAGAGTGAGTGACTCGGGGTTTCTGCTCAGATATTTCAAAACTAGTGTTTGAACCCCTTTAATGTCATTACCCTGCATTATTTTGTGTGCTGGATGTAGCATATGTATGATGCCTTGCACATAGCTGGTCTACATGTCAGGGCCTCTTTTCCCCCGCTTTGTTCATAATGCACGTGTATCTTTCAAATAATGATCATAATGAATGTTCATTTTCACACTCTGCCCTTTTTTAAAAAATCTAAATGTAAAACATTCTCCAGGCAATAACAGGTTCATAACCATTATTGACAGCTACATGATAGTTCATCTTATTGAGGTTTTTACAACCTTAAAACCCCAGCTTCCAAGTATTTATTTTTTATATCTAGTTGGGTCTGTTTTTATTTTATTAACTTGATTACCATAGACGATGCCCAGTATTCTAAGGAGGTGTCCTAACTTAAAAGCATTATTGTCTTCAGAGCCCATGGGAGAGTAGGAATCCTGGCTTAAGCTTTGGCTGAGCGCAGATTTATCAGTCCTTAGGCGGTATTTGCATTTAGCTCATGTTAGGCCTGTTGCTACACTGGGCAGACGGATGGGAAGGGAGTGCTTTTTGCTGGTTTCGGTGTTATGAGACAAAGTTAAATTATGGCTCACCATGGCCTTTACAGTCCGGATTGAATTAGTTCTGCCACTTACGGGGGCAGGTTAGCCAGTGTCTGAGTCTTGGTGAGGTTGTTAGAAATAGTGATTGTTTCAGGTCTGGCAGGTGCTCAGCAGGTGGTAGCTCTGTGCTGCTGCTTCTGTTGTGATGTTAGCCAACAGCTACTACTCGCATCCATTTTCCTGGTGGTGCAGAACCAAGAGTGGCGAGACTTTGGCTGATGGTAAACTGCTGGTGTTGTATGTCTAAACTGCCATGGATCTAACAATGGCCTTATTTCTCTTTCCACAGAAATTGCCCCCATGATGGCTAAGACAATTAAAGCTTTCAAGAACAGATTCTCCCGACGATAAACTGAGGACTTGCCTTGGAGATGGAATTTGGGGGTGAGGAAGACAAGGACAGTGGGGGTTGGGGAATGGAACTTCCAAAGGAGACCCGAGTCTTCTGCTTTGTGGCAGCGTTGGTCTCCGAGTCCTGCACAGTCCGCTGGTGTCGCATCTGTGAGCCTGTGCCGCGCCACTGCCTCCTGCCTGAGAACACTTCAGAACTCTGAAGAAGATGTGAAGCCTCAGTCTCACTGAGCATTTTAAGGTCAATTATACTTCTGTTGTTATTTAGCTTCTTTGTAAACTATAAGATAGTTTTAATTAATAAATATTGCCCCAGATTGTATTTATATTACCCCCAGGTTTTCTTTGGTTTTTGTCCTCTACCACATACTTAGCCTTTATGTTCAGGTCCTTTATTAAAGTTAAAGGCCTAATGAAAGCCATTCCCCTGTCCCAGTTCAGCTCTCCTGAATGGACTCTGGTACAGAGGGCGGACTGGGCATCCCCAGAGCCTGTGGTGCCCGCTCCACATAGGGTGAGGAGTGGGTCCTGGGCTGCCTGTCCTAGAGGGGCCTCAGCAAGCAGACAGGAGCATCCAGGTTAGACCCCTCACCTCAGACCCTGCTCAGTGTTGCTTTGAGTTCCTCTGTAGGTACAACTCTTTATTATTCATTAAATAGTATTTATTAAGGGAGGCTATTTGTAAAGGTCTAGAGTCTTTTCCCCCCATCCTATTTTGCAGTTCCAGATTATTTTTATTTTTCATTTTTGAGGCTCACTAGATGACACAGACCCTTGGGAGAGCGATTTGCACAGAATCCCAGCATTTTTACAATTTCCAGTGTCTGATTCAAAACTTTAGGGTTTTTTTTTCCTTCCCTGTTTTTCCTTCTCCCACTAGCATGGGAGAAAAACACAAATACATGGCAGGGCTTTCCGTAGGGCCCCCCGCCCCCAGATACAGCGTCAGAATTTTAAGAGCCAGCACTTTAATCTCAATCTCTATGAATTACTATTAGAAGTGAATGGTTTTAAAAGTTGTAATGCTATGTTGGAAATTGATTTTGTTTTCGCTTTCTTTAAAAGGTAAGATCATGTGACTGAAAGAGCACAACAATTTGCTGTTTTGTAGAGAACTTTGCAGCTGAAGCTCTCTCTACTTTCCGAGTGTGTAAGCCAGAATTTGGAGCGAAGGGCCAACTTAGCAAAAGTGTCCAAGCTATAGCATCAGGATGGGAGAGAACCACAGGGGCATCCAGCTGGTTTGGGAAGGGAGGGCCTCCCTTTTGAGTTTACTTAGGAGCAAGATCAGTGCATTGCTGTGCAGGTGCCTGTTGTGATGTGACCTAAGTATTGCTCTGTTTTAATTTGCTGTTTTTTAACTGGGTAAAACATTATTTCTCTGAATGGATTTTATTTCTCTTGATTGATTGTATTACCATTCCATCCCTATCCCCAAATCTTAGGAAGCCTCTTACCTAAAACCAAATGAACATCTGGGTCAGGTGCCTAGAATAGCTTCCTCGAGGTGTCCACCTTAAATCTGTCTCTTAGCTGTGTGTTCAAGTCTTTGTCATTGAGACCAGTTTTTCACATTTCAGATTCAGTTGTGTATGATTTAATTTCCTTTATTAGGAGTCTTTAGACAGGGAGGGGAAAAAACACACACATTTTCATCCCAACATCACTACCATAAAGATTTTTGATCACCCCTGTTTGCATAGAGCCAGGACTTTCCTCCTCCCCTTCCAAGCATATTTGCATCAGGAATGTGACTTGGTGAAACCAGGAATGAAGGAAGAGGAGAAACCCAATTTCTAAATGACCTCCTCACCTGGGTGCTTGAAATGGCTGCTAAACAGACATAGGATGACGTCAAACTTTTGGTCTCATTTGTGAAAACGTGTGCAATTTTTTTTTTCTGTGCTACACTACATACAAATCAGCAAATTACAAATTAACCCTTTGTGATCGTTGATCTAATGAGCAGTTTCTTTAGGGCTTTCTCTTTCTTTCTGGGAGGCGGGCGGGGAAGGAGCAAGGTGTCATCCTGCTCTTCATTTGTATTTTGGTCCCAAAATGTAAATATAATTTTCTATGTTACTTTTTTGTGGTAACTACCAAGATGAATATTTTAATTAGATAAGTTATATGAAATGAAAGAAAAATTCCATGTCTAAATAAAAAAACGAACAAAAAATCCCATATAATGTTGGTCTTTCTCCCTTATTGTGCCAAAGAATGGAAGTTGGTCACAAAAGGTCTGGTTCCTGGGCTGTGAGGCAGAGATCTTAATCCCTGGGCTGGATAAAGGGGGGTTGGATTTTTGTAGCATAGCAGACTGGGAAAGGGGGGAGAGCCCTGTAAGCAAAGGGAGGGACTCAGATAAAAAGGAACACCTGGTGGGGACCAGGCACTGTCCTTTGTTACACTTGGAGCCCTAGACTAAGCTATTAATCCCATTATAGTTGAAGCTGAGGTTCAGACCATGAAATAGCACAGTTAAAGCCGCATAGCTAGGAATTAGCAAAGGAAAGGATTTTAAATTCAGATTCTCTGACTGCAAAGAATGCCCCTCCACCTTTCAGTCATTTCTTGTGGGTGTGAAAGACACAGGTAGGTCTCAGTCCTACACTGGCTTCCTAATGAGAACATAACACTAAAGTGGACAGATCATGCCAACAAGGAATTAATGAGAACCTGCCATTCGCATGAGAATGGGCCGAGCTGCTGGAGTTTCAGCAGTTGCTAATGGGTCAAGGGCTTGGTTTCAGCCCCTGCATACATCCAGTGGGTTGGATCTTACCTTAAACCTACATCTCACAACAACACAGTTTTACTACCGCTTCTTTCCTAAAGAAAGCATTTTGGGTGTATATATAGTCTAGACTTACTTTCTCCAATTCTTTGTTGGATCTAATTCTCACTATTAGAAATTAATATGCATTGAAGTTAATTGTGGAACATGGTATCTGATGGATGACTTTATCCAGAGTTTGTAAGTTAGCCCTTAGTCCCTTATTAATTCATCATTTGCTGAGCCGTTGGACCTGTATTAGACCCTGGACTAGACTGACACAAATAAGTCTGGCACTCAGGTAAGAGTAACTGGCCCTGCTGGTTATGCACCTACTATGTGCCAAGCAGCTCTCTGTCTCGTATACATTGTCTCCATTATCACAATGATCCCACAAGGTAGGTAGGTGGTCATGGCCCCATTTTGAAAATGAGAAAACTGAAGCACAGAGAAATTAGGAACGTGCCCAGGGTCACACAATCAGTGAGCAGTGATGCTGTGTGTTGGCCTGACCCCCAAGCACACATTCTCAGTCACATTTAACTATCTTATAATCAGACATACATACCCAATGTAAGGCTTCTGCAGCAAGGCTGACTCCAATGCAAAAGATGCCCAGGCCAGGCCCTGATCATTTCTAAGAATGGTTTTTTTGTCTGCTGCATGTAACTGATGCCCAGAAGAATCCTTGTTAGCATCTGGCTAATCACCTTGACAGATGCCCCCTTCACAGGGCTTCTCCACTAGCGTTCCACATCCACTTGAGTCTCTCCCTGGTTATTGGCTAAATGGTGACATAGACAGTTTGTCTTCATAGGTCCACAGACTTCTCTTTCTGTGATGCCTACTGTATTATTTTTAAAAACTGAGGAGTATGAGGAAAGTTCAGGTCATCAAAACTGTATATAGCTATCTATACCTGTGTTTCTCAAACAGTTTCAGGTTGGCCCCTAAGCTATGTCCAGAAGTGACCCATCATTTCCATCCTATATCATTGGCTGCAGCTAAATTCAAGGGGACAGGAAAGTACAGTTCATCCATGTGCCTGGACACAGAACTGATTTGCTAAGAGCACCAAAGACTCCAAAGGCAACCACAGTGCGCTGGATAATCCACAAGGCTACCCAATCTTGAATCCCGTAATTCCTAGATGTGAACCCTTGAGCAAGTCACTTAACCTCTCTGTGGATCAACCTTGCAGAGCTATCATACAATGATCTAATGAGTAAAACACGAAAAGTGCTTAGAAAAGTGCCTGGCACATAAAAAGAGCTCAGGACATGCTAGCCAGGATGTTGGTGATGAATTAGGTGAAGCAGCCAACATGGAATGGGCATTTATTAAAGGATTTGAAGCCTTGTGCATGAAATTCGTGCACTGGGAGGTAGAGTCCCTCAGCCCAGCCTGCACCCTCTCGCAGTCTGGGAGCCCTTGGGGGATGTCCCTGCGGGGAGCAGGCCTAAGCTGTCAGTTGGACATCCTTAGTGCTGCCGCGGAGACAGGAGAGGCTCCCGACACCACAGCTGTGCTCACCAGCTGTGAGCCTGGCTTCTGGCTGAGTGGTGCTCCCCCTGTGGACTGCATTGAGTGCCTGCCCCTTGGTGGCCAGTGCGCGTCATAGCCACCCGTTGTTCCACTGTTCTGTCGATTTGCATATTAGCCTTTTATTATATAGGATTGTTATAACTGAAGTTCTGAGGAAAAAGACTTGTCCAAGGTAACCCAAATACAACATGGTGGTTAAGAGCCTGAGCTCCAGAGTCTCAACTTGACACACAGTAAGTACTCAATTAATATATTTTTTAAATTTGTTTTTATTGATTTCAGGGAGAGGGAGAGAAAGAAACGTCAATGATGGAGACAGGAGAGGCTCCCGACACCACAGCTGTGCTCACCAGCTGTGAGCCTGGCTTCTGGCTGAGTGGTGCTCCCCCTGTGGACTGCATTGAGTGCCTGCCCCTTGGTGGCCAGTGCGCGTCATAGCCACCCGTTGTTCCACTGTTCTGTCGATTTGCATATTAGCCTTTTATTATATAGGATTGTTATAACTGAAGTTCTGAGGAAAAAGACTTGTCCAAGGTAACCCAAATACAACATGGTGGTTAAGAGCCTGAGCTCCAGAGTCTCAACTTGACACACAGTAAGTACTCAATTAATATATTTTTTAAATTTGTTTTTATTGATTTCAGGGAGAGGGAGAGAAAGAAACGTCAATGATGAGAGAGAATCACTGATCAGCTGCCTCCTGCACACCACTTACTGGGGACCAAGCCTGAAACCCAAGCACGTGCCCTGATTGGGAATTCAACAGTGACCTGATTCATGGGCCGATGCTCAACCACTGAGCCACACTGGGCTGGGCCTCAATATTAATAAATATTTAGAGAAGGCTCAATGTGGTAAGAACACAGACTCTGGAGGCCTACTGCCTGTGTTCAAATCCTAGTTCCACTATTAACCAGCTGTGTGACCTCTGGCAAGTCACTTAGCCTTCCTGGGCCCTGGTTTTCTCATCTATAAAATGGAGATAATAGGACACTTGTAGTTGTAAAGATTAAAAAATACACGTATACATAAAGCCCTTTGGACAGTACTTGACACATTATCAGTACCATTTGCATACTAGCTATTATCATTACTATATTCTTCAGTTTGCCTCAAAAGTGTTATAGCCTCATTGAGATAAGCAATATGGCAAAATGGATACAAATTCAGTTTTTTGGTGTTTTTATTAAAGACATCATTTATTTTTTGTTAATCCTCATCTGAGGATATTTTTCCCATTGATTTTTAGGGAGTGTAGGAGAGAGAGGGAAACAGAAACATCAATGTGAGAGAAACACATCAATTGGTTGCCTCCTGCATGAGCCCCGACCAGGGCCCGAGCCTGGGAGAAGCCTGCAACCAAGGTATGTGCCCTTGACCAAAATGAAACCTGGAACCCTTTGGTCCACAGGCCAACGCTCTATCCACTGAGCCAAACTGTCTAGGGCCATATTAAGTTCTTTAAAAATAAAAACGTTTTTATTGATTTTAGAGAGAGAGAGGAAGAGAGAGAAACATTGATCAGCTGCCTACTGCACATCCCCTCCCCACCCCCCCAACAAGTTGAGCCACACCTGCCAGGGCCAAATTCTGTTCTTGAGTAAGGAAATGTTTGCAGATGGAGCCTGGAAGTATGAGAAAGAAAAAAAATGGAAGCTCTTCCCACCTGCCCCAGACTAGTCCCAGAAGTCAGTGAGATTCCCATTTGTTTTCAGACAAATATAGGAGTGCAAACGAAGCAGCAGGCCGAACAACAGAGGCTAAGGTTGATTCCCAAATCAGCTAAGTGCAGTTTTTTCCAAATTCAGCCTTCTAAGTAATTGCTGTTTCCCATCCAACCAGACAGGGGCGCTGAGTTGAAAGGCTTGCTCGGCAATAGCGATAACCTTTTCCCATCAACCCAAACATTTTTCATGCATTATCTCATATTACCCTCATAATAAAACCCTTCAAAGTAGGTAATTTTATTCCCATTTATGTACAACAAATCTGAAGCTTAGAGAAGCTAAGCAACTTGCCCAGCAGGCCATTCCTAATATTTGTGGGACTGGGTCGAGAGTACAAAAGGAAGCATACTTAACAATTATAAATGGAGCTAATAAAATGTGAAATAAAATACTGCCTATTCTGCTACCTTGACAAATAAACCTTCACAATGAGCTGGAAGGCCACATTCAAATTTCTGAGTCTCATGGAACTCTGTACTAGAAGACAGTGGAGAACCGGGCAGAGCAGGACCCTAGCCCCGGCCCCTTCTCGTCATCTCCCTAAATATTTCCCTGCAAGGGGCCTCGTGCACATGCAAGCAGATGTCCTAACCTGTATGCCCACGTTCTGTAACTAGAGTTTCTAAACTGGAAGGGTCCATTAGGTATCTGCCACAAAAAGACAGAGCCACAAACATCCTCACATGTCAGAATACTAGGTTACCAAGAGAAGGTCTTAAAAGCTTCTAGAAAGGAACTGAGGGGAAACCCAGACAAAGAACCAGGAATCAGAATAACATCATACTTCTCAAAGCTAGAAGAAAACAGAGAAATCTCTTCAAAATTCGTAGAGAATTGAATCCTCAGTCAAATTACCAAATAAACATGAGAAGGAAGGCATTTTTAGTAGTCACTTAACATGTATGGTAGTGTGGTAGCCACCTCTAAGGTGGCCTCTGGTGAGTTCTACCTCCTGGTGTCCACACCCTTCGGTGGTTCCCTCACACCTTGAGTATGGCTGACCTGTGGGACCATGGGATACTGCAGAATCGCCAGGACGTGACTTCTAAGGCTAGGCCATAAAAGACATTGTGGCTTCTACCTTGCTCTCTCTTGTGTCCCTTGCTCTGCTGAAAGCCAGCCGCCATGTCCTGAGGACACGCAAGCAGTCCCAAGGAGAGGTTCATTTAGCAAGGAACTGAGGCCTCTTGCCAAGGGCCTGCTCCAATGCCAGCCATGTCGGTGCACCATCCTGGAAGTGGATCCTCCAGCCCCCGTCAAAGTCTCAGAAGACTTCAGGCTCATGAGAGAACAGAGCCAGAACCACCCAACTAAGCCAGAAATTGTGAGAGAGATGTTTTAAGCCATTAAATTTGGAAGTAATTTGTTACACAACAAAAGATAACTCGGGCACAGCCAGCATGGTTCAGTGGTTGAGCGTCAATCTATGAACCAGGGTACATGCCTGGTTGTGGGCTCGATCCCCAGTGTGGACGTGCAAGAGGTAGCCGATCAATGATTCTTTCTCATCATTGATGTTTCTATCTCTCTCTCCCTCTCCCTTCCTGTCTGGAAAAAAATATATATATATATATGTATATATATATATTTTTTTTTTTTCAAGAGAACTCGGGTATACTGGGGTGGGGAAGCCACAGTGTTTTGCAGTTCTTCCACTCAAAAGGTGAAGTCTATCCACCCTTCAATTTGGATTTCGCCAATGAAACTGGTTTTGTCTGAAGGGACATTAGCAAAAATTACAGAAGCCGAGAGTTAAAAAGTGCTTGTGCAATTGGATCTTCCCTCTCTTGCTCCTGGAACTCTACAACTGCTGCCATATGACTAAGCTCGGGTAGCCTGCTGGAGACATGTGGCCCATCACCGCAGGTGACAGCCAATATCAACTGGCTATGCGAGTGAGGCCATTCCAAACTACCTAGCCCAAGCCAACTGGCTCAGAAAAGAACTTCCCAGGCAATCTACAGAATCGTGAGAAAGAAGAAATGCTTGTTGTTTAAAGCTTTTAAGTTTTGGGGTGATTTGTTACACAGCATAAACTAATTGATACAACATATTTACTTCCTGCTAATCTTTCCTTTCGGGGAAACTATAGGAGGTGCTCAAAGCCTGGTTAGTTCCTCAACTTATCTGGTTTTGAGCAAGTTAATTCACCTGTTTCAGCCTCAGTTTTCCTCATCTTCAGGTGGGAGATGACAGTGGGTAACACTACCTATCTCTTAGAGTTAGCATTCATCTCCAGGGCTTATGTGACAGATGACTGAGATGAACTACAGAATGTGCGTAGTAGCACAAGGCCTGACCCATCATGCTCAATAAATGGGTAAAGGATGACAATGATGCAAATGACAAAGAAGCCAAAGGGAGAAGTCCTCAGTAAGGCCTGTGTTAGTCCTGCGGGGGCCACAATATTTCCAAAGAAAGGCCACGGAGTGTATCATTCAATTAGACATTTACCAACCCCCTTGCCTGAAACTGTGACGTGAAAGCAGGGATAATCCATGACACTGAGCTAAGCTGAGCCAGAGCCAAGTTTGCCTGTTTCACAAGGAACTGAACTGGGGCATCACAGTATTTCTGAATGGAACTCGACCATCTGGATATTTTGTCTGTATGCTCCAACCTCATCTTGTCTGTACGCTCCAGATCCCGAAGGGAAGAGCAGGGGGAATCCAGACCATCCCATCACTCTCTCCATCCTGTCCTTTCACCCCCGCCAAGGGGTGAGAACACATTCTATCCTGAAACCCAAATCACTTCAACTCTAAACGGTGGCTTTCAGTTATTTTGACTTCAGTCCACAATATGAAACACATGTTTAGGCTGCACCTGGTGCACAAACCCAAAACTGAAACAAAGTTCCATGAATTGGGACTTCAAAACGTGTGATACGTTCTGACTTCCTTATTATATTCTGGTCAGATTCCGCTAAACAAGCGGTTCTCAACCTGTGGGTCGCGACCCCTTTGGGGGTCGAACGACCCTTTCACAGGGGTCTCCTAAGACCATCGGAGAACACATATATAATTACATATTGTTTTTGTGATTAATCACTATGCTTTAATTATGTTCAATTTGTAACAATGAAATTGGGGGTCACCACAATATGAGGAACTGTATTAAAGGGTCGGCATTAGGAAGGTTGAGAACCACTGCAACGGACTTGAAACCTTCACATGGGCGGCAGGCAGCCCTGTGAGGAACTGCTCTTAACTGTCACCGGGGAGGGACTGCAGGCTCCTCTAGTCCAGTCGGGGCGCTCACCGGGTGAAGTGGGGCCCTGAACCCGAGGCCTCCCTGCTGGTGAGCGGCCGCGCGGGGATGTGAAGGAAGATCCGACTCCGCTCCCGAATGCCTCCCGCGTGCCCGCCCCCGGGCCGGGTTCTTCTAAGGGCGCTGTTTCGCCGAGTACTCACTGCGATCCTCGGAACGGAGATCCTCATCCCCCTGACAGCCGAGGACCGAGTCTCAGGACGGGGAAAACGACCTGCTCCGGGGAGTGTCACGCCGTCAGGCGCCGGCTCCGGCCTGGTCTTCAGGTCCGG
>NW_005367431.1:5433163-5440735 GCF_000412655.1 Myotis brandtii | reverse complement strand
TCTGCGCCGCCAGCCGCCTTCCCGGAGTTAGAAACAGCGACGGCCCGATTGCGAGGCGCGTTCCCGTGCCCATCTTTGCTAGCCCCGCGGGAGCCCAACGGGGTCGAGTCTCCCCATTTTGCAGATAGAGAAACTGAGGCCCGGAGAGGGAGAGGGGCGCAGCCGACGTTCTGTCCCGGGGCTTCGGTGGGTCGTGAGGGAGGGTGGCCAGGAGGGCTTCTTTCCCTACCATTTGGCCACTGGTCCCAGTGGCCGCCGGATGATATCACCTGGAGGCCCGCCTGGGGGAGAGGAAGCTTGCTACCCGTTCCGGAGCGTTTCCCATTGTGGGGCCACGGAGCCATTGGGCAGTCGAGGGCCGCATCGGCTCAGATCTTTGCACACAATTTCGGGGGCTAGTCGGCCCTGGAAGTTCATTCCTGGGCTCCCCATTAAGAAGCCTGTGATTGGATGGTCTGTGGCTATCAAGTTATTAATATTAAGTTAAGTGCGGAAAAACCGAAGGAGGTTAGCTATTTTGCATTGCACTCTGGTTGTAGAACAGGGTTAGACACCTGAAATTGTAGGCTCTCAGCAAATGTTTGTTGCTTTCTCCTCCCCCTCCCCGCCCCCTCCAGTTTGTTGAAAGTGATGCAGATGAAGAGCTTCTGTTTAATATTCCGTAAGTATCTCCGCGGAATACCCGGTTGCCTTCTCAGGACTCGTGCGTTGGTTGTGTCGAGAACCAGCCGTGTCTAGAAATGGGGTAAATGGCCGTGGTGGGTTTGAGGAGGAAAAGCATCACAGATTTCTTGGTGCCGGCGAAAAAGATGTATTCGTGGAAAGATAACTGAAAAGTCAAGGCAAATTTCTTAGCGCTGCACAATGCCAGAGGCAGACAGGATCCTAGAAATGACCTAGCACAAGTTGACCCTTGAACCGAAGCCCAGAAAGGGGAAGGGTCTTGCCTGGCGTCAGCCCAGATTCAAACCCAGGATGACAGCCATCTCTTTTGCGTTCTGGCAGATTTACAGGCAACGTCAAGCTCAAAGGCATCATTATAATGGGAGAGGATGATGACTCACACCCCTCCGAGATGAGACTGTAAGTGTTAAGGCCTTATGCCCCCAAGAAGCTGCTAGCTTTCTCTCTTTTCTCTGGTATTACTTTATTCCAGAATAATATAATTCTTTCTTTTTACTGGCTAAAATATCCCCCCCCCCTTGAAATAATGTTAGTCTTGTTCTGCATCAGAATATACTTATCTCTTCCTGAATTAACGACTGTTTTAGTTAAGCATCTTTAGGACCGACAGCTTGTCTCTTTTTCAAAGTGCTTCCGTGGCACCAGCCATTCAGAGAGATCCTATTAAACGCCAGTTGTTGATGACTTTGCAGTTTTCTTAATGACCCAGCTGCAGATCTCAAATGATTCTACGCTTGGCGTTTAGCTTCAAAATTTCCCCTTGCTATTTCATACAGTTATATATAATCTTTCCGTGTGTTTCGCTGACATGGAGTTAGTCCATTTGAGTTTGTGTGGCCTTTCGTTAGTAAAATTATATATACCTCTTGGAACACTATATCTGTTGCCACCAGAGCTGGTAATACCGCCCCCTCCGTTTTTGTTTTGTGTTTTTGTGTGTGTTCCCCCCCGCCCCTTTTTTAAATATGTTTTCATTGATTTTTAGAAAGAGAGAGAGAGAAAGAAAAACGTCAGTTTGAGAGTGTAACATCAAGATAAGCCACACGCATCCCAACAGGGGATTGGACCCTGATAGGGAGTCAAACCCTGACTAGGAATCCAACCGGCGACCTTTTTGGTTCACAGGACAACACTCAACCAACTGAGCTACACCGGCCAGGACTAGTACTCCCTTTTTAACAACTTGCCTAAAAGAAGAGAAAATTGCTTTTAGAATATTGAAGAAACAAATATCAGAAGAATTTTACAAAAAATTTCTTCTTGTGGTTGAGCATTGACCCATGAACCACGGGTTAGGGCACTTGCCTGGGTTGTAGGCTCAATCCCCATTAGGGGGCGACAGAGGCAGCCTATTGATGTTTCTCTCTCATTGATATTTGTATCTCTCTATCCATCTCCCTTCTGAAATTCAATAAAAACATTTTTTAAAGAGAAATATATTTTTAAAAATAAAATTGATCAATATAAAACATATTTAATAAATTAACACTATTTTTTAATGTTAGGAACATGAATTTGAAAGCAACTTCACATATTTAATCATTTTAGGAAAACAGTATGAGTTAATGCTTTTGGAGACCTATTTATGTGGGAGATGGATTGGATTGAGAAGACTAGACATTCATGTACTGTGGTTAGGAGTGGGCTCTGGAATAAATGCTTGGGTTCAAATTCTGTCTGTACCACTTGCTAGCTGCATGCATGACTTTGGTATTTGTCTTCTCTAAACTTCAATTTTCTCATATGTTAAATGGCAGTAGTAATAGTATAAATCTCATAAGATTGTGGAGAGAATTAAATGGTATAAAACATGTAGAGCTTAGAATGAATTGTGTGCCTCATGCACCCTGACCAGGAATCGAACCTGCAACTTAAGTGTGTGCCAGGTTGGTGTGTGGGACTCTGCTCCAATCAACTGAGCCCTATAGTGGAATTTGGACACAAAAAATGCTTGAGCAGTGGGTTGCCTGATCTTATCTTTTAACCATTTAATATGTTTCTGCCAAAGTATCTCCCCCCCCCCCATGAGTGAGCTGTTTTATTAAACATCCTGGGCATGGTCTGAATGTGCTGAGTCGCTTATTTTCTCCATGCTTTTGAGGCATGTGACCTAGTTTGAGCTATCTCTTTGTGTATTGCTTCTCATGTGATTCTAACCCACTCAAAGATGCCATTGGCTTATGTTGCAATTTTCAGCTCTTGTTGAATTAAAGATATTTTTGAAAAAATGCCATTTCCAAAATTTGATCTCTTTTTGGTAGTAGAACTGAAGGCAGTTGTCAGTAGTAAGTTTTGAAAAACTTAAAAATATGGTGATACACATTTCTTTATTTTCCTTCCTTTCCTTTCTCAGGTATAAGAACATTCCACAGATGTCCTTTGATGACACGGACAGGGAGCCAGATCAGACCTTTAGTTTGAACCGGGATCTTACAGGAGAGTTAGAATATGCTACAAAGTAAGCACTGGGTCTCTCTTCCATTCTCTGTGGCTTCTTTTCTTTTTGAATTTTAAGATTTATTTATTTTTAAAATTGAACTTATTAGAGTGACATTGGTTAATAAAATTATATAGGTTTCAGGTGTTCTGTGGCTTCTGAGGATCAGCAGGCACTTCCTCATCTACAATGAGCATATGTGCATTAGTGCTTGCTGGGCTTGCAATTTATTCTTGGCCCATCTCCTGCCCGCTTAGCATCAGAAACAGGTTAAAACAGTGGAGGAAATTTGATCCTTGGCTTGGCCAATTTTTGGCAGAGATTCGATGCAAGCCACAGATTTGTTAACTTGTAAGGAATTGGCAGATCTGAATGCACTCCTAGCATGGCCTTAGGAAAGATGTTTTCAGAATTCCTCTGTGCATGGTTGGCTTATAACAGGTCAAGTTACATGTGACCACCTTACTTCTCATTTCCTAAGGTGAGGTCAACGCTGCTCGAGTTATAATCTCTGCTTGGTCATACAGCATTTCTTAATCCTGCCCTTTGAGGACAGGGGCAGTGTTGATTCACTTTTCTACCCCTATTGCCTTGGACAGGATCTGGCAAACGCTAGGTAAATGTTCACAGAATTAATTGCTTTTCCAAAGGAGAAGATGAGACACAAGACCCCAAGAATGTTCTGTGACATTTGTCTAGGTTTTACCACAAGTTGGAACTGGAATTGTTTTAACATTATAGTGAGATGCTAATTGAACTCTAACCTATGTCTTCTCTCCCCACTCCTTCATCCTCTAGAATATCTCGTTTTTCAAGTGTCTATCATCTCTCAATTCATATTTCAAAAAACTTTGGAGCAGATACCACAAAGGTCTTGTATATTGGCCTGAGAGGAGAATGGACTGAGGTAAGATGGGATTGGAAACGTTGCCCTCTCCAGTATATGTATGTATATATGTCTTCATGATGTGGTAGTGAGAGCTTTAAGAAAAGGAAAAAGAGCAAATTGAGACATTGATTGCTCTCGGTCTGTTTATAATTTTTCTTGGCTCATCGCTTTAAACTGCCCTTGTCATTTGAGAGGCTATATAGATAGGTATTTTTAAGAGGGTTGAAATAATACAGTTGATATCAATTCAGTTTTTCAGTTTAAAATTGTTTCCTTCAATATTTTTTTTGTTCCACATTTTTAGTATATTATGTGCTGCTGAAGCAAGCACTCATTCAACATTTCTGAGAGTCTTTCTTGTTCCAGGCATCAGAGATAAGATGATAAACAAGATAGAGAAGGTCTTTTTCTCATGGTGCCTCCAATATAGTGGGGAAATGATTCTTCTTAGTTATGGGGTGAATTATTGATAATGATCTTTGCAACCTTCTCAAGATAAAAAGTATCAGAACGGGGAAGAGATTAGATGATTTCTAGAAATGGACCTGAATAAGGACCACTGCAGTGTGTCATCTGGAAAGTAGCCAGCTGACCTAGCATCTCAATTTTCTTGCAGTTTCGCCGACATGAGGTAACCATCTGCAATTATGAAGCATCGGCCAACCCAGCAGACCACAAGGTCCATCAGGTTACCCCACAGACACACTTCATTTCCTAGGGGCTGGCCAAGGCTCCCACAGAGGCCCTGTGTCAGTGAAGATGTGTGACAGCCTATTGGGAAGGACAGAGATGGGGCTCCAGAGAGAGTTGACTGCCACAGCCTCTGCCAAGCTTTGTCCTTGGGGCTTCCTGCAGAAACCTGGCCTGTGGAAGACACCACACCACCGGGAGGGTTGTGTGGGTGCCAGGGGACAATCATGGTTCTCTAGGGCCCTGTAGAAATTGGGTCTTGGTTTGGTCAGTATCTGGCAGTCATAGATAATGCCTGCCTTTCCAGTCAGTGTGGCCATGGGATTTCAAGTGTCTTACTTTGTGGCAGGATTTTTTGTGTGGCTTTTTTTTTTTAATGGCAACTATTCCTGGGTTGCAGTAAACTTTCTGAAGCCTCAGCATTGTGTTCGTATTAGCCATCAGGAAGGTCTCCAACTAGAAATACCTGTCCCTGCTTGCTCCTTCTCCCTGTCATCATTTAGCATTCTTGTCAAGTTGCTCAGCTTGGAGTTGTCTGTCATGCACTAGTGTGCCATGGTTATAGCTGGAAGAGCAGGCCTCTCCTGAGGATGCTTAATTAATAGCTTTAGGAGAAGGTCTTCTTTCCTACTGCCTAGGTAAGCAGTCTGGGGAGAGCATGGGCATCGCATTTCTATGTTTGTGGGTATCTGGTCCAGGTAAGATTGGGCCTTTGGGACATCCTCATGGTTTATTAGCTTCTAGCTAGTGTTGTAAGGCAAGTGCCAGAATTTGGAGATCTCAGTTCTTGTCATGGCTTTTTATTCACTGTGACTAATAAGCTTCCTAATAAATCCTTGCCAAACTTGTTTGTGTATTCTTCTGAGTTCTTGGTAGTACTGATGAAACTTTTACTTTATTGGGAACTGTATATAACTTTGAAGTTTGTTGTTTTGGACCAAGTAGATATAAATGCTAGTTATATCAAGACTAGATCAGTTTTTCCAGGAAAGGTCGAGCCTAATTTTGTACAGTAGACTAAAAACACTCCTGTACCCACCGACCCACTCAACATTTTGTAAAGAGGGAGGTGAGGTTAAAACCCTATATTCCATTTCTCGTGAAAGAAAGAAAATAGTGTAAATGAGGGAGAACAGCTTCTGGAGTTCAGAATGAGGATGAGGAAAGTAAGTGAGCAGCACCTGCAGTCCCAAGGTGGACCCAAGACTTTGGACTTAAATTTTGACTCAGGAGAGACTTGCAATTGGAGAGAATTGAAGTTATCGACAAAGAGGATTTCAAATGGTCAGTATTCTCTCCCTTGCAGAAAACAGAAACAGTTGACCATGGGAATTAGTATTGAATCTGATCCTCCTGAGAGAATTCCTCTATGGCAGGGTTAGAGAACCTTTTTTCTGCCAAGGGCTATTTGGATATTGATAACATCATTGTGGGCCAAAGTTATCAACTTAAAAATGAGCCTGCTATATTGGGTCAAACAACTCACCCCTAATGCCTTGGAAGGGCCAGACCAAATGATTGCTCAGGCCTTATATGGCCCGCAGGCCAGACATTCCCCACCCCTGCTCTAGGGCATTGGCCCACACGATTAGGAGGATATACCCACTGTTTACCCAGGCTATCCTATGTAAAGCCTGCCACCACTAAGCTTTGTCGAGCCTCATTTCTAAAATACCGCCTGAAACCAACCAGAAGCAAATGCAATTATTGATGCACTAAGGGCCCTACTCAGTTGTACCATTTTGGAGATAAAGGACCGTTTTAATTTGGAGTTGGGAGAAACATTCGAAGTCTTAGAATAGCCCTTCATTAATTCCACTAATTAAAGCACTAATCACAGGTAGCCTCTGGGGCTTGGCCTCTGAATTTGAGACTTGACTCTGAAGAGTTTGCTCCAAGTGCCACAGTGTCTGATTGGGAGTGCGGAAGGAATTGTTCGTTCTTTCCTAACATCCAGTAGGGGTTCTGTTGAGAGGGAGTAGCGGTGTAGTCTTCATCCACTCATCCCCTTTCTGGTCCTGGGTCCTTGGCTTGCTGTGGTCCTCTGGACCTGAAGCTTCCCTGCTCGGGGGAATCCTGGTATTTTAGGTTGTCTCTGCGACCTGTTGAGCACTTAAGACCAAACTGCCTCGTACCCTGGGAGAAAATGCTTGGTTGAGCTTCCAAGTTGACTTTCGTTTTTTTCAGTTCAAAGAAAAAACAGTGTAGGTTTTGCTGAAGGAATGAGTCCTAAGCTGCTGAAGGATGAGCACCACGCATTTCTTGTTTACAGGTGGCCACATGTTCTCTCAGGGACACGGCCCTTCAACTCAGTCCGCGTCCCCTTCCGGCTTTTCTGTGGACCCTGATCCCCATTTCCACTTTACCAGTGCGGCAAGGAGCAAAGGGTGACTCGCTGGTACCCACATGAAGCCCTTTCTGTTCTTAATAACTGGAGCTCAGTGATGGTGGTATTTTGTGCGCTCTGCAGGGCATTGCTTGCCCCGGGCAGAGCTAAGGCAACACTGCCGAGGCCTGCCCAGCTGTCCTGCTATGACCTGTGTTATTTTCCCAGGGTCGTTTGTAGAGTCATTAAGGCCTCCCACTGACTATAATGTAGTAAGCATTTCTCATTTGAGCCTACCAGCGAAGCTGTGAAGTAGGCAGGGTGGTTATTATCACCATTTTATAGCCAGAAAGCAAGTGCAGAGTGTCATCCTGAGATTGCTGTTTACTTCCCCTCCCTGGGCCTCAGTTTCCTCATTTTAAAAACAAGACTGGAGGACTAGAAGGCCTCTAAGGCTCTTTAAGGATGCCGCCCCTGATCCTGGGCTGGGGCATGAAAGCTTGTGGTGAATATGCAAGACCCTCCTGACGGTGGGCCGGGCGCGGG
>NW_005367431.1:5413296-5413570 GCF_000412655.1 Myotis brandtii | reverse complement strand
TGGCGGGGGGTGGCCCCAGGTACCCAGCAGGGCCGCCCCTCTGGTGAGGGCCCGCCGCCCACTTCCGGGTTCCGTACCCCTGGCCAGGCTACTTCCGGTACCGCGATGGCCGGGTTCCCGGGACGCCAACGGAAGTTCCGGCGGGGGCGGTAGAGGGGGAAGAGTGTGTCTGTGCCGGAGAAAGAGGAGAACCGCCCGAGAGGTCTCCGAACCCCCAGGGAGTGAAGGTACCCAGGCCCGGACCGCGGGCGCAGGAAGGGGGCTGTGGGGGGAG
>NW_005367431.1:5405163-5413113 GCF_000412655.1 Myotis brandtii | reverse complement strand
CGGTGGGAGATGGGGGTGGGGAGTGAGGTGCGGAGAGGCGCCGGCCAGGCGTGGGGACTTCGGGGATAAAGAGGGGTAAGAAGTGGGGTCCGCGTGTGATGAGAGGGACGTCAGGTCGGAAGTGGAAGGTCCCATTGTGAGGCGGGGCGCCCCACGGTCACCCTTTGTGGGCAGGAGCGGGTCCGGGGTCAGGGTGGAAAATGCCCCTGTGGGGAGGGGGCGCCCCTCGACCAGAACGGAAGTTCTCATTGTGGGGAGTGGGAACCCTGCATGGGGTGGAGGTTTTTAGGGGCGGGAGGGAGACCCCAGGCCGAGGGTGGGGCACCATTCTGAGACGGGAGGACTCTGGGGTGAGAGGTGGAAGGGACCCCCGGCTTAGGGTGAACGAGGTGAGGGACCCCACTGTGCAGAGGGCACTGAGTGGAGGGAGAGGGGGGCACCGCGGGGAAGGGCAGGCACTGGGGGGCCGGTAGCGGAAGCTTCTGGGGAGTTGGGAGGAGGCTAGGGGTAATGAGCCAGCCTGACATCCTTTTGTGTGTCCGGGAGTCTCGGAGCGCGGTCAAGCTGGGGGCCCTTTTGGAGTCGGTGGGCAGCGGCGGCAGGTGGCCCCATGCCGGGGAGTGTGGGGCACCAGTGAGAGGTGGGTGGTGGGCTGGAGTCTGTGTGCCTTGGGGGACATGGGCAGCCCCCAGGCTCTGGAAATGCTGTGAAGGCTGGGTCGGGGCGGGATGGGAGGGAGGTGGGAGAAAATATGGGGGGTCCTGGGGCGTTGGGGCTGGGAGCTCATTTCCCTGGCACTTCCCCCTTCATTTCCCAGCAGGGCTAGGAGTTGGGGAGGAAGGGATTCGGGCTCTAGAGGAGGGGATGATTGGAGAGCCCCCGAGAAGGCAGCTAGGGGCTGAGGGCTGATAGTGGGGGGAGCCTGCAGGGGAAACCCCTCCCCCCAGAGCCCCCACGCTCAGCCTTTGCCCATCTCTAGCAAGCTCAGGCTGTGTGGTGGCCAAAACCGGGGGCACTAGAGGGGGCACCTCTGCTTCTCATCCCTAGAATGGAGGCACCCTTCCTACCTGCTCCAGCCCAGGACTTGCCCGCCTTTTCTTTGTGCCCAGGACAGAACCTTGGGTGCTGTGTGGGGCCAACGGCCTGAGTGGGCCCTGGGTTTGAGGCTCTGCCCTGTGTCAGGAGTCTGTCGGCTGCCTGAGCGTGCCCTTGACCGTTCCCCTGAATTTGCACAGGCCCCAGCCTGGAGCCCTGCAGTGTATGTGTGGTAACACCATGTCTGTGCCCCTGCTCACCGATGCTGCCACTGTGTCTGGAGCCGAGCGGGAAACGGCTGCGGTAAGGTCCTCGAGCACCCACAGCAGCCCCCAGGCCAGCTGGGGAACTGGCTGGAGGGGGCGTGGGAAAAATGGAGGTGGCGGTGATGAGAAGGGAGAAGCTAGGAGGTGGGGGGCTGGATGATAACCTGTTTGGCTGCTACCTCAGTTCCCCCGAGGGGGAGGGGGAGGGGTGGCCAGAAGTTGGACAGGAGGGAATGATAGCAAGATGATGACTGCCCTCCTCCCCATCTGTCCACCTCTGATCCTTTTCCAGGTTATTTTTTTACATGGACTTGGAGACACAGGGTGAGTGAGCTGGGGTGTGGGTGTTCCCAGAGGAGGTGGGGCCGGTCCAGTTGGCAGGGCAGAGAGGCCTGTGGCCTCCCTTTCTCCGTCTCCACATCGGTGCCTTTTCTCCCCTCCCTCCTCCAGGCACAGTTGGGCTGACGCCCTCTCCACCATCCGGCTCCCTCACGTCAAGTACATCTGTCCCCATGCGTGAGTGTCACCCTAGCAAGGGAGGGACTGAGGGTAGGAATCAGCTAAGGGGGCTGATCCTGTGGTCCTAGGTCTGTTCTCTCCTGCCCACCGCATCCTGAGGCCTGGGCAGGAAGTGCCATTTTCAGCCTTTACTCCTGTGGAGCCTCCAGGAATGGGGCCCAGCCCTCAGCCCAAGGCCTCCTAGACCTGAGATCTCCTAGAACCAGGACCCCCTGTTCCCCTTCCCCAAGTACTCACCAGCCGAGCTGGAACCCCGGCAAGCTGAGTGCTGGGCTCTGCTTCTCCATCTCTACTGCTGATGCTTTAACCACAGCTTCCAGCCCCACGTGGTGGCAGGTTGCCTGGCAACACCTTAAACACAGGCCCTGCCTGCTGGGAGGGGCCCCCAGGGGCTGCTCTGCCCCCTCCTGGGATCACTGCTATGGCTTTCTCATCCCTCTGGAGCATGACGGCCCTTCTTGTGGTCTCCCCAGGCCTCGGATCCCCGTGACACTCAACATGAAGATGGTGATGCCCTCCTGGTGAGTTTGGAGACAGGAAGTGGGAGCTGAGGGGGTTGTAGGGGCTGGCTGGGGTCTTCCTGCAGCTGCCAGTGCCTCTACTTTCCCAGGTTTGACCTGATGGGGCTGAGTCCAGATGCCCCTGAGGACGAGGCTGGCATCAAGAAGGCAGCAGAGAACAGTAAGGCCCCAACCCCTCAGCATGCTCGCTCTGCCCCACCCCCACGCCTCCAGGAAAGCGCTGGGCAGCACCTCTGTCTGGTTCTTTTCCTGGGGGCCCCTCCAGCGCTTTCCTCACCCAGTTATGCCCCCTCCCCCCAGTAAAGGCCTTGATTGAGCACGAGATGAAGAATGGGATCCCTGCCAATCGGATCGTCCTGGGAGGCTTTTCACAGGTGAGGGGAGAGGGAGGGTGGTGGGTAGTGGGTAGGTGAGTTGTGCCCTCATGACTTACTGTCTCCTTCCTTCAGGGTGGGGCCCTGTCCCTCTACACGGCCCTCACCTGCCCGCATCCTCTGGCTGGCATTGTGGCGCTGAGCTGTTGGCTGCCTCTGCACCGGGCCTTCCCCCAGGTGAGTGTCTCCATGACCCCTCTCCTGCCCTGGGCGTCTCCTGCTGGCATGGGGATTGTGCTGAAGCACTGGTTTTGCCTCGAGTCCTGTCTGGCCCACAGGCAGCCAATGGCAATGCCAAGGACCTGGCCATCCTTCAGTGCCATGGGGAGCTGGACCCCATGATTCCCGTACGGTTTGGGGCCCTGACAGCTGAGAAGCTCCGGTCCGTTGTCACACCTGCCAGGGTCCAGTTCAAGACTTACCCAGGTGTCATGCACGGCTCCTGTCCTCAGGTCAGTGGTAAAGGGCCGCTTCCTGCTCCTACCCCTCCTTCCTTCCTCCCTCCAACCGGAGCCTCTGACAGTCTCCTCCCCCCAGGAGATGGCGGCCGTGAAGGAGTTTCTGGAGAAGCTGTTGCCTCCTGTCTAACCAGAGTGGCTGGCCCCCAGCTCACAGGGGACCCAGCACGTGTGGCACCATCTTGGATCTGAGCCGGTCGGGCCCCGGTCCCCACCCTCCCTGACCCATCCTCTTCCCACGGGCCTCTGAGGCAGGCAGGCCCAGGTCTAGCCAGGCCTTCCTTCCTGGCTTTAGCCACCTGGCTGTCGGCAGCAGGGGTTGGGCTGCTTTCTCCCATTTTCCTGAAGGTGGGCCCCTGGCAGCAGTATTGGAGGGGCTGTAGGCAGCGGGAGAAGGGGCCCAGCCGCTGACCCACTCACTCAGGACCTCACTCACTAGCCCCGCTTTGGGCCCCCTCCTGTGACCTCAGGGTTTGGCCCAAGGGGCCCTCCCAGACCCCATCTACCCCCTCCCAACTGAGTTTGCCCAGATAATCGTGCGTCTCTCCACTCCAGCTGCTTCTCAGTCATGAATGTGTCCGTGACCCATGCCCCTGCTGCTGTGGGCTACTGGCCCGGGCAGCAATGTTGGTGAGGGGCAGAGTCCTTGGAGGGGGCCTTTCTTCAGCCCTTTCTGGTTTGGGGGCTGGGCCCTGCCTCCCCATTACCTTCCTCCCCCGCAGGCCTGGAGCCTGCAGGGCTGGACTGAGGCTCAAGGTCTCCCCAGCTGTGTCACCCCATGTTGTCCCCACTCTAGGGCCAGGGGAGGTAGGGAGAAGTTGTGTCTCGTCTTCTGTCTCCATGTGGTTTCAGGTGTTTTTCTCATTGTGTCCTGGATTCCGATAAAATTAAAGAAATTGCTTCAACTCTCAGGCCTGTCTGAGTCTATTCAAGTGGGAGGGAGAGACTGTGTGTGAGAAAATGCTCCAGTGTAAGAAAACCTTTTATTTTAAATACTTTGGAGAGTGCCTTCACAGCAGTATAAATTAGTGCCTGGGAGCAGGGTGCTGGGCTCTTGGTGATCCTGATGGGCTCCCAGCCCCTGGGGAAGAGAAGAGTTAGGGACCACTGACTCCTCCTCATCAGAGCCCTTGGCCTCATGCCTGTGGGCTGGGCGGGCCTGGCTGGGGTTTGAGGTAGGGCAGGCTCTGAGGCCCCTGGGTCCTGCCAGATGCTGGAGAGCAGCAGTTGTTTCTGTTTTCTGTCTGTGGTCGGAGGGTCTCAGGCCTGTGCGCCAAAGCCGGAAGGATTCTGCTTCTGCCAGCGCCATAGATCTTCACCTGTGATAGGGCGAGGTGTGTGGTCAGGGTCCACATTGGAATGCAGGGCCCCCACCAGCTCGGGTAGCCCAGTGTAGGCACACCCAGACCCAGTCAGCCCCTCCTAGCCCCTAGCTCTCTCCCACAGGTTGGGTTAGCACTCACACATCCTGTCTAGCCCTAAGGCTGCTGTCCAGCCCAGCTCCTGGAGGGCCAGGCTTGGGTTGGCGTAACAGGCAGCCACGTCACCTTCCCGCCGTGCCACCACCTTGTACGGGATCTGCAAGAGAGGGGACAGCTGCAGCCCCGGCCTCACCCAGCCAGCTGCTGACCTCAAGAAATGGAGGTGCGGGGCTGCAGGGCAGGGTCTCTCTCGAAGGCACATAGCGCTAAAGCAGGTGAGTAGATGCAGTGCCCCTCGGGTAGGCTAGTGGGAGGGGCCGGGTATACTGCTGAGAGTCGGGTGGGACGGGGCAGGGTAGGTCTACCTTCCTCCCAGAGGCCTTCTCCATGGCCTGGACCATCTGTAGCACCGAATAGCCTGTGCCCGTTCCCAGGTTGTAGATCTGCCCAGGAGAGAATAGGTATGTGGAGGGGGCGGGACTAACCACCGCTCTTGTCCCCGTTTGCCCAGGACTCCACCTCTCTCCCCTCCCCACGTCTTCTTTCTCCCTACCCGGCAGCCACATTGATCCTTCAGTTTCCTCAGGGCTGCGATGTGGCCCTTGGCCAGATCCACTACGTGGATATAGTCCCGGACGCCTGCAGAGGAGGGGTTGGGTGGGAGGGTTCAGTACAGTCTGTCCCACTTCCGTCTCCCTCGTGGCTCCCACTCCTGAATCCTGACCCTGGGCTCACCTGTGCCGTCCTCTGTGTCGTAGTCGTTGCCAAAGACATTCAGTGCCTCCCGTCGCCCAATGGCCACCTGGGGTGGAGATCAGCTCAGCTCTTCCCCCCACACCAGCTGTGCCCCTCACCTCTAGGGGTTGAGGAAATGCTCCCTCCCCTTCTCCCTTACCTGGGAGACATAGGGCATGAGGTTGTTGGGGATGCCCTGGGGATCTTCACCAATGCAGCCCGAGGCGTGGGCGCCTGTGGGGTTGAAATATCGCAGCAGCACTGCATTCCAGGTCTGCGGGACACAGGTCAGAGGATGGGGGGGTGAGGGGGGGTGAGGGTACAGGCTGTGTCCCAGCTCAGTGCAGAGGCCTTTACCTCTGATGTCCCCCTGTGCCTATTCCCTGTCCCTGGCAAGGGGCAGGGGGATCGACCCTTCCCAGGTGCTGTGACCTTGCGCAGTCACTGCTGCTTCCTGAGCTCTAGCGTCCTCCTTGGTGGGGGTTGCTTACAATTCCATCTGTAGGCTCACAGCAGGCTCATGGGGGCAGAGCCAGGGGGGGTCAAGGGGATCCCTCACCTTGTCTGCCTGGCACAGGTCCCGGATCATTTCCTCGATGAAGAACTTGGACTTGCCGTAGGGGTTAGTACAGCCACCGGTGGGGTGGGCCTCGTCCAGGGGCAGGTACTGGGGGTTCCCATACACGGTAGCCGAGCTGCTGAATACCAGGTTCTTCACCCCGTGCGCTCTCATAATCTGGCCGTGGGGGGCGGTATCAGTTATTCCCAGCCCCCCTACTCCTTCACAGGTGGGTGGGGCTGAGGTACGGGCACTCCCATGTACAGATGGGGAGACTGAGGCGGATAGTACAGCTTTGGGCCTGCCTGACTCTACCCCCTTACCCAGTGTTTGGCACTGCCCACCAGGCTAGGGGCCCTCCCAGTGTCTGTCCTTGCCCCACGTCTCACCTCCAAAAGTTGGATGGTTCCTGTCAAGTTAACTCTGTAATAATCCAGAGGCTTCTGCACTGACTCGCCCACAGCCTTGAGCCCCGCAAAGTGGATGACCGCCGTAAAGCTGTGCTGCGGGGACAAGCAGGGTCAGAGCTTGCTTTAGAGGGCCCGGCCCTCAGCAGTGCCCCCTGCCTACCTTCCAAGTCCCCCACCTTCTTGAAGAGACGCTCCAGGGCTGCCTGGTCCAAGATGTCCATCTCCTCAAACTCCAAAGAGCGGCCTGTCAGCTCCTGAACCCGCCGCAGGCTCTCGGGCATGGACCCCGCTCCTGGTCGGGCACACAGAGGCCATCAAAATCAGAGATGGGGCCTGGAGACTAGCCAGACACACCCCCCTTGGAGGTGGTACCCAGGGTTTTCCTTCCGTCCCCTCCAGAAGCCCAGCCCCACCCCACACTTACCGCGGATGGCATTATGGAAGTTATCGATGACCACGGGTGAGTAGCCCGCCTCCAGCAGCTCCAGCACCGTGTGGCTGCCGATGTAGCCAGCCCCACCGGTTACCAGCACCTTTTCTGCCATTGCACCTGGACCAGAACACAGAGCCTCAGAGGTGGCTGAAGCTGGGCACTCAGCTCCTTCCAACTGGAGTCTGGCCTCGGAGGGGAGCGGTAGTGTGTCCTAGTTAATAGGGTGGCTCTGGAGTCAGCCCTGGTCCAAGTCTGGATACCATCATGTTCTGGCCTGAGGCCTTGGAGATCACTTATGTGCAATCTGGCTCCTGGGCCCTCGCTGTACTCAGCCCCCCTGACTTACTCCCTCAGGGGTCAGCTGGGAGGAAGCAGAAAATTACCAGGTGGTTTCAGGGTGGGGTCCTCTGCCAGGCAGCTGAGCCCAGCTCTGGGGCTGCAGCACCGCTGTCCTGGCGGTGGCCCCACCCCAGCCCAGATCACTCGGGTTTGGAGCTAAGGATCCCGCCCAACTGTAGTCCTCACTGAGCTGGCCGGTGAAGACGTGGCCTTGGCATCCATTCCACTGCAAGGTGTGCACCCCGCCCTGAGCAAACTCAGCGCAGGGGGATGGAGCAGAAGGAAGCTCCAGACACTGAGGCCTTTCATGGGGGAGGCCTGGCCCGCAGCCGCCTCCTGCCAGGCTGCCTCCAATGCCTCCTGGGCTCATCCAGCTCCAACCAACTTGGCTGAGCGGCCTCCCTGTTCCGGGCGCATTTTTGCATTATTTTTCTGAGTTCCCCCAGCATCCTGATGAGGCAGATATTATCACTGGCGCCTCACAGACAGGGATAGTAAAGTCAGGGAGATAAGTAATTTGCCTGCGGTCACAGCTTGTGGTAGCTGGGCTAGAATCCGGATCTCCAGGCTCTCACGCCAGCCCCTCGCCCAAGCATTTAGTCCTTTACCCACTGCTTCCCGCTGGACTCTGCCCCGGATGCCGAACCTCCCCCTCCCCCGCCCTCACTCCGCCGAGGTCCGCGCACTGTGCGGAGCCCCAGAAAGTGGTCGCGGAGGGTGCCCTGGGAGGCAGAAAGGTTGGTGAAGCGGTCAGCCCGTACCGGCCGGCGGGGCGACCCAGCTCAGCTGTCGCGTCCTTGGTCTCCCCAGCCCGCATCCGGGGTGGGAGGGGGCGCTGGGTCCCCGGCAGGAATTTGGGTCCCGGCTAGGAGCCGGCCGC
>NW_005367431.1:5381220-5404477 GCF_000412655.1 Myotis brandtii | reverse complement strand
AGATGGGCTTGTCGGGGCGCCTGGCCGATGAACCCTGGCGGGAGCTACAGGCCGGAGCGGGGCCGACGAGCCCGTCTCCTGGCTCCTCCGCAGGTGCTCCAGCCCTTTCTTCGGTTGTGTGGAGACACAGCCGCTAGAACAAAGGCAAGGAGGGGCCCCGGCGCTGGTCGAAGGGAAGTCTAGTTGGAAAACCCACTAACCTGGAGGGACCCTGAAACTGGAGGGTTACGCGCCCACTGCGCTCAGCCGCTCCGCCTTCACACAAACTTAGGCCCCCAGCTGCTGGGAATGGTTCGTCGTCACCTATTTCCCAGTGCGTTAAAAATGGTGGTTTCTGTTTAAGATAAAGGTAGGGCTAGGGAATGATGTGTATAAAGGCATGGCATACTAGTGATGAAACCCGAGCAAAGAAATAAATGCACAAGTGTTTCCCCAAACCTGGAAAGCTCTGGCCTGCCAAGGACGGCGACCGGCAGAGCCTGAGGCACAAGGAACTAAGGGACCCAGGCTTGCTCTAGCCCAGACCCAGAGGAGCAAGGGCCACTGCTGCCTGGGGGAGCTTGTGCAACAGCCCCGGTAAGAGCCAAGAGTAAGCCCCAAACCACCAATTCCCAGTCGCTGCTTTTGGGGCTCAGGTGGAGAAACAGAAAAATCCAAAGATTAGTCTGCATTTCCCCCTCAGTGCGAATAAGAATAAAGATGTTTTATTCCTCTGCTCTCGTATACACACATCCGCAGAGCACTGGAATGGTTCCATGTCATTAAACCTTTAATTACGTAGCTGTTTTCAAAAACCACGTTCAGAGTAGAGGTTTTTTCAGAGGGGCTAAGTTGTCAGGTGGCCAATGCAGAAGCTCAGCCCTCATCCCTTCAGCAAATGCCCTCTGCCAGCTCAGGGAAAACCGTCCATGCCTTTTGCCCTACAAAGTCAGAGAGCAATGGCACCAAGGCCATGGCAGGGCTGCGCTGTGTAGCCACCTGGCAGATGTCACCCAGAGGTAAGACTTGGGGATCGACCCAAGCAGGGACCTGGGTTCCCAAGTGCCCTCAACTCCTGGGTCCATGGTGAAGGGAGGCCTCTCAGTCATACTTAGGTGTCCTGGTGGTGAGGTGCCTGTTCCTGTTCCGGTCATTCCCATTTCCGTGTGTCCATCAGTGAATCATCAGACGTGCCCCTATTCCCACAGTCCCTAGAGCTTCAGGTGGGCAAGGGGCTCACAGTTTACAAGTAGCCTGGGCCACTTTGGAGCTGGTTTTTCTGTTAAGGGCTTGACAGATAAAGGCCCCAGCTTCCAGGAGCTTCTGGAAGTTCACGCCCTTTGAGAAACAAGTTGGAAGATGCAGTAAGTCATGATATGCCCTCAATACCCAGGGAAACATCACATTCGACAGATAACTCTGATACTGAAAAAATAAAGGTGGCCCTGGCCGGTGTGGCTCAGTTGGTTGGAGCATCCTTCCGTACACCAAGAGGTGGTGGGTTTCATTCCCAGTCAGGGCGCATGCCCGGGCTGCAGGTTCAATCCCCCATTGGGGCGTGTATGGGAGGCAACCAATCAATGTTTCTCTTCTCTCTCTCTCTCTCTCTCTCTCTCTCTCCCCCCCCTCTCTTCCTCTCTAAAAAAAATTTTTTTAAATGAAAAGAAAAAGTAAAGGTGAAGACAGGCTCTTGTTCCTCTAATGATGGACACCAGCTAGCTGCCTGTGAGGTCATGTCCTTCTGGCATCGCCCCCCCCCCCCCGCCCCCCGACTCTCCTTGTATAGGATGCCTCAATCTGTGTCATGCCACCACCAGAATAGGAATCTCTGTCGGTCTTGTTCAGTACTCCATCTCCAGGGCCTAGCACAGGGCCTGGCCCACAGTGGTCAAAAGGTACATATTGAAGCAATGAACTGAGGCAGAGGGAGTAAAAACACCTCCTGAAAGGGCCACTCCAGAAAACCTGTTCATAGCAATAGCTCCTATTTACTGATGTGTACTGTGTGCTCAGTTCTGGGCTAAGCATTCTACGTTTTCGTAGTTCATCTTCATAACGGCCCTACAAGATAGGTGCTATTATTATTCCCATTTCGTAGGCCCAGAGAGGTGAAGTCATTTGTCAGGTCACACAGCCTGTGAGTGGCAGGACAAGGTTTTAAACCCAGGACGATCTGATCCCAAAGAGCAGCTGCTGTGCTTCCGGTCCACACTGGCTGCCCTTACTGACTCTGACAGAGCCCTGGGGGCTAATTCTACTGTCTCATTCTACAGAGAACAAAACAAAGGTCTAGAGACAACTGACTCATTTCAGGTCACACACCTGACCCTTTTGGGGGGCTCTTTCCTTACACCCTGGTGCCTCCTTAAACCAAACTGTCAAACTCACACGGAAAGCCTGGCCTTTTCCGGGCCTGGATCACCCACACTCTGCTATCTCAAAAGTACACAATAATCCCCTGGCACCTTTCCCCTCTTAACTGCTCCTCCTTCCCTCCTCCACCGACCCCCAAAAAACAACTAAACAAGCCCATCAGCTTCTGTCCCCTGGCTAGTTCAGGGCTGTGGCCGCAGGGGCAGAGAAGCTTACCGTGTGAATGCCCAAGCCCTCCAGCATGTAGACCAGGTCCTCGGTGGCCAAGTTTCCCGATGCCCCCTGTGCATAGGGACAGCCTCCAAGTCCTGCCACAGAAGAGTCCACGACACTCACTCCCATCTGGAGACGAAAGGATGGTGACAAGGCTGTCACTGTGGGGGCCAAAGCCGACAAAGCGGGTCCTTATAAACCTCCCAACTGTCTGCTGCCTGAAATTCCACTGCAAGTTATTCATTCCTTTGGTTTATGATTCTGTTAAAGTGGAAATCCCACTGAAAGAGTGTTCCTCTTTTTAGCTCTCTCCGGGCCAGTGTGAGGCTTTTTGGTGTACACTGTTTCCTCTACCAGGAACATCCCCACTCAGTTCCTTCAATAGTTTCAAGGTTCCCTCTTACCCTTAAGGTCTCAGCCTACAAGTCACTTCCTCAGAGAGGCCCTTCCTGATCACAGACCTCAAGTCACCGCCTTCCACTGAAGGGATTTCAGATCCCTGTTGTTTACTGTGATTCATTTATGCACCCTCCCTCACAAGGCTGCTCTCTAACCCCAGGGACCCAGGCCATTTCCCCAGGTCAGTCATCTCCTACTCTCTTAGATGACTGTTCCCTTTCTCCTCCTTAAACTTCTAACAGACCTTAACACATTGCATACCGCATAGAAATCTCTAAGACATACGCCAGGGACCGCACGTTTCTGGGCAAACTGCACGTTATTTAAATCATCATAATGCACTTTAGGTGTTGTTTTTCAATAATTATAACATTTTTATTTACAAAAACAAACAAAGTTCCTAGTACTTTTTTAACGTATGGTACTGCGTAAAACATTTTCCTCTATGAAGAGGGACCAAACAAAATTTACATAAGTATCTAGATTCGCTCCTTTTTCCATGGGCGTGAAAAACGAGAACACTCGTGAGCGGTCCTTAACAGATGGCGCGCGAAACACGAGAAAACTCCTGAGCGGTACGAAATGTGTTAACAACCTTGACAACCACAACTCTGAGAAAATAGACCCAGAAAGTAATAGAATCACCTGAGACATGAGCCTCTCCTAAAGACAGCAGGGTAGAATGAGACTAATGCTCCAGCAAGGTAGCCTGTGGTCAGACACTGAGAACGTTCCTTCTAATGGGCAGCCAGGCCATGGACTCCTCATACAGGACCAGCCCACAAGAAGCAAGCCTCAAGGGAAACCCAACCTGAAGTTTCAGTCCAATCTCTGGGAAGCAGCATTAAGGCTCTCCCTCTGACCTCTGCCTACCTCCCTACTGCCTGGCTCCTTGCCTGCTGCTCCCACAGAGGCGCTTGCACACTCAAACCCGCATGTCATCCAGGACCAGGGCCCAGTAGTCCTCCCCGAACCCTCCCTCAGTCTCACAATGCAGTGCTGCCCAGCCACCTCTGCTCCCTGTTCAACTGCCGAACTTCGTCAGGTCCTTCAAGCCTCGCTTAGGCCTCTTCTGGCAAATCCTCTCTGACCTCCCTGCTGGGGTGGGGACCTTCCTCAGCCTGTGCTTCCTTCGAGCATTTGTCATAATGCATGAGGATTATCCCCTAACTCCTGCACTGTCACCCCTAACACACAGACATAAGAACTTGTGGGGCAGGGTCACATGTCTATGTCCATCATAGTGAGCCCAGGGCCTGTCACACAGGTACCAGCATTCAGCACAGTGAAGGCTTGCTGAAAGCACAGATGAAACACAGGTGTCCTGCCGCCACGTCCTTTGGGAGAATGGACACATGCCTTTCTCCTGGGACATGCCTGTATTACCTGCAGGGCCATCAAGGTGTTGGCCAGGGCCTGGCCATAGGTGTCATGACAATGGACAGCCAGGGCAGACACGGGCACCTCGTGCATGACAGCAGACAGCATATCCTTCATGATCCCAGGGGTGCCCACGCCGATGGTGTCCCCCAGGGAGATCTCATAGCAGCCCATTGAGTACATCTTCTTGCTGACCTGGGAAAACAAACAGGCACATGGAGGACATCAGATTCCCCAGCCAAGGGTCCAAGGCTCTGAAACAGGGGTCCTTGGCCTGTCCAGAACACCTCCATGTCTGAGCACTAAACCAGCCGGGTCACAGGCTCCTTACAACTTTGAGTGGAATGATATTCCTCATTCTTCTCGTCAGGACACCGGATGTCAGGGGCAGGCTCTGGGCTCCGACCCCTGTGCTTTCCTCCCACCCGGGTCTCAAACTCCAGTCCTTCCCTTACCGCCTTCATACACTGTGGCAGACCCAGCCACTGGAATCAGTAAAACTGACCCCTTTCTTGTAGTCTTATCCTTGGTGGGAAGGTCTGTGAAATCAGGCGTCAGAGGTGCCAGCTTTATATTTTTAACAGAAGTACGTAACTATTTAAATGTTTAGAAGCCTGTTTACAAAGCCCTAAAATCACTGCAAAACCAGAGTGGTGTAAGCCCGGCCCAAGGAGATGCTTCCCTACATGGTGCTGCTGAGAAGGTGGAGGAAGGATGTGGCGGAGCCAACACTCAACAGTGGTCTGTGGCATAAAGGAAACGGTGAGGAGGGACAGCAGCCCGAAGCCGGCGGGGGCAGGCGGGCAGCAGAGGAGCGGCTCGGGAGGGAGATGACGCTGGGGTAAAACGGCAGCTCTGCGCTCACTGGCTGTGGGATCCTGGCCAGGGACTAACTTTCCTGAGCTTCAGTTTCTGCTTCTGAAAACAGTGACAACAGGAGGCTGAGCCGTGGAGCACAGCAGTCACTCTCAATCCCAGATGCCACACCGACCATTCCTCATTTTTGGATGCTACCTGGTTTTGGGGAAGAGCAAGCGGGCTTTGGAGGTAAACGAGATGGGGGTGGAGACCCAGTGGCACCACTGGCAACCCGCATGGCAAGTTAGTCTCAACAATAATACCGAATTTACAGGGTGGTTTTGAGGACTAAATGCCATGAGCTCTTGTGTCGCTCACGCTCAAACTCAGTTTCCACACTGTGTCCTCAGGGCTGATTTGGTTGCTGCTCAGAGGATGTGAAGTGGCCTCTCTGACCAAGACAAGGCACCGCAAGAACCCTGGGGCGGGGGGGTCCTCTCCAAAAAGGATTATCACCTCAATTATTGCCTGTCCACTAACCAGACTGGAAACTCAATTGGAGGCATTTTACTCTGCAGGGAGGGCAGGGGTGTTAACAAGGAATCAGTGACCCATCAGGAAAGGGTGGTGAGGGGAACCTATGCACTCAGGGGCAGGCAAGGAAGCCAACCTCACAACCCCCCACCCTGACACTCACACACCTCAGCTACTTTGGCTGGGGAGATCTTCCCTTCATAGGGGCATCCAAGCACACAGGAGACGTATCTGTGGGAAGACAGGGGAATGGTGTCAATGCCCCTGGCTTCTTTGGTCAGCAGGGCTGAGGCAGGGGGGCTGTCTGACACACATTCCTGGTTAGCCGGAAATCAAAACCTGAACCTGGGCAGGAGGCCAAGTGCCTGGAAAGGCTAATTCAATGATGTGGAGCCAGAATGAAGGTTGTGCCACTTAGTGCCGGAGGGGGCAGTGGAGAGCCACTGCAGGGAAGGGAGGGACTAACAGGCCCGCAGTTCAGGAAGCAGGGGTGGGTGGCATAGGTTCTAGAGAGGCAGCCAGAGACCAGCAGGAAGGGGAAGCTGGAGAAGGCACTATGAGCAGGCACCTGAGCCGTACAGAGGTGGGGTAAAGCAGAGCATGGGCCAGAGTAGCTGGGGCCCATACCCACCGGAGGGGACCAGGGACCCATGAACCCAAAGGCAGGGATAAGAGCTGGCTGGCCTGCTCTGGTGAGCTGCCAGACAATTCATTCACTCACTTATTCAACTGATACTTACCGAGTTGCCCACTATGGGCCAGGCACTAGGGAAGCTCAGTGAGCCAGACTGACAAGGACCCGCCCTCACAGTGCTTATTTCAAATCCGGGAGATAGCTGATTAAGGACAATCAATGAGATCATCTCAGAAAGTGACGTGCTACGAAGGAAAGGACCGGGAATGCGTCAGGAGCAAACAGAAGAGGCCAACAGTGGCTGGGTGCCGCAGGAAGACCTCTGGAAAGACAGGACGCTGCAGCTGGGAGATGGGGACGGCCACAGGAAGAGCATTCCCGGCAGAGAGGACCTAGTGCAGATGCCCTGAGTTGGCAGAGCAGGTGTGTTCAAGACACCGAACAAAGGAACAGCTGAGGCACGGAGAGCAAGAGGCAAAGAAGTAGGACATGAGGTTGGAGAGTTGGGCATGGGCTTCATTACGGGTCATGTTAACTACGGTAAGAAGTTTGGGTCTTGGATGGAGGTGGCTCCTATTTCCACCCACACCATTGGGCCAGGGGCTCCACTAAAACCTTTTAGAGTCTACAAAACTATTCTGCATATTCAGAGGCATAATAAATATTTCGTGGTTAAATAACTTCAGCCTCAAAGATCTCAGTATATTTTTCTTTTCTGTTTTTTAAAATTCTCATCAGAGGATACGTTTTTTACTGATTTTGGGGGAGACAGAGAAAACATTTATGTGACAGTGAAACATTGATCAGTTGCCTCCCCTACACACCCTGATCCGGGATTGAACCCACAACCTGGGTATGTGGCCTGACTGGAAATCGAACCCACAATCTTTTGGTGTAGGGGATGACACTTCAAACAACTGAGCCACTTGGCCAGGGCTCAGTATATTTTTCCATTTAAATTCTCCCCCTTATTTTCCAATCGTTGCTGAGCAGGGAAAAGAGAGATACTGAGAAAAGAGCACAGGCTTGGGTGCAGGCAGACCTGACAAGCCCCTGCTTCCCCATCCATCCATCCATCTGCCCATTGGTTCCTGAGCACCTACTGTGTGCTGGGCCTTGAGTTGGGAGAGGGGCACACCTGGACCGAGAGAAATGTGGGTTCAGTCTAGCGGGGTGGGAGGCAGGAGATGATTTAACAAGTAGCCAAGTGTTATGTTAGAGGATGTCTAAGGGACTATGGGAGCCCAGAGGAGGAGCACTACCTCCAGCTGAGGGGCAGAGAAAGCTTCTTGGAGAAACTGGCATCCGTGAGGGGCCCTGAAGGATGAACAGGAGTTAGTCCTGACAATTAGGATACAGGAGGAAGAGAGTGCTGAGACTATGGGAAGTGTGTGTAAAGGCCCAGAGGCAAGGAACAGGTGACAATGAAAAGACGTTCCAGTTGGGCAGGAAGGGAGCAGTAACCAAGGAGGCTGCTCGGAGAGCAGAGGCTGACTCACACAGGGTCTTATGAGCCAAGTGGAGTTGGGAGTCACTGTACGGTGTCTAACCAGGAAGTGATGTGGTCAGATGTGCATTTTTTTTTTTTAAATCAAGGGTGTTTTTATTGATTTTTAGAGAGAGGGGGAAGGGGGGGAAAGAGAGATATGAGAAGCACTGATCAGTTACCTCCCATATTCCCCCAACTAGCAATCGAACCCACAACCTTTATTGGTGCATGGGACAAAGCTCCAGCCAACTGAGCCACCCGACCACGGCCAGATGTGCACTTTTGAAAGCACTCTGACTGCGATTTGGACAGCTGTGTGACCTTACAGCAGACTCTTCGTCCTTCCTGAGCCTGTCTTGTCACCTGTAAGTGGGGCCAGTCCCCTCCTTGCTGGCCAGTTGTGAAGTTACATATGACAATTCCTGGCACTGCTGCTCTTAAAGATGTGGTCTGGAGGCTTAAGAGGCCTAGGGGATTCTTTGGGAACGTGTGAAGTGTTGGTGGTGTAGCCAAGAGTAAACTGACCTCCACAAAACGGGTCTAGTCCTGTCCTACTAGATTTCCTCTGGTGAACTGACCCAAAGACCAGGTTTGGAGAAAGCAATTGCTAGGATTTCTTGTGACCACATCTACTTGGGAAAGGATGTCACGGTGTGGAGCTTAGGCTGTCTGCCCACAGGATGAGTTGTGGGGGAGGGTCACTTGGGTCAGAGTCTGTACTGGCCAGAATGGTACTGAGGAAAAGACAGACAGCACCGATGTGGTCTGACTCACCCCCGCACAGGGATACCGGCTGCCTGAGCTGCCTTCAAGACTTGGTCAAACCGCTGCAAACTTTCATCTATGGAGCAGTTGATGTTCTTCCTGGTGAAGAGCTCGGAGGCAGCTCCGAAGATGCTCACTTCCTTCGCTCCAGCAGCCACCTGCCAACAGCCAGGGAAATTCCTTTTAGCATTTTCCTCTTCAAGGAACCCCAGAGTGGCAAAACCCTTGTCTTAACATGAATTTTATGATATATGAATGTTAAGGATTGAATTGTGTCTCCCCAAAAAAGGTATGTTGAAGTCCTAAACCCCAGTACCTCAACATGTGTTCTTATCTGGAAACAGGGTCATTGTAGATATAATTTATTAAGATGAGGCCATATTGGTTCCTCTCTAATATGACTGGTGTCCTTATAAGACAGTGGCCATGTGAAGACAGAGACACAAGGGGAAGGCCAGTGAAAATGGAGGCAGAGATTGGAGCGATGCACCTACAAGCCAAGGATGTCAACGATTGCTGGCAGTCACCAGAAACTAGAAGAGAGCATGGAACAGATCCACCCCAGAGCCCTCAGAAGAAACCAACCCTGCCGGAGGGACTAACAGGCCCGCAGTTCAGGAAGCAGGGGTGAGTGGCATAGGTTCTGGAGAGGCAGCCAGAGACCAGCAGGAAGGAGGAGCTGGAGAGGGCACTATGAGCGCCTTGACTTCAGACTTCTAGCCTCCAGAACTGTGAGAGGATACATTTTTGTGATTTTCAGCCACCTAGTTTTTGGTATTTTGTTATGGCAAGCCTGGAGAATTAATACAGTGAATTATCTTAAATAATAAAAGCCTAATATGCTAAATGTCCAGTTGTCCATTCAACCAATCAAAGCATAATATGCTAATGATATGCTAAGGCCGCTCAACTGCTCGCTATGATGTGCACTGACCACCAGTCGGCAGACACTCTAACCGGTAGATTAGCTTGCTGCTGGGGTCCGGCCGATCGGGACTGAGCGAGACAGGCCAGACACGCCCTGGAGCCCTCCTGCAGTCCCTTCTCAGCTGGTCAGCCTTGGGTGTCGCTCCCCAGCCCCGATCAGTGCACCTGATCAGTGCACCCGTGGGGTCCCCTCCCCTGCCCGAGTGCATGAATTTTGTGCACCGGGCCTCTAGTACCTCAATAAGAAAGAAACCTTGGCCTTCCCTGGGGGACCTGCTATGACCACTCTGGAAGTCAGTCACTCCTAAAAGAAGCTTTTTGCCTCAATTTGGAATCAATATCTCTAATGATGTTCTCATCTAAAGTTATAAGAAAGTTGGCAGATTCTAGCAACTACTGATGAAGCTCTATGGAGTGCTTGCTTACCTTTCTCTAAAGAGGAAATGGGTAAGAGCAACAAAACTGCCATTGATTAAGCACTTATCTTCCACCAGGCTCTTGCTAAGAAATTCATGTGCATTTTATCTTCTGAAATCTTCACAATGTTACCCTATCACGAAGCCTATTTTATAGGCGGAACCTGAGGCCTGTCAAGACCACAGAACTGGGAATGGCAAGGCCAGGACTGCCTCGTCTGACTGTGGTGACTCACCACCACTGGAGACAGCCCTCAGACAGATGTCCCACGACAGGGACTGAGGCCCAGGGACAAGGCAGGGACCAGTGCCATCCATCTCATTTCAGGGGCCCCACCAACAAGCTTACCGCTGCCTGATAGCCTTTGAAATTTGGGGTCAGGACTGGGTAGTTGATGCCAGGAAACTTCTGGATGCCCTTCAAGACTTCGATGTGGTCAGCCATCTGGAACCAAAGGAGACATGGCAGAGTCATCACCAAGGGCAGGCAGAGAGCTCAGGTACACAAAACCATTTTATCACAAGATCTCTGTTCTCCAGGCCCTTGGAGAATGAGTCCTTCCTCAGAGCTGAGTCTCCCCAAGGCCTTTATTATTTGTGTGACTGCTGATGGGCCAGGAGGCCCCTGGGTGTGGGCAATGGCCCCAATTCCTCCATATGGCTAATACTGTCAGCTGTACAGAGCAGTGACCGCAGTAACAACACTAGCAGCCGTTACTGAGAACACACTCCAAGCCGGGCACTGGGCTCAGCTCCTCTGTGTTATCCCATCAGCTGGGACAGGACCTTTCTCCCCACGACTGTCTCTGTGAAGCAGGCAGAATCCACGGGCCAGGCCTAGAAATTCTAGCTTTCCAGGGCCAGAAGAGGTCACCTTCAACCTGTAGAGGGATGGCCTTAGCAAGGTCACCAAGCAATTCCGGGGCAGAGTCCAGACTGAATCCAAGCCTCCTGCCTCCCGTGTTACAGACCTCTGAAAGCCAGAGACCAGGAAACCTATGTTCCTGACTTCTAATTCCTCTTCCAGGGCAACTGCAAACCTTTCCATCCCTCTCATCTGAAAATCTCTCACTGAGGGCGGGGACTCACCTGAGGAACCCACTTGGGAGACACAAAGCTGGTGGCTTCTATAACGGGGAGTCCTGCTTCAGAAAGCATGTCTATCATCCTGATTTTCACTGGAGTAGGGACGATATTCTGTAATGGAAAGACAAACACTAGAAAAGACAGCTCAGCAAAGTTGGGAAGAAAATGGCCTCAGAAAGCAGTGCCTGTTAGTTCAAAGTTTTTGCTACAGCAAACACTTCACTATCTCAACTTTTAAACACTAATATGAATTCACATGTAATCCTCACCAATAGATAAGGTACAAAGCGTCTTCAAATTCTACAGATAGCATTTTGCAGTGGAGGCAGCTTATCATCTGAAAGGGCGTTAATACTTACATGGAAACCATATTTTTCTGCCATACAGGCTTTTTCTTAACTGAAAGTTTTTTTGGCAGTGCCTGTTAGTTCAAAGTTTTTGCTACAGCAAACACTTCACTATCTCAACTTTTAAACACTAATATGAATTCACATGTAGTCCTCACCAGTAGATAAGGTACAAAGCGTCTTCAAATTCTACAGATAGCATTTTGCAGTGGAGGCAGCTTATCATCTGAAAGGGCGTTAATACTTACATGGAAACCATATTTTTCTGCCATACAGGCTTTTTCTTAACTGAAAGTTTGTTAATTAATTACCCCATCATAAACAAACGGAGAGCAATGTACCCTGGCCTGAAAGGGCAGAGATGACTAACCCTTCTGGTTCTTACGAGATGGGGCCCCCAAAGTATTACATCCTCCTTTTCCATCTCCCAAGTGGCACCTGATCTCATCCTCACATGGTCAGCCTACTGTTTCTCTCCCTCCCCCACCATGTCTAGTTGCTAAGCAGCTTCTATAGGTCCCTTTTCCCAAATCTAATACCATTAGTCCATCATCCCATGTATATTATGGCCTGGTCTCACTCCACCAGTTCATCCCACAGGAATCATCCTAGAACACTTTCTACTGTCTCACTCTACCACTCAAAAGCCTTCTGTGGCTCCCTAGTGACTACAGGACCAGGTGAAAAATCCTAAGGATTTCAGGTCCCTCCATACCCTCCCCCACGATTTCTCTTGCACTGCTTTAATGTAATCTATTCCACAGATAATTTTGAGAGCGCTTCATATTCCAGGGATTGTGCTAGGTGGTAGGCGGTACTGCAATGAGCAGACAGGCATGATTCTGCCCTCATGGGACTTACAGTTTTTGTTTCTAGCACATGCTCAACATTAAAATTAGTCTGGTCTACTTAAAAAAAAAAGAAGCTTTCTTAATGAAAAAATAGTTAATACATGATTGTTTTGAAAACACATGCCAAAAAAAGAAAAAAAAGAAAAAAAGAAAACCACCCTTAACACCTCCCAGATATGTAACTTTCTAGATCTGTGCAGTCCAGTATATTAGATACTAGCCATACATGGTTATATAAATTTAAGTTTAAGTGACATGAAAATAAAAATTCATGCTAGTCACATTTCAAGTGCTCAATAGCCACATGTGTTTGTCTAGTGGCTACCACATGGGACAGCTCAAGTCTGGAACATTTCTATCTTACAGGAAGTTCTACTGGACAGCACTACTCCAATTTTCTTCAGGTTGTAAGGAACATCCCCAAGGTTAAATCTTTGCGTGTGGCCTTCATGACTTCCTTTGGATAAATCCTCCTACAAGGAATTGCTGGATCTAAGGCATGCCCTCACCCTCACACTACACTCCCCCAGCACTCATCAGCCACCCCACCCCACTGGGCCTTGAAATGGACCTGGGGCTACCACACCGGTTGCATCGCCATCGTAGATTGTTTAGCCGTCACAGGAGCCTGCCGTTCTCCCCACCAAGCCCTAGGCTGGGCAGAGTGATCGTGTCTTGCATTGATAGCTCTGTCAGTCCATCCCTGCTGCACCTACCCTACCACACGAACTCTCAACGCTCAGAAACAACTTTTGTGGTTGATTTCCAATTTTACCTTTTCATTTTGTAGTCCATCTCGGGGACCAACTTCCACAATTTTCACCCGCTTTGGGAACGTACTCACAGATGAGGTGCTGACCTTTGGTTTAAAAGAATAAACAGAAAGTAAAACAGGAACAGATGGTCACAGTTCCCCAGGGGGTGCACACACATGAGGAAGAGGCGATGTGACCACCCCCCCAGTTGGGAAGGAATGAAAGCACTTTGATTTTTCCCACGGTGACTAACGGGGCTTGCTGTGCAATATATTAGAGTGGTGTTTTACCATACTTTTTTGGGTAAATTTGTGGAACTCATTATTTATTTATTAAAAAAGATTTTAACTGGCTTGTAGAAAGAGACAAAGACATCGACTTGTTGCTCCAACTCATTCACGCACTGGTTGATTCCTGTACGTGCCTAGACCTGCCCAGAACCTGCAACCTTGGCTTATCGGAGGCCTCTAACCAACTGAGCCACCCGGCCAGGGCTTGGAACTCATCTACAATAATAAAAGCTTAATATGCTAATTAGACTGGACGTCCTTCCGGACGACCTTCTGGACAAAGCTGGGGCTGCAAGGGAAGCCTGGTCTGGGGTCTGGAAGCCGTGCCGGCCGGGAAAGGAAGGGCTACTCTTGCACGAATTTCGTGCATCAGGCCTCTAGATATTGTAATACTTGAACAGATGTAAACACCTAACTTACACTCCTCTTGTTCCTTTCTGCCTGTGTGACTAACTGTGGATGTTGCATAATGAAACCAAATAAACCCATGAAGTGGGGGGAAATCCCCCAGAGGGGCAAATCTGAAGGAATGGATCCATCTTCAGAATACTGGCCCCGGAACCAACGTTTCTCACCGTTTGACTCACCTCTGGTCTGTTCTAGAATTAAGAGCAGAAGGACTATTTCACTTAGAAGCGGGAATAACAAGAGCCAGGCTCCTCGCGCAGGCCCATCTCCAGCTTCCCGCGCCCGGGCACCCCCACCGCCCAGCAGGTGCGCAGTAGGCGAAGCCGGGGCGACCCTGCTGCTCCCTCGGAAGCCGGGCGACCGGCGACACTTCACAAGCCAGAGCTGGAGAGGCCGCGGCGCAATGAGAGGGAGAAAGGTGCCAGGGTCACGCGAAAGCGCCTTGAGCAGGGAATTAGGGCACCGGCAGGTCGCCCCCCTCTGGGCCTCAGTTTCCCTCATGACCCTCAGGGATTTGGGGTGCACAGACGGTCTCAGACTTCAAGGTCCGCCTGACTCTGGCCTGAGGAGCTCTCTGGCTTCACTTCTCAGAACAGCCGACACGAGCCACGCCCCAGACCCGAGCGTCACGGTGCAGAATGGCCGCCCGTCCCCGGCGGGGCACTTACAGCCCTGACGGACGCCAAGCCCACCAGGCTCTGCCGCAGCGACCCCCTCATTGTCGCCATCTTGGCTCAGCTGACCCGGCGGAGCCCGGGGGGCCCACGTGACTACACACCTCCAGGTGGGCGTGGCCCCGCCTGAGGGGCGGGCCTCCGAGCGACGCGGTGACGTGTGACGCCCTACGCTGGCCCCGCCCCCAGCCCCTCCGCCTTGATTCCTCCTGGCCGGCTCTTCCGGACCCGTTCCCGGGTGTTCCTAAGCCCCGTTTCATTGCCCGGTGAAGTGAGACCTAGGACTGTAAAGATGAACAAAAATTAGCCAAAGCTTTTGTCTTCATAGGCTTAGAGTCTGGAAGGTGTGGGAAGACATATTAATAATGTCGATGAAAGAATGGTCAGTCTATAGAAAACTCTTATCGTTTGAGCCAAATTTTGAGGACATGCCAGGAAGCAAAATCTCAATGGATTAAGTAAATGCTCTGAAGAATTTCGGTTTTGGAACTTTATACATTAGAATCAAAGAAGGAGCCGTAAGGAGGGTTATATGAAATCGATTGGTGGTAGATGAAGGCACTAGAGCCCTAGCCGGTTTTGCTCAGTGGATAGAGCATCAGCCTGCGGATTCCGGTCAAGGGCATGTACCTTGGTTGCGGGCACATCCCCAGTAGGGGGCGTGCAGGAGGTAGCTGATTGATGTTTCTCTCTCATGATGTTTCTAACTCTCTATCCCTCTCCCTTCCTCTCTGTAAAAAATCAATAAAATATATATTTTTAAAAAGGCACAAGAAACAAAACAAAAACACTAACAAGAAGAAAGCAGAACAGTAGGAAATTTCTAGGATTGGATTAAAAGCAAAACAGAAAGACACTTCCTTTACATTGGTGGGTACAGGATAGTTAATAATTAACATGCACAATACAGAGGGGTGGTATGTGGACAGTAACAATGAGGAGCCCGCTCTGTGGTCTCCTGCTCTGTTGGTCTTGTGCTTTGGTGCCAGAAGTTGTGCCTCTGACATTTCAAAGTTACGTTATACTAGACACACAAAGACGATAAATATATAGGCTCAACGTACAAACTGACCTTTGTCAAGTAAGCTACAGGCCTATGATGTGACTAACCACCATGACCCACTTTAGTTAGGAAATTTTATATTCAGACCATCCTGTATGGTTATTTTCGGTCACCAGTTTGTAAGGCCTGCCATGCACCTCCTCCCTCCCTGAGGTGTCAGGTTTAGTATGTGGCCCTTTTTTTAAATATATAATATTTGCATAATTACTACCTTTCACAATAAGATGAAGCATTGCTATTTGCCACACACAGTTTGAGTTCTTTGCATGTATTAACTTATTCATCACTATCTTCAGAATTCAAATGCTGGTAGTTGACTCTAGAGAGAAGCATCCTTTGCTTTCATACCTTGAAGAATAAGTTAGACATCCAGGTAAAGAGGATACAAGAAAAGCTTTCCAGACAGAGAGCATAGCATATGCAAAGACTCTGAGGCAAAGAATTCTTAGAGCAGTGTTTTTCAAAATACATGTTGTGGTCATAATATCAACGTAGTGGATACCAACTTAAAAAAAAAAGTTGTTCATTGTGTAAGTACTAAGTACTGCTTTGCAAAACTTTTGTTATTACATATGTCAAATAGGTTGCAATGTAAAATAAATTTCTTACTGCAGACAGTAATTAAAAGTGTTTGAAAACATTGTTTTGGAAACATGAAAATAAGGCCAGAATGATTGGAGAGCAGAGACGGAGTAGGAAGGGGACTTCCTACTAAAATGAGAGGGATTAGCAGGCACCATACCATAAGGCTTTGGAGATTTATATCAATAACAGCTATCCTGCCCTCGCCGGGTGACTCGGTGGTTGGAGCATCTTCCTGTACACCAAAAGGTTGCAGGTTTGATTCCTGGTCAGGGCATATGCCTAGGTTTCAGGTTCGATCCCACATATAGGAGGCAACAAGTCAATGTTTCTCTCTCAGATGGATGTTTCTCTCCCCCGTTTCTCTCTAAAATAAATTTTTTAAAAATCCTCAGGTGAGGATTAAAAGAATAATAACAGCTATCCTAATAGCGATGCATTTGAAGGGTTTTAAGCAGGAGATACAATCAAACTTGCATTTTGTAAATAGTCACTATGGCTACTGAGTGAGTAGATCTGCAATGGGTGAGTGCACTAAATAGCATTCTCAGGGGAGGCAGAGAAGGCACTGTCCCTGCCTTCAAGGGGCTCAGATTTTAGCGAGGGAGAGAACAGAGATGATAAGTGTTCTGTATGATTCCGCAGCACTGACAATTTCCTCCATCATAACAGTTAAAGCACTACCCACAGAATTTGCTAACCTGTAGCTTGAAACCCAAAAATACTAGCATGGTATTAAATTAAATGACTTTCAAGACTTGTACACTGAAAACTACAAACTGCTCTCACATCCATGTTTCTCTCTCCCTTCCTCTTTCTAAAAATCAATTTCAAAAGAATGGTACCGGAAGTGAGGAAGAGAAAACCAAAGAAATTACATTTTTTGTTCTGCATTAAAGAGGCATGACTGGCCCTTTTAAAACACAGAAACATAAAGCTATAAGCAGTCCACATAGAAACTGAGGAAAGAAAACTATAACATGTTTTTTGGTAGAAATCATTTGACATTAAAATTTATTTATTTGATTATATTTTAAAAAGCAGCGCAGAATCACATCCATTTTCTTCATAGTATCACTGCACAGACTGAATTTCAGAGCCCTTAGTTGGCTTTGGAAACTTCTGAAGAGCTATTAGTCTAGCATGCCTTTCTTTTCCCTCCAGGCTCTCCTGCTCTTTCAGGGGGAGCTGGTGACAGTCGATGCTAAATAAATAGCATGTGGTTGAGCTTGCCAAACCCTTTAAACCTTCTCCCATAGGCAACAAGGTGAACTGGCTTATTCTTTACCCGAAGGCATTAAGCAAGCCGGTTATCAAACAGAGAATGGAGGGGAGATTCCACTGTAGATAATGTCCAAAGTTCGGGAAGAATGGACTCAGAGAGCTTTAACTGGTTAGTTCCTTCTTCTGCTGATGAGAGAGGTATGCCAGCAAGGTGGCTCAGATCTTTGATCCACTGATAGAGCAGTGCACTCAGTTCCTTTGATTAAGGTATGTAGGAAAAGCCATCTCTGGGTAGAGAAGAGTAGGTTATTTCAATGATGGAACTGCAAGAAGAAAATCAAAACTGAGCAGCAGGCAGTGTTGCTTTCCTCTTGAACTCAATGATCACTCCACGCCCATCATCTTTATGGTCCACGCAAACTCAACTGGAAGAGCAGAGGGTGGTAACTGGGGCAGATAAATGAGGAGACCTCCGGGTGGATTTGTGGACCACTTCAGATCTTTCTGGATTCCCAGCATCGTTACCTGAAGAAAGCAAAAGGCAATGGGAAAAACATTAATGCATTAATGAGGACAGAATATGGTCTGAACATGGTGGAAAACAACCAAGCTGGGCCCAGGAAGGGAAGACCATCCAAAACAGTGGTCGCCAACCTTTCGGACCTCACGGACCACCAGTGGTCCACCAGTTGGTCTAAAAGGGGAATAAATATGGGAGGAACCTGGGGAAGGAGGAAGTAGAGAAGACCTGCCAATTCCTTTTTAAAAAGTTACATCTTTGAAAGGACTGAGGCCCCTTACCTGTGTAGCGGAGGTAGTTTTGGGGGATTTAAGGCTTAAGACTCCATTTTCTGGCCATTTCAGGAAAATGGCATAAACAGCTGATTCTTTTGAGGTATACCTGGGAGAAAGAAGCATCAGTATCAAAGACACCTGGCTTGTTATCCTGACACCTAAGGTTATTACATATAACCTTATACACTCCCCTTCCTATGATCTACGAACCCCAAGCCCTGTGCTTATCACTGACACGAGGAAGCACTAATAACTCAATACCAATTAAGGTCTGTGGGAAGAAAGCTGCCTCTTTCTGGTGGTATCTTCTATTTTCACTCTCTATTGCAGCGGTTCTCAACCTGTGGATCGCAATCCCTTTGGGGGTCGAACGACCCTTTCACAGGGGTCACCTAAGACCATCGGAAAACACATATTGAATATATAATTACCTATTGTTTTGTGATTAATCACTATGCTTTAATTATGTTCAATTTGTAACAATGAAAATACATCCTGCATATCAGATATTTACATTACGATTCATAACAGTAGCAAAATGACAGTTATGAAGTAGCAACGAAAATAATTTTATGGTTGGGGGTCACCACAACATGAGGAACTGTATTAAAGGGTCTCGGCATTAGGAAGGTTGAGAACCATTGCTCTATGGGGTTACAAGTTTTCTTGAAAATTTTTAAACTCTTATACCAGTTATTTCACACTGAGGCCTTCTGCCTTATCATTCAAATAGTTTTTCAACTCCAAGTCCATGTGAAAACACCAGAGGATATAACAAGGGCAAGATGTGCAATGAAGACAAATTTGTAATTCTGAGATTTCATGCTTAGAGAAGAGGATGAAAATCACTAACCGGAAGCTCATCTGAAACAGGAATGGCCATGTTTCCCCTGATCCAAGGACCTACGCTCTACGATATAACACTAGCAGATTTATTAACTCATCGTATATGCCTGGCACTCTGCTGGAAGCTTTACATACATTATCTCATTTAATCCTCACAGTAGCTCTAGGAAGAATCATCACCCCATTTTGCAGTTGATCAAATAACTAGATCCACAATTCCAAGTATGAATCATGACTTCCGCATTTACTAGCTCTGTGATCCTAGGCAAGTTATAGTACTGCTCTGGGCCCTCTTTCTCACTTGTAATACGGAGATAATAACAGTATCCATCTGGTGGGCTTGTTGAGGGGATGAAATGGGTGCAAAGAATTTAGAATGGAGCCTTACACATTGTAGTTGCTGCACAACTATTAGCTAGTCCTATTTTTAATTAGACCAGGTAAAGTATCAAGTAAACTGACTGATGTTTTTTGATGGTTTTTGCACCAAGCCTATCCCCACCCTAACTAGTCAAAGATATCCCGGTGGCTTAAGCCATAAACTGGGGTACAAATGAATAGCAAAAGAACAGCTTGTGGGTTTCAAGACGACTTCCAGTGCGGCTTCTAACCTTGTGGACCAAGGAGATGCCAGGTCAGGATGGGCACAGTCCCGCTCCCACACACAACAGAAGACAGGACTCACCATACAGATTCGTTCTTTTCCAATTGTACCCTCCATGGTTTAGAGGCATAGATGGCCTCCCCACTGATGCTCAGCCACTTCCCAACGGCGAGCAGCCTTTCTTGGAAGATGGGAAGGATCAGTCCGTCTTTAGTTGGCCCAATGTTGAGAAGATAGTTTCCTCCCAAACTTACTGTCTGGACCAGTTCCTGGAAAGAGTGGAAACAATGAAATCCTACTTATGAATTCCAAGCCTGGCATAATGCCTAGAACACACTGATATTAAGAGAAGAAAAAGAATCTAGGGCACCTTCTCTCCCTGCTTTGTGAATGTCCTTTACCCTTTTGAAAATACTATATATTTTTGTCACTATAAAAGCAAGACAGATTATATAAGAAAACTGAAAAATCCTGCTACAAGATGGAGAAATATATTAACTTGAACTCCAGGGAGTGATCACGGGCACTTCCCTGGGAGACTGCCCTTCCATGGTGCCACAGGCAGTGGGAAGGGTCCTGTGTCAGAAGCACAGAGGATGAGCAGGAGCTGAGAACAAAGCACTTGGCCATGAAAGGATCACATGGAGCCATACAGAGAGAATATGGCGGTCAGAGGGAAGAGGTTTAGAAGGGGTGCTGTGGAGACTTTGGGGAGATTGAAGAGATCTGAAGAATTTCAGGACTCTCTGTATGTGATGGGCTATATAAACGTATATGCTGCCCTGTCGGGAAACCATGCTATAGAGATACAGTAGTCCCCCCTTATCCACTGTTTCGTGTTCCATAGTTTCAGTTACCCATGGTCAACCACAGTCTGAACATATTAAATGGGAAAACTCTAGAAATAAACAATTCATAAGGTTTAAGTTGCACTCTGTTCTGAGTACCTCACTTCATCTCATCAAGTAAGCATCAAGTCATTTCACATCATCACAAGAAGAAAAGTGAGTACAATATAGTCAGATATTTGGGGAAACCAAATTTTTGGACATAACTTTCATTACAGGATATTGTTCTATTTGTTCTATTTTATCATTAGTTGTTGTTAATCTCTTACTGTGCCTAATTTATAAATTAAACTTTACCATAGGTATGTATAGTTTAGGAAAAACAGGGTTTAGTACTATCCTGGGTTTCAGGCATCCACTGGGGGTCTTAGAACATATCCCTGAGAATAAAGCATTAACCCATATAAAATTGATAAACATTTTAATGGTTCAGGACAACCCCCAAATCTACTTAACTATCCGTTATGGTTGAAAGAAATTGAAACAACCTAATGTCCAACTGAAGATAACCCTGGGAAGAACATGTCTGTACATAAAACTCTCTTCTGTAATTACAATGATTCCCTTAGGACAGACTGCTCTGAGTATGTCCAATAACCCAAAGGGCTCTATCCACCTGCACGTTCACCCACCGTGCTGCCACCACGCTCAGGTAGAAGGCTGGTTTGAGATGGCAGTTAAGAAATAGTTAACTCATGCCCAGCTGGTGTGGCTCAGTGGTTGAGTGTCAACATATGAACCAGGAGGTCATGGTTCGATTTCTGGTCAGGGCACATGTCTGGGTTGTGGGCTCGATCCCCAGTAGGAGGTGTGCAGGAGGCAGCCAATAAATGATTCTCTCTTATCATTGATGTTTCCATCCCTCTCTCCCTTCTTCTCTGAGTCGTCGATCCCCAGTAGGGGGTGTGCAGGAGGCAGCCAATAAGTGATTCTCTCTTATCATTGATGTTTCCATCCCTCTCTCCCTTCTCTGAAAAAAAAAAAAAGGAAAGAAAGAGTTAACTCACAGGTGTCTTACCGAAATGATTTCCGATTCACTTGCAACTTCAGAGATCGACATAGTGCGACGGTAGCCCCAGGACCGCTTGTCTATGGAGGTGCACATCTCCCACTTGTGATTTGGCAAACTTGATGGCTGGAATTTATCTTCGCAGTTGTAGTATCCTCCATGGTGACAGGAACAGTTAAAACCCCATCGGTCGTTTACCACTACTTCATCCTAAAGGAGGAAAGAGTACTGGGTCATCAAGGGTGAACCCCTCATCTTCCTTACATAACGCAGTGCGATAAATTAAGAACCTATTTGGAAGCAAAGAACAGACTTAGCCTAGAGCAGTAGTTCTCAACTGGGGCTATATTGCCCGGAGAGGATTTTGGCAAAGCCTAGAGACATTCTGGGTTGTCACAACTGGGGTGGTACTACTGCCATCTAGAGGCCAGGATAGTGTTGGCGGCCAGGGATGGTGTTAAACTTTTTACAATATAAAGGACAGCCTCATCACAACAAAGAAATATCAGCCCTAAAAGTCAACAGTGCAGAGGCTGAGAAACCCTGGTCAAGCGATCTGTAACGTTAGAGCTGGAAGAGCTGGTTTTAAATATTATCTTGGAAACCATTTATGTGTTTCTCTCACATCAGTATCTCTCTCTGTCTTTCCCTCTCTCTCCCACTCCTAAAAATCAATGGAAAAATATCCTCGGGTGAGGATTAAAAAAAAAATAATTAAAGAAGAAAAATAAAGTTTATGCTTCAAGGAAGGGGAAAAAAGAATTAAAAGAGAAATCCTTTTCTTAAAATATATTTTTATTGATTTCAGAGAGGAAGGAAGAGGGAAAGAGAGATAGAAACATCAATGAGAGAGAATCATCGATTGGCTGCTTTAAAGGAGAAACCTTTAACATCCATTACGTCCCTGGGTCCCTAGCACCCCCATGGTGATGTTGTTATTACTCCAGATCTTGTCTCCTTATACTGTCTTGTATCACAACAGATAAATAAGACATAAGTAATATAATCACATACCTTAACTGGGCTGTCATTGTAGAGCCAAGAAAGAAAATCTGTGGAGTTCCAGTAAGAATCAGGACTTTCCCAGTCTCCATCAGACCAAATCAAGTCAGGTTTATACCTGAAAGACATGCAATTAGAACAAAGTTCATTACCTGAATCCATTCACAAAAGTCTTACCAATCATTTTTTGCAACACATACTTATAAATCTTCTTTCACTTTTTTTTCTTTAAATCCTCACCCAGGGATACATTTTTATTGATTTCAGAGAGAGGAAGGAAGGAGGGAGGGAGGGAGGGAGGGGGAGGGTTTTTTTTTGAAGGAGGGCGGGAGGGAGGGAGGGAGAGAGAGAGAGAGAGAGAGAGAGGGAAACCTTGGTTAGTTATCTTTCAGATGCACCCCAATTGGGGATCAAATCCACAATCTGGGTATGTGCCCTGACTAGGAATCGAACCTGTAACTTTTTGGTGTACGGAACGATGCTCCAACCAACTGAGCCACACCAACCTGGGCTCACCAATTTTGAAAGTACCATAAAATTACCATAGTGCAGAGAATGTGGGAAACTAAAGAGACAAAAACAACCACACAAAATGCCCCTGCTGTCATAACCATTGTTCAATACACAGCATTTTGGTATATTTTCCCCTAATCTTTTTTTTTAATGTCTTTTTAAAAAGTAGAGTTGTAATCAGTATTATACAATTTGGTCTCCTTCCAGCAACTAATTCCAACTAAAAGAATGGTGTTTCAGGACTACAGGATTGAGGTTTCTGCTTTTAAGATGCATTAAGAGCCCTGGCTGGTGTGCTCAGTGGTTAGAGTGTCGGCCCGTGCACCACAGGGTCACAGGTTTGATTCCCAATCAAGGGCGTGTACCTAGGTTTGCAGGTTCCATCCCCCGGCCCAGTTGGGGCGCATGCAGGAGTCAACCGGTCTCACATCAATGTTTCTCCCCGCCCCTCTC
>NW_005367431.1:5363055-5380401 GCF_000412655.1 Myotis brandtii | reverse complement strand
GTGTGCAGGAGGCAGCCGATCAATGATTCTCTCTCATCACTGATGTTTCTATGTCTCTCCCTCTCCCATCCTCTCTGAAATCAATACAAATATATTTAGAAAAAAGAAAAAAATAGAAGTCATCTGGATGCAAGGAGGGTCCGAGTCCCTACCCCCTTAATCCCCCTAAAATGAGTGTCCAGGTAGAGATAGCTGCCTCTTAAGCAATCAAGTGCGAGAAGGGCAAATAGGAATGAAACAAGATGAAGACAAATCCCAAAGTGAAAGTGGTCATTTTAAGTATCTATAATAATAAAAGCGTAATATGCTAATTAGACTAGATGTCCTTCTGGACGACCTTCTGGACAAAGCTGGGGCTGTGAGGGAAGCCCGGGTCCCGGGTGCCAGAGGGAAGCTGGTGCCGGCAGCCAGGGGAAGGAAGACCTACTCTTGCAGGAATTTCGTGGGTTGGGCCTCTAGTAACAATAATAACATTTATGCTGTACAGCACGGTGACAGATACTGTTCACATATTACTCTGAGCCCCATAAGAAGGCATCCTTAGCCCCGCTTTATGGTGAGAATCTGAGGCTCAGAAGGGTGATCTGGTTAAGGCTTGTAAGTAAGGAGAGCCAGGATTCAAAGGCAAATCTGCCGGATGCCAAGTCCCAGGCAGGTCGAGGGCCCATTAGACACTGTTGCCTCTCCAAGGTCAGACAAAGAAATGGCCCGCAAGGACGCAACTGAAGTTCTGACTTACTACCACCTGGGATCTGTGTGCTTCAATTTATAAAGGTAATATGACCACATTATGGGAGTTCTGAAGAGTAGGAGGAAAAATATTCTTTGTCTCAATACAACCGCCACTTTTATTATTCTGATGTCCTCTAGATTTTTTTCATATTCCACCTTTTCTCCTTTCCCCCCAACTTCTCTGATTTCATTGAGAAAAGTAATAAGGCCAAAAACATTTCTGTATTTTACCTGTTCACAAGTTCATATAGCTCTGGCATTGTTTTCCCAAAGACAAAATACTGTGTTTTGAAGCCATTTTTCTTATCAAGTAGGTAGAGTGGATGGAACCATTCGAAGAGTGAGTGATACAGTCCGTAGCGTATGTTCCTTAAACAGAAAATCAGGTCAGCAACTGTCATTAAGCAAAGAAAAAATAGTTTATTTAAAAACAATCAGTGGCAGCATTTTTATATCTCAGTGAAACGCACCCCTGAGGGCATTGGGGGGGGAGGGGGGTGTCCAAAACCATTAACTTAAAAATGATCTCTTCATTCACAACCAATTACAGTGATTGGGTTTACTATGTTTTTGATAGTACACATAACTACTTTTTATACATACATATCTTGACATCAAATGTCATTTAAACCATCTTTTAACTTTTTTTAAAAAAATATTTTTATTGATTTTAGAGAGAGAGAGGGAGAGACAGAAACATCAATGATGAGAGAGAATCATTGATCAGCTGCCTCCCGCACTCCCTCCAACTGGGGATCAAGCCTGCAACCTGGGCATGTGCCCTTGACTAGAATCAAACCCAGGACCCTTCACTGCAGGCCAACACTCTATCCACTGAGCCAAATCAGCTAGGGCATCTTTTAACTTTTAAGTCAATTATCTCAATAACATATAGTCCATTTAAAAATGTTTTATCTGTCAAGCATAAGACCACGTATTGAAGAAATATTGGAAAGCCTTCCAACCCAGGTCCTTTTCCAGTGTCTGATGGACCGCAGGGACCAGGTCTCGCATCTTTGTGTCCCCTTCATTGTCAACACAGATCTTTGCCGGCATTCAGGGAAGGTTTGGGTAAATGACAGATCAAGAGGGAACTGAAAAGGGCAGTTAAAGCAGCAAAAAGTGAAGGAGCCACTGGGTTGATTCTAACTAATGGGGGGATGGGGGTGGGGAGAAACTGACCAAAGAACTTATATGAATATATGCATAATCCATGGACACAGACAATAGTGTGGTGAAGGCCTGGGGGGCGGAGGGTGGAGGTTGGTCAATGGTTTCTTGTTTTATTTTTCTAAGATTGACTAATAGTTTTTATTGATTTCAGAGAGAGGAAGGGAGAGGGAGAGATAGAAACATCAATGATGAGAGAGAATTATTGATTGGCTGCTTCCTGCATGCCTCTTATTGGGGATTGAGCCCCCAACCCGGGCATGTGCCCTGACTTAGAATGGAACTGTGACCGCCTGGCTCATAGATTGATGCTCAACCACTGAGCAACACGGGCTGGGCTTGACTAATAGTTTTTAACATACCCAAAGGGAAATACAGTTAGAGTGACCTATTTTCAAACACAAGAAAGCTTGTTTTGAGTTAAGACTGGTGAGTGTTACAGAAACATTATGATGCAAGTAAGAAGTAAGGTATATTGTAATGGCACAGATAAGACAGAAAGAACTGACATTGTTTCATATGACTCAGGAACTAAACAGATTCAAAGAAGATAAAAATCAAGTACCCTAAAGTCTAGATCTAATCAACACTCAGAGTTTTACAGCACAACTACTATCTAAGCACATCATAGGGAAACTGAATCTTGTACAGGTGACAAGAGTCAGCACACTCTTTCTTAAGGGGCCAGGTAGTATTTTAGGCTGTGCAGGCCTTAGGGTCTCTGTCCTAACTCACAACACGTAAATGAATGAGCATAGCTATGTTCCAATCAAACTTCATTGACACAAACAGGCAGCTGGCCCATCCCTTAAATAGCATATCAAGTTTGCCAAATCACAACAGAGCTGAGGGTGGGCATGGCACAAATGCCACTTTCCTCCTTACAGGCAAACAAACCCAGAACTGTGGGGTCCAAAACCAGAACACCTGAGTTCAAATCCCACCTCTGCCACTTCCTAGCTCATTGATCTTGGGAAGCTACTTTTTTTTTTTTGAATATATATCTTTATTGTGGAAAGTATTACACCTCCACCCCACCAGGCCTTCACCACACTATTGTCTGTGTCCATGGATTATGCATATATGCATGTAAGTTTTTTGGTCAATCTCTCCCGACCCCCATCTCCCATTAGTTAGAATCAACCCAGTGGCTCCTTCACTTTTTGCTGCTTTAACTGCCCTTTTCAGTTCCCTCTTGATCTGTCATTTACCCAAACCTTCCCTGAATGCCGGCAAAGATCTGTGTTGACAATGAAGGGGACACAAAGATGCGAGACCTGGTCCCTGCGGTCCATCAGACACTGGAAAAGGATCTGGGTTGGAAGGCTTTCTAGAAAGAATCCTTCTCAGAGGACAAATGGGCCACTGTGGTCTTTGCTAGGTATCCTTCACCCAACCAGACAGAGCCATGAATGTCTCTGATGGTGTCACCTTTGGTCACATAAAAACAGCCAAGCATCAAACACTGCCAATTCGGGCACTTGCTGAATGCAAACTTAGAAAACACGCGAGCACAGAAGGTCTGGTACACTGTACGGCTGCTAGATGAGAAGCAATGATGGACTAACTGCAGTGCACACACACCTCTTCCGGACGGCGGTTCCCAACTCACCAACCAAATCACGATGCGGCCCCACATCCTTGGCATTCCAGTTCCAAGACACCGAACTCGGCCAGTTTGTGAAGCCTTCGTGATGCTTTGTCGTCAGGACTACATACCTGCGGACATCAAAACCACATGAGCAAAGAAAGTGGGCAGTGGGCCATGAGCATGAACTTACCCAGCAGGACTGCGGCTGAGGAAATGGTAGGGAGAACTGGCTGTTTGAATGTGGAGCGGAGATACAGCGACCACCAACTGTAAATGTGTCTCAAGACCAAAAAACAAAGCAGGCAACTCCACAGAATAGAACAGATTATTATGACAGGGTAATTTAGTTACAGGGATGGAGGGTCAGGGTGGATAGACAACCCTGGTAGTTCTGTGCAGCTCATTCTCCACTGCTTTACAGTTATTACAGTGAATGCTTTTAGTACAGCTGATTTACTAATGACTGACAAGGCACAGGGCCTAAGAATGCCTTATGAGCCAGGAACCCTCCCTCCTAGTGGTCTTATGATGGAAAATTGCTTAGAATTGACACCGACACCTAGTTTGACATGGGTCTCTGCTGCTGTACCATTCTGGCCACTTACTGACAAGAATCTTTATGATTACATTGTATAGGCTTACAGAACAGTAGTCATCTATATATATAAGAGCCTAAGCGACAACCGGATGACTGACTGGTAGCTATGATGCACACTGACCACCAGGGGGCAGACGCTCAACACAGGAGCTGCCCCCTGGTGGTCAGTGCACTCCCACAGCCAACCTCCCCCGGCTGGCCAACCCCCCATGGCCCCTCCCCCATCAGGACTGGACAAGACCCCTCTGATCGGCTGGGAGGGACCCCACCCACACATGAATTCGTGCACTGGGCCTCTAGTTAACTATAAGACAGAGAATGCTAGCCAGGAACAGTTAGCTTGGTCAAAGTTAAAGCTTGAATAGAGAGAGTGGAGGGCTTACAAAGATGGAGTCGGTTTGTTCACGTCATTAGCCACTCGCCTACAGGAAACATACTTGTGAGTTGCTGCAGCCACAGCTCCCCAGGGCTATTGCTCCAGGAATGGAAGCAAACTTGAGGAAACCACAGTCCTTAGTCTCCTGCCAAGCAGGGGCCCAGAGGGAAAAGATGTGCACCTTAGCTCTCATTCTTCAACCCTTCAAGGAATTAATGATAAGCTTTTCTTAACCTTTGCTCTAAAGAAGAAAGAAATCTCTACTAGAAATAACAGATGACAAAAAAGCAAGCTATTTGTTTTACCAAGCCCACATGAATTGCCTCTCATTTATAGAAATGACAAAAGTCCAAAAGAGCAGGGGAGAAAAGACAAGTGTTGAAATAACCACCAAATCACTCAACATTTCATTTGCTTTCATGGCGGAAAAAACGAGATAATTTAACCACTGGCTGGTGTGGGGAGCTCCAAGACTTAAAGGACCAGATAGTATTTCAGGCTGGGAGGGCAATAACCCTTTTAAAATGTAAAAATCATTCTCATCTCATGGTACTTACAAAAACAGGCAGAGGACCAATCCCTCTGGCCAAGGTAAGCAGACCTTGGAGCCGTGAGATTTGGAGTCTAGGACCGTGGTCGGCAAACTGCGGCTCACGAGCCACAGGCGGCTCTTTGGCCCCTTGAGTGTGGCTCTTCCTAAGCCTTAGGAGTACCCTAATTAAGTTAATAACAATGTACCTACCTATATAGTTTAAGTTTAAAAAATTTGGCTCTCAAAAGAAATTTCAACCGTTGTACTGTTGATACTTGGCTCTGTTGACTAATGAGTTTGCCGACCACTGGTCTTGGACATCAGTTCCCTTCCTCTATCTGGGCTAGTCACCTGGTCCATGAAATAAGGGGTCTCGACAAAGGATGTTTCCAAGATTTTAATTTTTTTTTCATTTTTAACTTATGGATCTCTATGGCTCCTAGAAGACATAGAACACCTCCTCTGTTTATTCCAGTCTTATTATATCCCCATACATTTAATGGCAAACACTAAACGTTCAGTTGTAATTTATTAGTATAAGGTACTATTTTTTTTATTGATTTGAAAGAGAGAAACATGGATTTGTTGTTCCACCCATTCATGCATTCACTGGTTGGTTCTTGAATGTGCCCGGATGGGGAATCCAACCCCCCACCTTGGCATACCAAGACGACACTCTTACCAAATGAGCCACCCGGCCAGGGCAGGACAAGGGATCTTAAAGTCTCAGCGAAACTAAAACCTGGAAGATGAATTAAGAGACGACGGTAGAGGACTGCTCTAAGCCAGGAGCCAGGAAACCTCCCCGTCTCCATTCTTAGTTTCCTCCAACCCCCGTCACTCCCAGCAGTCACTACCCTACTAATCCTGAGGGTAACCACTCCCTGACTGGACACCTGGCCACGTACTGCCCTAAGGATTACTGCTTCAGGACTGGCCCCAGCCTTCCACAGCGCCCTGGGTCCCTGCCTCTCTCTTCCCCATCCCAGCAAGCTACACTTTCGGTTCTCCCCACCATCCACACGCAAGCTCCAACAGCTCTCACGACAATGCACGCACTTCTTGAGCACTTTAATGTGCAAAGCACCGAGGAGAGCAGATGAATGAGAATCTGTACTGTTGCCCAAACACAGTGCACACCAGAACGCCCCTTCCTTCCCCTCCCGGAGATCGTAAAGCTGAAAGGAACCAATACAATCCCTTTCCATAGGCATGGACTTTGGAGGCTGCAGGGAGGTGAAATGCCTTGGTCAAGTTCACAGTTGAACTAGGACCAGACTCCATGCCACGGGCTTACAATCCTGGAGTCCCGATTTTGTCAACCTGGAATGGACGATGAGATATCACGCAGTTCCATCCACTGAGGGCTTTCCCACCCACCACCTCCTTGAAACTTGTATTTCCTCCTAATTCCCAACCGGGCGCACCCTCCCCTTATGATCAGGCATGTCACGTTCAATTCTGCATCCTTCCGGGGACACAACTCATGACCCGGGGTATCTTAAGTCAGGCAGATGGCTGTGTGACCCGGGGCGAGTCGCCTAACCTCCCCCCGCTCGGTTCCCACCAGCCTAACCCCCGCACACTGCTCCGACCCGGGAGGAGGTGCGCCGCCCGCACCCGCGGCCACACTCACTTGGCCCCGGCGGCCTGGAAGAGGTCGGCCCAGCCCTCCGGGAGGAAGAAGCGCGCCGTGAACAGCGGCCCGAAGTCGGCGTAGCTGAAGCCGGGTGGGTAGTTGTCGCTCATGAAGCGCTGGTACTGCGGCGACCCCTCGCCCTTCCAGTGCCACCAGAACCACTCGCTGCCCCAGGCCGGCACCGAGAACACGCCCCAGTGCACGAACACCCCGAACTTGGCCTGGTCGAACCAGTCCGGCAGGGGCCGGGAGTCCAGACTCGGCCAGTCCGGGGTGTAGCGGCGCTGAGCCCCGAGCGCCCACTCGGCCGCTCCGAGAACCAGCAGCAGCCGCGGCAGCAGCGGCAGCCGGGCTCCCACCGCCCACGACTTCATCTCGGGCGACCACACTCCGACTCTCCGCCTCCGCCTCCACCATCCCCTCTCACCGCGCAGCTGCGGCGCGAGGCCCCGCCCACTCTGACTAATGATTGGCTCAGTAGGAAAGAGGGGCGGGTCAGCCCTGGCGGCTTGACTACCGAGTCTCTTCCCCTCTTAGTCCACCAGCCCTGTTGCGCCCTCTAGCGCTGAAAGGGAGAAAGACGCAAGGAGGCGTTGACAGCGCTCGGCTGGTGGTCTAATGAACACTTCCGAAGACTTCATGGCGGGGTTCAGTCGTGGGAGTGATTCAACCGTGGGGTTGTAGAAGGCCGGGTGTGTACGGAGAACTGGGTGTAGTGCATTTGGCCGTGGGGAGTCAGAAGGGACTTTCTGAGCCGTAGTACAGAAGAGCAAGCCTGGAGGCGGGAATACCAGATGCAAGGGCATTGTTACAGTCCTGGTAGCAATAACGAAGTAAAATAATGCTGGTAGAAGCATTGTGAGGAGGGAGAACAGTGGGTGCTGAAAGGGGAAGAGCAGGGGTGAGCATTTGGCCTATCTAATACTTGCTTTGGGAATTCTGAAGCCATTCAAAGAACTTAACATCTAATTGGAAAAATGAGACCCATGGACATACAAACACCACAAAGGAACGTTTTTAGAGTAGTAGGGTAAGAACATTAAGAGCCCCGAGTCCTACAGCATAAGGAATATAGTAATAAATATTGTAATAACTATGTATGGTCCCAGGTGGGTACTAGAATTATCAGGTGGAATCACTTCATACATGATATAACCAAATTATATCTGGGCGAGTCAAGCCATCTGCCTGACTTAAGATACCCCGGGTCATGAGTTTTGTCCCCGGACTCAGCCAATTGTTTCTTGCACGAGACACCACCTAACCACTATACTATACTCCTGAAACTAATATAAAATTATATTGAATGCCAACTGTAATTTTAAAACAAAATAAAAAGAGTCCCAGGCCCTAGGAGTACCTGTGTGAACGTTGTCTGGCAGGGAGGTCACCAAGTCCTCTACAACCTGCATGTGCTGTGCATGCTGAGACAGGAGGTGAGGCCATCAGGTGTGGAAAGTACAATGACCCTAAGTGGCACCGCCAGTCCCTATGTATCAGTGAGAGAACTGCAGCAGGGAATTTGGGATCCTCTACACAACCCCCTTTCCTACTCTCTCCATTTGAGGGAGGAGAAAACTGAGACCCAGAGAGAGGATAGAAGTTGATCAAGATGATGCAGCTAGTTGAGCTCAGAGGTGGGACCAGAACCCAGGTCTCCAGATGTGGAATTTGTGCCTCTCCACATGCTGCTTCTCTCTTGCACCCCGGAAGGGGACAGCGCCTGTGTTGACAGAACCAAGCACTTCCTCATCCTAGGAGTTGTAAGGAAATACAAAGGCAATTGCTGAATAAACAGCTATTCTAATCTGCAAGGTAAGGCTAAAATATTGTCCAAAACAGTAAGCACAGACACCTTAAAAAAACAAAACCAAGCCCATCTTCACACACTTTCTAATGATCAGAGTAATGGTCTTTGATGTTATAGAACTCATCTTGGGGAAGACGAAATGGGACATTGTGACCTTCATTTCTCCTTAACCTTGTGAAAATTAATAAGCAGAACCCTCTTTTAAAATGGAGTCAGGAGGCTAGAAGAGAGAACTCTCGCTCACATGCCACTCAATGCATACTATTAACCCCAATGGGACAGACATATCTTGCATCTACAATAGGAAGTGATAACTACCTGAGCACAAGAAAGAAAAGATTCCTCCTTGCCCTGTAACAGCTCAGCCAATGGGAGCTTGCCATAACTCAGCCAATGAAAAATCTCCATACTTCAAACTTTTAGTTTCCTCCAATGGACTCTTCATTTACAACAGCCCCTCGGAAGTCCATCAAAGAGCAGTCCTCTCCTTTGTTTCTCTGGATTTGAGCATGGCTTACCATTAGACTGCAGGTCCTGAGTTGCAATTCTTTATTGTTCCTGAATAAACCCATTTTGCTGGAGAAATATCGGACTGTCCATTTGTTAAAGGTCAACATCCTCATAACCAAAATGCAAATTTGCAGGAGCAGGTGAGAGACACTGTGATAGACTGGACAATATTAGAAGTTGGGAAGCTGGGTTTCTTGCACGAGACACCACCTAATGGGGTCTCCTTGGGCAAGTCTCGTCCACAGCCTGGGCCCATTTCCTCCTCTAAACAGTGGGGGCAGTTCTCAGTGATATCCAGGTGCCTTATCCCCTTGCTCTCCTCCTTCATAAACTCCAGATCTTTACTTAAAGCTGAAATAGGAGATTGTGAAAGGAGAGAGGTAGAAAGTCTGGAAGTGCATTTAATTCCATGACTTTTAAGCTCTATATTTATTACAGAAATATTTACTGAATATCAATTTATGCCAGGCACTTGGGCATTGTCTTTGCTAACATGAGAAAAGAAAGGCATGCCCCAACTTTAAGGAATCACAAATTTACCTTTAAAAAATTATGCCATTTCAACTGGGTTCAATAGTGTCCCCCAGAACTTCATGTCTACCCAGAACCTGTGAGTGTTGCCTTACTTGGAAATAGAGTCTTTATAGTTGTAACTTGTTAAATTCAGATGAAATCATACTGGATTAAGAGTGTGCCTTAATCCAATGATTGGTGTCCTTAAAAGATGACACCAAGAGACAGAGGGGTTGGGGAGGCTACATGAATACACAGGCAGGGGTGGGAGTTATGTTGCCACAAACCAAGGAACACCAGAAGCTGCCAGAAGTCGGACGAGGCAAGAAAGGACCTTCTGCTTGAACCTCTGAAGGGAGCATGGCCCTGCCAACACCTTGATTTTGGACTTCCAGCCTCCAGAACTGTGGAAGAATACATTTCTGTTGTTTTAAGGCACTTAATCTATGGAAAAATGTTACCGGAAACTAACACAGGGCATAAAAAGAAGTACATTGAGGAATAATGAGATTTAAGGTTGTAGCAATCTGTACTTCTAATGAAGCTGAGTTTGACTGAACTAGGTCAAGAGGGCAGGCTTTGGAGTCAAAGAGAACGGGTTTGGAAACCCCAGCTCTGGGTACGTATTAGCGGTGTGGCCTCAGGCGACTGATTTTGCCTCTTAGAAGTTTCCTCATGTGTAAAATGAGGATACCAAATCCTCATCAGGTTACTGTGAAGCTAAATGAAATACCTCATTTAAAAGTACTTATCCCCCCGCCCCAAATAAAAGAGAAAAGTACTTAGCCCAGGCCTGGCCTGTGTTTCACAGTGGTTAGAGCACCAGCCTGTGCACCAAAGGGTTGAGGGTTTGATTCCCAGTCAAGGGCACGTACCTCGGTTGCAGGTTTGATGCCTGGCCCCAGTTGGGGCACATGCAGGAGGCAACCTATTGATGTGTCTCTCTCACATTGATGTTTCTCTCTCTCTCCCTCCCTCCCTCCTTTCCACTGTCCCTAAAAAATCAAAGGAAAAAATATCCTCAGGTAAGGATTAACTAACTAACTAATAAATAAATAAATAATTTTTTAAAAAAGTACTTAGCCCAGTGCCTGGCCCACAGTAAAGACTCACTACAAGTCAGCCAGCATTTATGACCAGAGCACCTAGTACAGTGATGACAAACCTATGACACGCGTGTCAGAGGTGACACGCGAACTCATTTTTTTGGTTGATTTTTCTTTATTAAATGGCATTTAAATATATAAAATAAATATCAAAAATATAAGTCTTTGTTTTACTATGGTTGCAAATATCAAAAAATTTCTATATGTGACACGGCACCAGAGTTAAGTTAGGGTTTTTCAAAATGCTGACACGCCGAGCTCAAAAGGTTCACCATCACTGACCTAGTAAGTCTACCCTACCTAGAGTTGCCTCAATTAATCCTTATCACATGACCCTAACAATCCTTGATTTCTTTCATTGTACTGCCCATGTTGGTCTTCTTTATTTATTTATTCTCTCCGCACCAGAATGGAGAATGTAAGCCCCATTAGACAGTGGCAGAGTCTCATTTATGGGTGGACATCCAGGCCTTAGCACAGACCCTGGCCTGTATTATGAGATGGGTGAATGAGTGAATGAATAGTGGACACCTTGTCTTATAAATTATTCAATGAAGACATGTTTAATCACCTTCGTCCATTTATTCTGTCTTTAATCCTAAAGACCTGCATTAGAATTCCTTGCAATCCTCCTGCCACCAGCATTTCTCTTGCCTTCTATTTTAAGCCCCTCTGCTAGGAGCTCAGACGGCCTGAGATGTAAAATATGGTGTCCTGGTCTCTTCAAAAGCTTGGGCTGTATTCTCGCTGCAGATAATGGACTGTGGGATGTCCACCCTGTGCCTAACATGTAGTAAAGAAATGTCCCCTTCCTACTACTGGCTCTGTTTATTATTTGTCATAGGGGTATGGAGGAGATAAAACGGCCTGAACTAAGAATGAGTGAGAACAATTTGGGGATTTATAAAATCTTTGTGACTAACTTCCTTTTTCTTGGAGTTGGGTTAGACTGGGACACTGCCTGCTTCCAGTGGTGCCACCAAGTAGGACTTCACAGGGTCAACAAAATTCTCTGAAGAGTCTGTGTCTCAAGTGACCCCAGCCTCCGTATTCCCCAGAGACCTAAGAGGTCACCGCGGCTGTGAGTGGGGATCGTCAGGAGTCAAAGAGGACCATTGCCTTCATAACAAGATGCCCGTAACTGGAGGGTTGCCAGCTACCTCTGAAAGAGGTGGGATCCACACCCACAATCCTCATTGAGTCATAGTTCTTGGTCTTTAGTGGGATAGGGTAACCTAAAAAGGTCCTCAATGGGAAAGGGTGACTTAGAACCAAGAAGGCCCCAACAATTAAGTGGAGCCGGCAGGAGGACAGGATCAGGTAGAGCTCAGCCAGGTTCTCCAGGGCGCTTAGCAGGCCCAGGGGGGTGCACAACACGGCAACAGCTATCTTTTGCTGACTGCTCAGAATCATGTAATCCTTCATGGGGTTGAAATCCAAGCCATCCTGGGAGCCGTTGGCTGCCTTCATCACCGAGCATCTCTCCATGGAGTGAGTCCTTTGGGTTCTGCTGGGCTTACCAAGAAGTCTTTGCTGTAGACACTGAGAAGAAATGAGTCTTTTCCAATCAACACAGTAATGACCTCACACAATCTCTGACTCCAGCCAAACCTTTTGGGCTGGCCAAACATCCACCCATACCCTGAGATCCCAGGAGAAGAATCTGTTCTTCTCAAATTTCCTCTGAGCCCCTCATTGCTGAGCCTGAAGGTTCCCTCTGGCTCCGTGGTCTCTGGAGAATGCAGGCACTAAGCCATCTTGTTGAGGAGGTTTTCCTGACCTGACATGCGCTGAGCCTGTCCAAGATGTCTTGCCTCCTGCTCACGTTACCACTCCCAACAGGGCCCAGCTGTGCAGATAAGCAGGACCAGGCACTCTCCGGGGATGCCAACTCTCATCAGCAAAAAAGGGTAGGTGTCAAGGCCTCTGGGGCTGGTTCAAGTAAGATGAGAGGGTCAAGACTGCTCTCTCTCCTCCAGGAAGTGAAATGATTTCTGACTTGCTTTGTTCAAAACTCTGAACAAAGAGACCGCATCAGCAGTCAGAGCAGTATAGACCTCAGGAATCTGCCCACTGGGTGACTCTCCCATCAGCCTCTGTCTCGCTGACTGAGGACCTCGGGACGTCTTCTTTTCCTTCAGGCCCGAGGCCTCTCAGGTGCTTCCGACAGCAGGCCAGGCAGCGGTGGGCAGAGGCGCGGATCTCCCCACTCCGCAGGGCATAGATGATGGGGTTGACCATGGAGTTGACAAGGCAGAGCAAGGAGCAAAAGGCAAAGACCTTCTTGACCTGGTCACTCAGAGGGGTGGCCAGGCTATAGGCCATGAGGGCTAGTGCCGGGAACCAGCATATGAAGAGAACAGCCAGCACCACCCCCAGGGTCTTGGCCAACCTCACATCCAGCCTCATCCGGGTCATTCCTGGCACCTGCCCATCCTGGTGCTCAGCCAGGCTGGCTGCATGCTGATGGGCCTTCCAGAGGACGTGCCCGTAGGTGTAGATGATGCCAGAGAAGAGGAAGGTGATGAACAGGAGCCAGCCCAGCAGATAGTTATTGGGGATCAGAGGGAAAAGCTCAGAGCAGGGACTGGGACAGCAAGTCCATCCCATGAGGGGCAGGTAGGAGACCAACGCTGAGATGACCCACATGATGCCCAGGGTCACCAGTGCCTTCCCACGGGTGAGTAGGGCTTTGTATGTAGGTGGGTAGCGCAGACAGAGGTAGCGGTCGATGGCGGTCAGCAGCAGGCTGCCTACAGAGGCTGTGAAGGTCAAGGTCACGCTGCCAATCTTCAGCAGAAAGACAGGCTTGGAATCCACGCCCTGAAAGACGTGGAAATTTACAAAGTTGCAAGCAAAGACTACACTGGCCAGGAAGTCAGCGGCAGCCAGGCTGCTAATGAACAGGTATGAGGGCTTCCTGCGGAGCCGGCGGGAGGACAGGATCAGGTAGAGCACAGCCAGGTTCTCCAGGGCGCTTAGCAGGCCCAGTGGGGTGCACAACACGGCAACAGCTATCTTTTGCTGACTGCTCAGAATCATGTAATCCTTCATGGGGTTGAAATCCAAGCCATCCTGGGAGCCGTTGGCTGCCTTCATCACCGAGCATCTCTCCATGGAGTGAGTCCTTTGGGTTCTGCTGGGCTTACCAAGAAGTCTTTGCTGTAGACACTGAGAAGAAATGAGTCTTTTTCAGTCAACACAGTAATGACCTCATACAATCTCTGACTCCAGCCAAACCTTTTATCTGTGCAGATGAACATGTTGAAATAGCAATCTATATTTTGTTCCTCTCTACTTTGCCTCTTCTCCATTCTAGTGGGGTACAGGTCTTAGGGAGAGGTATGTAGAAATTCAAGAAGCAGAAGTGGCCTGCAAGCTTTTTGGCCTTTTGTTTTCAAAAAGACTAATCCTAAGACTTCCCTTTGAAAGTAAGGTAAATCTCCCATCCTCAAAAATCAAGAGGAAGCCGAAACTGGTTTGGCTCAGTGGATAGAGCGTCGGCCTGCGGACTGAAAGGTCCCAGGTTTGATTCCGGCCAAGGGCATGTACCTGGGTTGCGGGCACATCCCCAGTAGGAGATGTGCAGGAGGCAGCTGATCGATGTTTCTCTCTCATCGATGTTTCTAACTCTATATCTCTCCCTTCCTCTCTGTAAAAAATCAATAAAATATATTTTTTTAAAAAAGTGGAGAAAAAATCAAGAGGAAATCAAAACCAAGAAAAATGGAATCCAGAGTGATCAGGTGGAGAGGTTTTTTGCCTTAGTGTTTTTGGGGTTTTTTTTTGCAAGTTTTGGTAAGTAAGATGCTGAAGTTTAAACAACTATTTAGGAATGGGAGGCAAGACTATGGCTTCATACCAGTAGGTTGCCAGATGAAATATAGGAGTCCAGATAAATCTGAATGTCAGGGAGTAAAACATTTTTTTAGTATAAGCATATCCTAAATATTCAGAAAAAAACCACCCAAATATCATATGGGACATTATTGGAAATAATCAGAAAACAAACTCAAAATTTCTCTAGAGGGATATGCTTTCTATTTAGGTCACACAAGATTCCCACATATAAAGGCCCATGGAATTTGAGCTCATAATGCAAAATTACAAAGTGCATAAGGAAACATGAATACGAGTTAGCAGAAGTATCAGACAGTAGATTCAGACTTCCAGGCACTTCATATAATTCTTGGGTATACATTATAAAAATGTTTAATATCATTAAACAATACGGAATCAAAAACATGACTACATAATGAGTGACTGGGCAGATTTAAAAAGGATCAAGCAGAATTTTGGAAGTGAAAAATAAAGCATTGAAAAAAGAAACCTTTAAGGGCAGGTTAAAGCGCACAAATGACTTGTTGAACAGCGTGGATCTAGAACAGTGATGGCGAACCTTTTGAGCTCGGCGTGTCAGCATTTTGAAAAACCCTAACTTAACTCTGGTGCTGTGTCACATATAGAAATTTTTTGATATTTGCAACCATAGTAAAACAAAGACTTATATTTTTGATATTTATTTTATATATTTAAATGCCATTTAACAAAGAAAAATCAACCAAAAAAATGAGTTCGCGTGTCACCTCTGACACGCGTGTCATAGGTTCACCATCACTGATCTAGAAGGTAGATCTGAAGAAATTTCTCAGAATGCAGCACAAGGAGATAAAGAGATGGAAAACATGAAAGAGAGCTTAAGAGACATGGAGGATTGAATGAAAAGGTTTAAATATATCTAGTTGAAGTTTCAAAAGGGAAGAATAGAATTGATGGTGGGCACTGGGGAGGCAGTATGCAAAGATGATAGTGGAGAGTTGTCCAGAATTCTCCTGGACATGACTTTCAGATTCAGCAATCACAGGGAACTCCAAACAGAATTTAAAAAACAGCCCTAACCGGTTTGGCTCAGTGGATAGAGCGTCGGCCTGTGGACTGAAGGGTCCCAGGTTTGATTCCGGTCAAGGGCATGTACCTTGGTTGTGGGTACATCCCCAGTAGGAGATGTGCAGGAGGCAGCTGATCGATGTTTCTCTTTCATCAATGTTTCTAACTCTCTATCCCTCTCCCTTACTCTCTGTAAAAAATCAATAAAATATATTTTAAAACAAACAAACAAAAAAACAAACTAATTCCACATTCACATATCTATACTAATAAAAGGGTAATATGCTAATTAGACAGGGAGACCTTCCAGGAGACCTTCCAGACGTCCTTCTGGACAAAGCCATGGTGGCGGGGCCAAGGCAGAGGTGGTTAGGGGCAATCAGGCCAGGAGGGGAGGGCAGTTGGGGGTGAGCAGGCTGGCAAGGGGGGTCAGTTGGGGGCAAGCAGGCCAGCAGGGGGGGCAGTTGGGAGTGAGCAGGCCAGCAGGCAGGTAAGTGGTTAGGAGCCAGTGGTCCCAGATTGCAAGAGGGATGTCCCAGATTGGAGACAGTGCAGGCCAGGCTAAGGGACCCCTCCCATGCACGAATTTCATGCACCAGGCCACTAGTCTATATATATAAAGGCCTAAGTGACCTTTCAATCATTCGACCGGTAGCTATGACACACACTGACCACCAGGGGGCAGATGCTCAACACACAGGCATGGAAACATGGAACTGACTGATGAATCTCAGAGGGAAGGGGAAGTGGGGAGGGCAGGAAGAGATTAACCAAAAATCTTATATGCATGTGCACTGGTGGAGTCCCTCAGCCTGGCCTGTGGGAATCATGCTGAAACTGGCAGTCCGACATCCCCCAAGGAATTCCTGATTGTGAGAGGCTGCAGGCCAGGCTCAGGGACCCCACCAGTGCACGAATCCATGCACTGGGCCTCTAGTATCATAATAAAACTCCAGAACATCAAAAAAAAAGAGAAAAAATTAAAAGCAACCAGAAAGAAAAGATATGATACCTGCAAAGGAATCATAATTCAATTTAAAAGCAGATTCCCCAAGGGCAACGATAGTAACCAGAAGATAAAGGGAAAGAAGCTAAACTATCACTCAAAATAAAGAAATACAAATAGAATTGTCCTTAACAGACCTTTGCTGAAGGAACATCTAAAGGATATGCCATCAGAAGAAAGAAATTCTTCGTAGAGGGAAGAACAGAAAGGCAAGAAGAAGTTGCGAATAAGTTGATAAACGTATAAGTAAATTTAAAAATGTCTGTATAAAGCCATAGTAATAATAATAATGACTGATTTGGAGGGTATAAAACAAAGTGGAAGTAAAATTGTGAATGACAGTAACACAAGACAAGAGAGATGAATAGAGTTGAAACTTTATTTAGGAAATGAATCAAGGAATTGATCTAATTTAGGCTTTTCAAAATCAGTCATTATTTCTTGTCTGGTTTACTGCAATATTAACTGGGTTCCCTGCTTTTACCAAGACCCATCTTTAGTCTAATTTCAACACAACATCCAAAGTGATCCTTTAAAAATATGTCAGATCATCCCACTGTCCCAACCCTGCGTAGGTCCCATTCCATTCAGTGTAAAATCCAAACTACTTACAATGGCCTAGAAGGTTTTATGTGTTCTGGACTCGTTTCCTCTCTGACCTCCCTACTACCATGCTTCCCTTGGTCAACCAGCTTTAGCCACAGTGGCTTCCTGATGTCCAACCTCCTACCACAGAGCCTTTTCACTGGCTGTCCCTCTGCCTGAACACCTTCCCTAGACATATGCTTGACTCAGTCTTTCACCTTCTTCAAGTTTTGGCTCAAATTTTGCCTTTTCTATCTACCCTACCACACTACTGCTCTTCTTGTCCCCCTC
>NW_005367431.1:5357730-5362985 GCF_000412655.1 Myotis brandtii | reverse complement strand
ACTTATCACCTTCTAACATATAATTTACCCTACATAACTTACTTATTTATTATGTCTTATTGCTCATTGTCTGTTTGTTCCACTAGACTTTAAGTTACATAAAAAAATCTGACTACTCTGTTCACTGATATAAGGGCTTAGGATAGTATCTGGTACACAACAGCTACTCAGTACCTATTTATGAAATTGAATTAAAGTGAAATTGAATTGTGAGTGATTTTAGCACTTCTTTTTCAGAAGTTGATAGATTAAGCAGACAATATACTAATTAATATGATGTGTAAGATTTGAACATGTAATCAACAAGCTTGATCCAATAGTCATAGGTGGAACTCAGCACCCAATAATTGGACGATACACATTGTTTTCAAGCAAATGCGAACATTTACTAAATGTTTAAGATAACCTTATTTACCTAAGGCTTAGGTGAAGAATAAATTTCAACAATTTTAAAATAATCTGTAACATATGAACTATGTCCCCTGACCACAATACAATTTACTTAAAAATCAAAAACTTAAAAAATATAACTAACACTTTAAACAATAAAGAATTTAAATTAAATAAAAAAAAACATAACTAACAAACTTCCTGGGTGTGAAGCTTTAAAAACACACTTCTGGGTCAGAAAGATCATAAAGGAAATTAGAAAATACTTAGAATTGTAGCATATTAAAATTTGTGGGATGCATCTGCGTGGTACTGAGAAGAAAATTTATAGCCTCACATGCTCATATTAGGAAAGAAAAAAAGACTAAATAAGCAACTCATAAAATTAGAAAATGAACAACAGCATAAATGCAAAAAAGAAAAGAAAAAGAAAAAGCCGCCCTGGCCGGTTGCTCAGTGGTTAGAGCGTTGGCCCAAGGACCAGAGGGTCTCGGGTTCGATTCCCAGTGAAGGGCACATACCTTGGTTGCAGGTTCGATTCCCAGCCCCAGTTGGGGTGAGTTTGGGAGACAACCGGTCGATGTGAAGTCCATGTTTCTTTCTCTTTCTCTCCCTGCTCCTCCCTCCCTTCCACTCTCTCTAAAGATGAATGGAAAACACACACACACACACACACACACACACACACACAAAAGCAGAAGACAAACAATATGAGCAGAAATTAATGGCATGGGAAAACAATGAAGAACAGAAAATATTGACAGAGACTGAAGCTAGCTATTTTATATTTTTATTGATTTTTAGAGAAAAAGAGGAAGAGAGGGAGAGGGGAGAGAGAGATATATATATATTTGTTTTCCACTTTTTTATGCATTCATTGGTTGATTCTTATATGTGCCCTGATTCAGGGGCTGACCCCACAACCTTGGCATATCCACCCAGGTTCTTTTGTGGAGTCTCAGGCTCCAAGAAACAGATTGAAAATCTCTGAGTTAATCCAACGCCACCATTTTACCATCGAGAAAACAGTCCAAGGATGGGGATGTCATCTGCCAAAGGCCATCCAATGGATTAGCGGCAGAGCTGGAACCAGATTCCACACCCCAAGTCACAAGACACAACCCTTGTGCTGTAAGCACAAAGACACCCTACCTAGACCCGCTGAAAGGTCTTTCCCTGAGACAGGCCCTTTGCTGAATGCTGCCTGGATGCCTCCTGAGCTGAGCCAGGAAATGGTGCCAGCTGAGTTCTCAGCCCTGGTCATGACTGAGTGGCAGAGTGCCAGCCTTTCTCAGATCCCACCTCTTCACCCTGACACCTCTGGAAGTTTCCTCCTGCACCCCTGCTGCACCCCTGCCCCAGCTCGCTTCTCATTCTAGTATTTCCCTTAGGAAACAGCCCCGCCCTCCATCAGAGAAAGGCTTACCCCGCGCAGAGTCCAGCCTAGAAGAGGGGTGTCTGGGGAGAGGGCAGCCACGTGTGTGCCTCACCCAGGCCTGGCATGGCCACCAACCTGTGTCTATTGTCCAAGTTAGGTCAGGGTGCAAATCCAGGCATTTGGATGGAGGTCCTGAAAAGACAACAACAGAATGTGCAGAGCGGCAGGAAACTAGCTCTTGCCTGGCTTCCCTCTGGCAGACAGATCCCCTGGGCATCAGAGCTTCTGGCTTCCAGATGGGCCTTCCTGCGGGCAAAGCCTTCTGGGTGTTTGCTGCGCTGCACGGTGGCTCTTCCACCTTTGCCATGGCTTGTCATGTGACTCTGGGCAAGTCCCTTCAACTTGCTGGGTCCCTTTTCTCCTTTGTGAAATGACAATACCTGTCCCGTTCCCTTTGGGAAAACCAAATCGACTGCTGATCTCCCCCAGGCCTTTTTTTAAAAAAATATATTTCTTTATTGATTTCAGAGAGGAAGGGAGAAAGGGAGAGAGATAGAAACATAAATAATGAGAGAGAATCATTGATTGGCTGCCTCCTGCATGCCCCCCTACTGGGGACCAAATCCGCAACCCAGGCATGTGCCCTTGACCAGAATCGAACCTGGTACCCTTCAGTCTGCAGGCTGACACTCTATCCACTGAGCCAAGCCAGCTAGGGCTCCCCCAGGCCTTTTTAACTCAGTCCATGGGTGGGCTGCGATGGGAGAGCATCCTTTCACAGAGTACGGTTTATTTCTGTGCATTTGTTACGGTTCTTTTTGTTTTTGTTTTGCTTTGTTTTGTTAATGCTCACCTGAGGATATTTTATTCCATTGCTTTTCAGAAGGAGTGGAAGGGAGGGAGGAGGGAGAGAGAGAGAGAAACATTGACGTGAGAGAGACATATAGTAAAAGAGATACACGGCCTGGCTGCCTCCGGCATGTGCCCCAACCAGGATGAGGAGTGAACCCAAAACCCAGGTATGCACCCTTGACTGGAATCGAACCTGCGATCCTTCTGTGCATGGGCCGATGCTCTTACCACTGAGCAACACAGGCCAGTGCAAGTTTTCGTATTTTTTTTTATCAGTGTGTCACTGCAGCTCCAAATACGAAGAGCCACTGGGGCATGCAACAACATTTTGTGACTCTGACACCATACAAATGTAAGATTCAAAGAAAGCAACCAACCAACCAACCAACCACCAACCAACAAGTGCTTTCCCCACCTAAGAAAAATGCCAAGCCCCACCTGACATCTTTCCCCAGAGAAGGTGTCCACGCTGCGGTGGGTGTGCAGGGTTGGCCGCCTGGGGCCCTGGCTCAGGCTCGGTGCCTGGGAAGGGAACGAACCCCCAGGGCTGTGGGAACTCTGGGGGTTTTTCTGACCGAAGTGAAAGTGTGAAGTAAAACAATGCCACACTCACAGGTGGCCGCACCACTGCTGCTAGGCTTAAAGCTGAAGGCCCGGGACAACATGTGAGGTGAGAAGGAACATGACCCTCCCCTGTGGCTACTACACCTGCGGTAGGAAGCTGAGGCTGGAGGCCAAGAGCATGGTTTTTATCTCTGACTGGGGAAGTGGAGGCCTGTTTTTCAGTCCCTATTCTGCTACCGAGTGGCTTTGGGCAGGTCCCTTCTTCTTTCTGGGTTTTGCTTTTCTTTCTTTCTTTTCCACTGGGGACATGCCCGCAACCAAGGTACATGCCCTTGATCAGAATCAAACCCGGGACCCTGCAGTCCACAGGCCGACGGTCTATCCACTGAGCCAAACCGGTTAGGGCTGGGTCTTTCTTTTCTCATCTTTAAAGCAGGTGGGTTGACCGAGTGATTTTTTTAGCACGTTGGATCCCAGTGGCACAGGCTTTGCAACCAGACCTCCCTGGATTCAAATCAGGTCTGGACCTGCTGGGCAGTGGGACGCGGGGCAAGTTACTTCACCTCTCTGCGCCTCTGCTTCATTCGTCTGTGAACGTGGAGAAATGCTACCCATGTCGCATTGTTGTGCAGATGAAGTGATAGACGTTTCCTAAATTCACAGCGATGTGCCTGGCATAGAGTACACGCCTAAGGAAAGGCGGGAAACCCTCAATAGTTAGTTCATAGGATTCTTTGTAGGATTCTGTGCTTACGTCTGGCCTTTGTCTGAGAGCTCAGCAGAGAGAAAGATCTCCACTCAGCCTCAGCTGACACTTTCCCACCACGAAGAGTCCGAGCCAACAACACATTTTAAAAAACCTGTTTGACCTGCATGAACAATTCATCAGTAACAGGGCAAGGTGACCCTCTTGACCTACTTCCTCGGCTGCTGTTGGTACTATGTCCAGCTATGGGGACTGTATCCTACATTTCTTCTCCTCGTCCCCCTCTGTGCTTGATAGCACTTGGTTGCAGTGCAAGGAAGTTTCTGGAGTTTGGAGCTGTAGGCTATGCTCCTTGCCCAAACCTCGCCTATTTTTTCAGGGTCTATATGAAAAGCCGTCTCCTCCAGGAAGCATCCTCTGGTTTCTTCTTACCACTCCAAGTAGATGAGTCACTGAGCCTGCATGGATCACTGTTTACCTTCTATTATTTGGGTCCATGTCTCGTCTGGCTTCCTGGACTGTGGGTTTCTCATTGTGAGAGTAGAACCCGGGTCAGGGAGTGGACACATCTTTGGATTCTTCTGCCCTTCATACCCAAAATAGCCCACGGTGGATTTTAGGTGGAGATCTTTTCATGAGGGGCCCAAGCTAAGCAAAGCAGCCCTTATGGAAATGCAACTCAGCCCAGGAAAGTGAGGCACTTAGATGGCCCCTGAGCCACCATCGCTCATTCCCAAGTCCATGGTAGACACCACTCATCGGTCCTGGTCCTCATTCACCCCGAGCCTCACCGTGACCTTCTCACCTGACCCAGGCAACCAGACTTGCAGAAAAAAGATGGGAACCACAAGCTGCAGGACTAAAGCAGAAAGTGAACTTGGAGGTTGGCACTGTCCAGGCTCTTTGACCTTGTAAACAAACCACAGGATAGTGCCTTCCGACATGGACTTGTTGGAGAGGTAGGACAGCATGTGGGGGAAGGAACTTAAAATCTCTCTGGTGATATTGGCAACCAAAATTAGGTGTGCAATTCTAAAATGCATCATCTGTATGTTCTATTGTGTGTTCACCATTCTACGTCAAGTCGCCTTCCATTACCGTTTATCTCCCCTATACCCTCTTCTACCTCGCCCCATAAATAATTGTTTAAAACAAACTAAGCTGCCCTAAGTTTGGCTCAGTGGATAGAGCGTCGGCCTGCAGACTGAAGGGTCCCAGGTTCGATTCCGGTCAAGGGCATGTACCTTGGTTATGGGCACATCCCCAGTAGGGGGTGTGTAGGAGGCAGCTGATCAATGTTTCTCTCTCATCGATGTTTCTAACTCTCTATCCCTCTCCCTTCCTCTCTGTAAAAAATCAATAAAA
>NW_005367431.1:5355380-5356573 GCF_000412655.1 Myotis brandtii | reverse complement strand
GCCTTATACCCCAGGCAACTTCCCTTTTAGAGAATGTGCTAATAATGCCCACAGCTCTTCACACTTGAGTTTGCACGGTGGAGGAAGGCTCTCAGCTATTATCTGAGATATTGTGCGTTCACCACCCCACGGTGGTGTTCCTTGAGCAAACAGGTTCAGAGAGGGCGGGTCACTTGCCCCAAACTCCACAGCAAGTGGCGGGACTTGAGCCCTTGTGTTATGACCCAGTCAGGTTGGTCAAGGGCCGGGATCTATTTCAGGACCCTGCCCAGGGTGCGGGGGCCCTGACAGCCAACACAGGCAATCTTTTGTCTTTAGTCCCAGGGGTAAATCACATCTCTTTTCTCTCTTTTTTTGGCCAGTTTCACTCACTAACGCCTCCATGACTACCATTAGCTGGACAAGGGTTAGTTCTGCCCCCACCAGCCTGGTGGAGCCCTAACCTTCTCACCCGCAAGGACTTACCAGTCAGGCTGATGGGCTGAGGAGTCAGACAGCCCTGATGTCCAGTCGTGGCTCAGCCAACTGCTAGTTTTGTGCCTTCGGATAAAGTCGCTCACTTCTTTTCCTCAGTTTCCTCGTCTGTAAAATGGGAATAACCAATAGCACCTACCTCCTCAGTGGTGGTGAGGCGGGAGGATGAATGGAATAGCAGCATGCTTAGTACAGTACCTGGAACACAGCAGCCCTCCACCGACAGCAGATCATATGTAGATGTCATATGTCATATGTGTACATAGCATACCTTTCTCCTCACTTGCCCAACTTCTTTGCTAGTTGGCGATGAATGAGAATGACAAGTCCTCTCTGTTGTGCGTTGGGCTGGCGGTGGGCGGTGGGGGTGGGGGTCAAGGAGGGAGGTGAGAGGCAGGAGGGAGGAGAGTGTTAGCAGAGCAGAGGGAGAAGATCTCCATTTGGGATTTTAGAGTTGAGCGAACGGGAAGCTGAGCATGTGCTGGGAGCCTGATCCACGATCAGCCAGGTGAGGTCAGGAGGTCCGCACCGGCCGGTCTGCAGTCACAGGAGCCCTGGGCCCAGGAGACAGGAGCGTGGACTCCAGTTCCAGTTTTGGGTGGAACGGACGGCTGGGTAACCTCAGACAAACCAGTCCCCTTCTCCGTGTGTCCATCTGCATCAGGAAGGGGTTTTTGATGCTATCTCAGAGGGTCCTTCCAGCCTGGAAGTTGTGCAAT
>NW_005367431.1:5326356-5355164 GCF_000412655.1 Myotis brandtii | reverse complement strand
TGCAGAAGAGCTGGCCTCAGAAAGCCAGCTCAGCAAAGCCTGGCGGCCGCTCCCAAGCTCTGAGCTCTCAGCACCTCTTTACCCTCTGAACAGTGACCCAGACCCGAAAGAGCTTTCGCTGATGTGGGTCACATGCATCAGTTATTACTGTCTTAGAAAATAAAGCTCACAAGTAAAAATATACTTAATACACCTAATACATGTTCATTGGAATAACATGTTTAATGAAAATAACCCTTTTGTGGCAAATCTCTTAATGGTCCGGCAGCTGGATTTTCATCTGTGTTCCTGCACTCAACCTGGTGTGCATGAGGGAAATTGCCTGGCCAGTGTGGCTCAATGGTTGAGCATCAATCCATGGACCAAGAGGTCACCAGTTTGATTCCTGGTCAGGACTTGATACCCAGAGGAGGGCGTGCAGGAGGCAGCCCATCGATGTTTCTATGTTTCTATCTCTCTGTCCCTCTCTGTCCCTTCCTCTCTCTCTAAAAAAAAATCAATAAAAACATTTTTAAAAATGCATGTGTCCTGCTCGATCAGTGTTTGTGGAATGAATTGGTCGCAGGAATTCTCCCTGACACCGTGCAAATCCTCACGGACAGTTACACCATCCAAGATTTCCAAAGTGGACACGCTGAGCTCCTTTATGGGGGGAAGATGGCTTGATGGAAATGCAGCAGCAGGAAGGGCGTGCCTGGCTTAACGTGTGTTTCAAAAGGGCCTCTCATAGGATCTGTGGCAAGAGGACTTAGGAACAGATTTTCAGAGCCCAACTTGCCCCTCCGTAAACGCAGGGAGAGTGGGGTCCTGGCGGGGGAGGTGCCTGAATAATAATGGCTTGCCCTGCTTTGCATGTAAACTCCGTCAATCCTCACAACAAGCCATGAGGGCGGTGCTATTATCATCAGCTCTGTGTTACAGACAAGGAGACAGGAGCAACAGAGCTGAAGGCCTTGCCCAAGGTCCTACGAAAGGGCAGGGCCCATTCGAACCCAGGCCCAGGACATAATCATCATTTCTCCCACCCCCGGTGGCTCAGTTGGCTCCTGTGCTTTCTCCGGGGACCTCTGTCCTTTCTGGGGGACCTCTGTCATTTCTGAGGGACCTCTATCCTTTCTGGGGTACCTCTGTCCTTTCTGGGGGACCTCTGTCCTTTCTGGGGGACCTCTTGGAATACTGTAAGCAGCCCAGGTTTCCTTGTGTCCTGCTTCACCAGGCCCCAGGGTTCAGAGGCTTACGATGGGCACGTTTCAATGCTGTCACTCCCTTCATTCAGGGCACATCACTCTGATTCTCTGCCCTTTATTTCTGTTTTTGTAATAGGAACAAAAAGGCCTATACCCTTCTTACCAAGAAAACCTGCTACAGAAAATTTTGGAAACTGAGTCATATTAAATATAAATGACTGATAACAGTGTCTAAGTCTCCCTCCCCTGGGGGTAGCTTGCTACTGCTGGGAGCCATTAGCCATTGAGAAGTGTGTGTGGGGGGGGAGGGGGTTGGGAGTGGTGGGGGGGACTTGGGGAACATTGTTAAAATTACACCTGGAGGTAGTGGGCACCTCTTCTGCCCGTGACATGCTCACTGTAGGACAAGCAAGGCATTATAACCAGGGGGTGGGGGAGGCCTTGGGATGACAAAGACTTTTCACGGTGGCTTCTCCCTACAGCAGAGAGCAGGAAAGGGTTAACCTCGTGGTGGATGTTCTGAATCACTTGAGGTTTTCCTCCAGGCTGGTCTATCTCTTCCTGGCTTGGCCACATCCCAAAGCATGGGGTTCCTGCTCTGCCTCTGGTTCCGGTTGTTTCTAGGGTTGCAGCAGTGGGGGTGGGGGTGGAATTCAGCAGGTGCCCAGGGCAGAGGTGGACATGATGGGGCGATGATGATGCGAAGAGCTCCGGAGACTCAGCTCTTGCAACACACTGGGGGTGCTGACAATAGTAGCAAGCAACATGGAATGAGTGCTTCCCACATACCACAGCCAGCATCGTTCCACACACTTTACACGTTAAGTCATGGGTTCTTCATGACAAGCCAGCAAGGGGACCGATGTCACCCCCATCTTACGGCGGAGGGAACGGGCACCAGCACACAGGCTGACTCACAGGGCTTCGGGCCACCAAGATCTGTGAGGGTGACCAAGTGGCTGGAGAGTCCAGGGACAGCTGGACAGAGGCTGATGATATACATTAAACCTGGTGTGGGCACTCAGGCCATGAGAGATGAGGAGAGGCCAGAGAAGGGCCTGGCCTCTGGGGAGCTGATCGTGGCCGCCCCCTCTACCCCCCACAGCAGAATGAATTCATGTGAGTTTGTGGGTCTGTTTGGCTTTTGGGCCCTAGAGCCGTGAAGAAGAAAGCGTGTTACCCTTTCTGGCCTGGGATTTGGTATCAGACCCAGCAGCGCGGATCCCACCCAACGTGCAAGGGGACCTGGATTTCTCTCTCCTGCTTCTGTGAAGAGAGGCGGTTAACAGGGAAGGATCGACTGAGGATAAGAAGCAGATGCATGGACAGGTTTAAGAGGCAGCCCTGAGTCACAGTTGTGAGTTCTGACTCTTGCCCCTTATTTAAACTGTGGCCTCTTGGGCAAATTACTCACCTCCCCGAGCCTCAGTGCCCTCATCTGTAAAATGGGGATAATGACAGTGTCTCCACCCAGGGCTGTTGTAAGGAGTAAATGGAGTGAATGGCAGAGTTCCTTTTGCTTCCTGTCTTTGATCATTGGTTCTCGAAGGGTATAAACTAAACGATATAAGATTAAGAATAAGACCATACATCAGCCAAAGCCACTCCAGTGGCCAAATGTTCAACAGCCTGGTCGGGAGTCATGAGATCATGGTTGGTTTGATCACCACTAACTGCTGCTTTTGTGGGTTTGTTTGTTTGTTTTTTCTCCTTCCCAGATGGGGGCCTTGTCTTGTCACCTCCATGCCCTCAGAACATGCCATTCTGCCTTTGTACATAGCAGGTGTTCAATCAATAAAGTTTAACGTATTGCTGACCTTAGGTCAGTGATGGCGAACCTATGACACGCGTGTCAGAGGTGACACGCGAACTCATTTTTTGGTTGATTTTCATTTGTTAAACGGCATTTAAATATATAAAATAAATATAAAAAATATAAGTCCTTGTTTTACTATGGTTGCAAATATCAAAAAAATTCTATATGTGACACGGCACCAGAGTTAAGTTAGGGTTTTTCAAAATGCTGACACGCCGAGCTCAAAAGGTTCACCATCACTGCCTTAGGTGGGCACGCAGTAGCTCACCACAATACACAACAGTGTTTAATATTTATACATTTTCTCCCTTAGCATAAATACATATGTTTTTATTTCACCCATCCCTCTGCCCCTTCCCCTTTGGCAACCCTCAGCTTGTTTTCTATATCTATGGCTTTGTTTCTCTTTTGTTTTATTTTTTTGAGATTCCACCTATAAGTGAAATCATATGGCACTTACTAGTATCTTTCTCTGTCTGACTTATCTCACTTAAAGTCTTAGAGTAATACCCTAACTGCTGCTTCTTCCATTTATCCTAAGAAGCTCTCACACTGGGGGAAAAATATCTTTTAAATAGTAAAATAACTATTCACTAATTAAATAAATGGCAACAGACGTCATGATCATCTCATAATGTGAACCTCCTAGAAGACCTCCCTTCCTGTTGGGAAAAGCTGGTGGAAAGACAGTCCTGGACTTGACTCTTGTCTCTGCCATTTACCTGCCGAGTCTGAGCCTCGGTGGCCTCATCTGTCAGGTGAGTGTTATTAAGACCGGCCTCGTGCGAGGACTAGAGAAGCATCTTGCTCCCCCTTGGTTCCCAGCAGACGCCCATCCCTGCGTCCAGCTCCCCAGGACCACAGCAGATCCACGAGACACACAGAAGAGGGACTCACTGAATTCTGGCGGAGGCAACACCATGAACGCAGCTGTGGTTCTCAAAGAGGAACTTGGGGGCGGCCACAACCCCCAGGGAGAGGTGGGTGGGGGGCTTTGGTGGGAGGGCTGCCTCTAACTTGCTGTGTGAGCAGTGGATCGGGGCCTCCGCTGTAGGGGTGGGAGCAGGTCAGGGAGGAGAGAAACAGCAAAACCCACAGGACACCCAACCCAACCTACTTCTGCCCCAAGGTCTCGCCAAAAACCTCCCCATTTGAATGGGGTCCCAGCAGCCTTCCCTTCCCTGCCCGGGGGCTCTCCCCACCTGATCTACCCCATTGATCTGCCCTTGTCTGCCGTTTTCTTTTCTTGGCATTTGGGGTCTTCTTTCCTGTGGCATGGGCTGGGGGCAGGACATATCTCACGCTCTGTGGATGCGTCCTCTCCCCAGGACATGGAGAGAAGAGGGGGTAGTTCTATCCTCTCCTGAGTTCAGCTGGTGGAGGGCTGACCATTTCTCAAGCCTGCATCACACCTTAGTGCCTTCGAGGCACTTTCCACACCTGTTCTCCTCTTCGATTCGTACACTAGAGCATGGTTCTGGACCTGGATTTGAGCTGTGTGACCTTTCATGTGAGCGTCAGTTTCTCACCTGTCAACTGGGGGTGGTGATAGTATCTCTCTCGTAGGCTGTTGGAGGATTGAAGGAGGTAATTCTCATTGCTAACAGAGGTTTAGCCTGAGGTGAGAGTCCCATAAATGTCAACTGAAGAAAATAAAGAAGCATCCCTTTGAGCAGGTTGGTAATGCTGTTATAGCTGCATTTTTAGAGTTGGAGAAATTAAGTTTCAGAAAGGTGATGTGACTCACCCAAGGTGACCTGCCTACTTGGTGAGGGGACTTGGGTCTTCCGCAGGATGAGAGGATAGAGAGCACAAGTTCTGGAGCCCACAGAGCTGGACTCAGCACTGGCTTCACTATTCCTTGGTCATGTGACCTTGAGCGAGTCACCGTTGCCTTTGAGGCTTGGTTTTCTTTCTCAGTAAGGTCGGGCTGCCTGCCTCCCACAGAGAGCACGCTTTGTGTCTCCTGGCTCAGGGACTTTTTGAAGGGGGAGGGGTAGAAAGCAGAAGCCATCTGAAGACAGCCTTTCTCCCCATCCTGTGAAAACCTGACTCAGCACAAAGGTTAAGCTGGTGTCCCAGGTGGGTGGGGAGCAAAGAGCCTGTATCTGTGATCCAAAGCCAGGGAGAGAAGAGAGGTGGCCCAGACTGGGAAGGGGCCAGAGGTCATGGTCCCTTGAGTGTTGGGGACCTGGGCTCTGCTCCCTGGAAGTCCTTTGGGGAGATGGGGACTCTCTCCCCAAGATGAGGAGACTGAGGTTCAAGGAGGTGAGTAATTTACCCAAGAGGCCACATCCTATCCTATATAATAAAAGGCTAATATGCAAATTGACCGAACGGCAGAATACCAGTTGCTATGATGTGGACTGACCACCAGGAGGCAGACACTCAACACAGGAGCTGCCTGGTGGTCAGTGCACTCCCACAGGGGGAGTGCCGCTCAGCCAGAAGCCGGGCTCATGGCTGGCGAGTGCAACGTTGGTGGCAGGAGCCTCTCCCACCTCCGTGGCAGTGCTAAGGATGTCTGACTACCCGCCTGTGGGAAGCGGGCCTAAGCCATCAGTCAGACATCCCCTGAGGGCTTCTGGACTGCAAGAGGGCACAGGCCAGGCTGAGGGACCCCCCTGAGTGCACGAATTTTGTGCACTGGGCCTCTAGTATTAAATAAGGAGCAAGAGTCAGAACTCACAATTGTGACTCAGGGATGCCTTGGGGAAGCTGCCAGGTGGCACACCTTGGAGGTTGATCCTAAGGAGGTTGAACCTTTGAGTTTGACAAAGAATCCAGACTCCAGGCATGCCAGGGAAATGGACATGTTGGACTTCAGGAGACCAAGCCGCTTTGCAATGGGCATCCATCCTAGGAGGAGCCAGGGTCGCACAGAGAGCAGGGGGTCTCCCTCATGCTACGCTGTTTATGACCCTCAGAGTCAATGTTTGATGCTGGAAGGTGCAGGTGGGAAGCTCAGTACAATCTGAGATTTAAGTACCGACCAGCCCAGCAGGGTGAGGGCTCAGGGTTCTATTGAATGTGCTCTGATAAGAATGAATAAAAGGACATTTTATGCACATCTGAGAGCAGGCGATAAGATGAACAGGTGCAATAAGAGGAGGAAGGAAGAGAAGAGACTGGCGCTGAGGGCTCTGCTCCACTGAGCTGGGCTGCCAGTTTGCCGTTCTAAACTGCCTTAACATCCTTAACCGGCCAAAGGGCAAAGGACATGCTTCATGGGTAGAAATTGATGCCAGGAGCCCAGGAAAAGTTAGGGGGCCACCTCCAGGGGGCCACAAGGTGGGGCATAGAGCTGGGGCCAGAGTCCTTGGCATGTCACCTCCCAAGGGTTTCCCCAAATTCCTCGCATCCCCTCCCCTGCCTCAGTCCTGGCCTTTGTGGCTCAAGATGTCTACCTGCCATGCATTTGAGGGAAAAACAACCATGGTCCCGTTTACCCTCATTTCTCATCCATAGCGAGGACAGATGGGGTCAAGATCAAATTCTCCACTACAGTCATTCTGAGCCCATCACAAGTCCCCATCCTGGCACCAGCATCATGGAGTCAACCCCCAGGGAGAGAGGAGAGACGGCCCAGGTTGGGAAGGGGCCAGAGGTCATGGTCCACCACAGGTTATGGGTGATGGTCTCGGGCAGAATTTCTCAGAAGAGGAAGCTGAGTGGGAGATCAGTGAGTGGTTTACCTGAGGCCATAGAGTTACAGAGACAGCCCCAGGGTTCTCACCGGGCACTGGCCCCAGGGCACACTCATAGACCCTCCTGTTCTGCTGAGAGGAACCTCCGAGAATGGAGGCCCTGGTCTCCTGGGTCTAGTGTGTTCTGGGCTACACTACATTTCTGAATTGCCCCAGTCAGAAGTGCAAGTCTTTCTGTGCCTCAGTTTCTCCTTCTGTAAAATGAGGACACTTGGACCCACCAGATGACCTCTAAGTGCTCCTCCAGCCCTCGTCTTTTGGGGTTCTTTTTTGGCCCACCGTCTGCGATTCAAGCCTGCACCCTGTAACGCAGGAGTGTCTGGTGGTCCAAGAGCGGGCCAGAGTCCTTGGCATGTCTACGTTGGAGCCACAGTGCCTACGTTTCAGCTCAGCACTCTCCCACAATGCCCGTGTGCCTTTGGTTAAGTTGGGTAGCACCCTCTGTAAAGTGGGGAATAAGTTAGCGCTTGTATACGCAGCTGTGGTGAGGATTCATACATTAAACCATGGAAGGCCCTTAGAGCAGTGCGTGGCACACAGTAAGGCCGTCTGCGTGTTGGTGATTATCACCTTCTGTCCTGATCTTGGTGGACAGGATTTTGGGCATGTCCTAGGGCGAGGACCACACCTGCCCTAAGTCTTCTGTGACTGGTCCTTATAAACCCCAGGAGTCCTCATATGACATCAACCCCCCACCCCAGGCAGGCCCACCCAGTTTCTTATATCCCAGGAGGGAAGGGGTCAGGTAACAACACAGGTTTTTCTGGAATGAGGAGGAAGCCCAAAATAAAACAACCAGAAAGCTACTCACAGTTTTTGTGGCTGAGCTCCCAACGACCCTGCTGGGAGTTGAGGAGTCCTGCTGGTTTTGCGTCTAAGACCTGGCCCTGGGTCCCAATCAGAGCTCCTGCCAGCTGCTGCCCACCACACCAGCTTTCTCTTGCTTTCTCTCTTTCTCACATCACAGATGAGTAAGTGTGGGAGGTCTGGCCTTCCGTCCCTGTCACCACTTCCCCTCCGGGTCCCCAATGCCACACGCTTCTTGCCCCTGCAGTTGAGCTGTTTCTCAGAAGGAACTCTGAGGGTGGGGCTTGGGTATAGGCCTTAGAATCAAAGGTCTTGGGTTCGGATCCAGTCTATGCCCTTGAGCAATTCATTTAAGCTCCCTAAACCTTAGTTTCTTCACCTGTAAAATGGGGATAATGTACCAGCCTCACATAGATCACCTGAAAGGACATTCTATCCCAGTGCCTCTTCCCCACCAGACCATGCCTATAGGTGCCAGGCTGATCTCATCGATGGGTGGAGGGTGCTGGTACAGGGCAATAGAGAGCGGTGGGGACTGGAGAGCACATGACCCAGCCAAAGGGGGCCGGCATCTCTCAGCTTAGCCACACCTTGCCACCTGGAGTGTAGGCCCTGCTGGCAGCTGTTCCAAGCCCTTGGAAGATGTGCTCCATTTCCCTTGAGATACTAGGAATCCTGACTTCATGTCATGGCTTCCAATTTTAAAATGTTAACCACAAAGTCAGATCTTTAAAAGATGCTATGGCTCAGGCTGGGAAGTTCAGTTGGTTTGATTCCTGGTCAGGGCACATACAAGAATGAACCAATGAACACATAAGTAAGTGAAACAACAAATTGATCTCTCTCTCTGTCTCAAATCAATCAATTGATAAAATTAAAAAAAAAAGAACATAGTTTTTAAAAATGCTATGTGGATCTAACCGAATGCCATTTTCAGTTTATATTTGCTAGGCCATGAGCTCCATGTATGTGTCCCTGAGGCCTCGTCCTGGGTAAACACGCAGATACGGTACCTGATACAGTTCAAAGTGTTTCCACGCCTGTTATCAAATAGAATATTTAATGAGAACCTGCTTTTTTCTGGGGATAGAAGATGAGTATGATAAAGTGCCTGCCCTCCTAGGCGAATGGCCTCTGATTAGCTCATCGGATCTTTTCACTTACTTCCCCACACCCAGACCCCGCAAGATGGATCTGGGCCCGTGGTTTTCAAGAAGGGAGATTTTTGTCCTTGATCTAGAGTTTCCAGATACAGCAAGTACAAATGTTGAACATACCTATACTAAAAAATTATTTATTGTTTATCTGAACTTGAAATTTAACTGGACATTTTATATTTTACCTGGCGACCCTACCCAGAGTGGACATTTGGCAATGTCCGAAGATGTCATAACACGGAGGGGATTCTATCGACATCCAGTGGGTAGAGGCCAGCGATGCTGTGAAACGTCCTACAGCGCTCGGGACACAAGGTTAAACGATGATCGTGCCCAGGTTGAAAAGGGGCTCTGGACCTGCCCAGGTCCCTTCAGAGCAAACCCCACTCTGGGGAGGGGACTTTAATTTGATCATTAGTCCCATGGGGAGAGGGCACAGTGCCTTCTCCCAGCTCTTGCGCCTTTTCCAAGAGCAAGTAACGGACAGTAAGGAATGGGACAGAGAGCCTGGGAGGCCGGAAATGGAAAAGGAGACAGGAAGTAGCTGGGAACCGGGGGCCACTGGCTGGGCTGGGATTGGGGAACCCCAGGGGTAAGCTGGCAAAGATCCAGCAAGTGCTTCCATGACACTGAGCCCTGGACCCTGGCCTGGAGGAAGCCTCACGGTGAAGAAGGGTGAGGCTGCTGCCCCGGAGTCTGGCCCTCCTCTGCAGCCTCAAGTGCGTAACGACAAGCTGAATGCGTAAATGAATGGATGGGTGAGTGAAGACAAGAAAGAAGCTATTAAAGGCTAAGGTGTTAAGAACGCTGGGAGTCTGGGTTCTAGTGTGGTTGCTGCCTCCTCTGTGTGGCTTCCACTTCCCCATTCCTAAAATGAGGAAGTTGGAGATGCTGGGTGCTTCGATAACTTCCGAATGCATCAGAAGCACCCGTAGGGCTTGTTAAAACAGACTGCTGCGCCCCACCCCTAAGTTTTGACTAAAGTATTCTGGGGCGGGGCCCGAGAATCTGCATTTTAACACGTTCCCAGGTGATGCTATTAGTTGCTGGACACACCTTAGGTAGCACTGGACAAGATGATGGATAAGGGCCCTTGTAGCTCGGTTGGTCCGGGATCTCCAAGTGCCCTGGGTACCCTGGGCTGGGCTCTTAGGGCCCTCACAGGAAGTCTGCTGTCTTTTCGCCCTGGGAGGGTGAGGTGCATCTGCAGGGGAGGGTCCAGGAGCTGGTTTCTCAAGTGTCTTCCCCCCCCCCCCCCCCCCCCCTTCCCCGCAGCCTGCCTCACCAGCCCTTGTACTGTGAGACATCGCCACCTACTGGATGCATCTCCTCAGTGCTGGACCCAAAGCAAGGCCATTGGTAGGAGCTGATTGAAGGAGGAACATTCCTGGTCTTTCCTATCAACACCCAACCGCCCTCCCCCCCCCCACCCCCAGGAAGCAGCCTTTGTAATATCTGGGCCATCTCGCCCCTTGAGATGATTCCGTTTCCGCTGTGGATACTGGCACTTGAATTAACCTGGGATCATGAAAAGGAAACGCTCCTGCAAGCACATAGGATAATAATGCTTTCACCAGATCAGGGCTGTTTTCTTCTAACAACCTGACACAGATCCCCCCGCTGGTATGGCTCAGTTGGTTGGGCATTGTCCCGTGCACCCAAAGGTTGCCGGTCCCATGCCGGGCCTCTATCCCGGAGTAGGGGCGTGCAGGAGGAAGGAGGAACTCACATCAATGGGTTTTTTTTTCCTCTCTCTCTCTCTCTCTCTCTCTCTCTTTCTCCCCCTTCCTCTTTCCTCTAAAAATCAATAAACTATTCTTTTAAAAAGAAGAAAAAAAATCCAAATGTTAAACATGTAAAGGTGCTCAGCAGGAGGTGGGGATATGGAGTGGGAGGAAGGCCTCTACCTCTTCCCTCTATTCGAGACCCTGGGGCCTTATTTTAGCTGCTTAAAGATGCCACACGTTCTCCAACCTCCAGGGCCCTCTATGCCATTCCCCTGACTAGAAAGCTCCTCCCTCCTAATCCAGCTGTGCAGACCTTGGACAAGTCACTTCTCCTCTCTGGGCCTTGGTCTCCTCCTCCGAAAAAGGAGATAATTGGGTTTCCAGGAATTGGCAGGTAGATTTTTATTTATATTTATTTATTTATTCATTTATTTATTTTTAATTGATTTCAGAGAGGAAGGAGAGGAAGATCGAGATAGAAACATGAATGATGCGAGAGAATCATTGATCAGCTGCCTCCTGCATGGCCCCCACTGGGGATTGAGTCCTCAACGTGGGCATGTGCCCTGACCGGGAATCGAACCATGACCTCCTGGTTCATAGATCGACCCTCAACCACTGAGCCACACTGGCCGGGTAATATATATTTTTTTTCTTGATTGCCAAGTCTGCTATTGTGGTGATTGCTGTCAGAGCATAGTGTTGAGGAGGATTGTGAAGCTGAGTCTAAGCTCCGTAGAAAAAAGTGTCACGATCAATTAATGGGGTCTGCTATGGTGCAAGAAAGGCAGGAGTTTGCAGGCCAGGCTTTGGCATCCTCAGAACGTAGTTCTTAAAATTTTGGGGGGTCATGGCCTCCTTTAAGAAGCTGAAGAAATTTAAGGCAAGAATTGCAAACACAGCTGTGTGGGGACAGGCAGAAGGCCTGTGTTTAACATCAGAGAGTGAAGGCCTGTGGCCAGTTGGAGAGCCCGTGCCCTGCCTAAAGGAGGCAGTGCCTCTCGGCTCTGCTGATGGTTCCTGGTGGAAATGGGCTCAAGTTGCCAAATCACATGATTTTTCAAGAGAAGCCAAAAACCTGGATTTGATGTTTCAATCAAACACTACGAGGAACCAACAACACGTGTCTGCAGGCTGGGTCTGTCCTGTGGGCCTCCAGTTTGCACCCTTTGCCTAAGGACGCTTCTGATTCTGGCATTTCCGTGTTGCCCCATCCTCTCCCTCGCCTGCCCCTCCCAGGTAGGATGGCTGAAAACTTCTCCCCAAGGGTACCTATTCTTCCCTTTCCAAGGAATGCCTTTGTATTTCTTTTCTTTCTTGTTTTTAAAATATGTTTTTATTGAATTCAGAGAGGAAGAGAGAGGGAGAGAGATACAGAAACATCAATGATGAGAGAGAATCCTTGATCAGCTTCCTCCTGCATGCCAACACTGAGGATCAAGCACTCAACCTGGGCATGTGCCCTGACCAGGAATTGAACCGTGACCTCCTGGTTCAAAGGTCTAGCACAGGGGTGGGCAACTTTTTGACTCGAGGGCCACAATGGGTTCTTAAACTGGACCGGAGGGCTGGAACAAAAGCATGGATGGAGTGTTTGTGTGAACTAATATAAATTCAAAGTAAACATCATTACACAAAAGGGTACGGTCTTTTTTTTTTTTTAGTCTTATTCATTTCAAACGGGCCGGATCCGGCCCGCGGGCCGTAGTTTGCCCACGGCTGGCTAGCACAACCACTGAGCTACACTGGCCGGGCGCCTTTGTATTTCAAAAGAAGAAAGCATGTGACTTCACTCACAGCTACCCTTGAAATCTGCCCAACACAACCTTTGCTATTTTTCATTATTATGAAAGTAAACAGAAGTAACAATGTCCATGTGTGTGCCAACTTTAAAGAAGAGAAGAATAAAAAGTATAGAACACTACGTTTTTTTGTCAAGATAGAATTTTTTAGCATTGCATGAAGTACATTTTATTTTATTTTAATTATTTTTCAATTACAGTTTACTTTCAATATTATTTTGTATTGGTTTCAGGGGTACAGCATAGTGGTTAGACAATCATACACTTTACAAAGTGTCCCCCAACCCAATATTTCCTGTACCCACCTGGCACCATACACAGTTTTCACAATCTATATATATAAAAAGCCACCGACCGGAACGCTGTAACGACCAGAATGACTGGTTGCTATGACACCCACTGTGGCCAGCAAACCGGCCCGATTGGGGGGTGGGGGCTGGCCAGCCAACCCCCCACCCCCCGCAGCCCCTCCCCTCAGCCAGCTCTGCCCCCAATTGGCCCCCCCAATCGGGGGCAGGGCCTGCTGGCCAATCACCCACAGCTCCTGCCCACATCTGGCCCAGCCCTGATCAGGCTCAATCATGGCAGGCCGGCTGGCCAACCTCCCGCCATCTCCTCTTCCTGACAGGCCCGGCCAGGATCCGCCCAATTGGGGCCGGCCGGCCCCCACCAGTGCACGAATTTGTGCACTGGTCCTCTAGTATTGACTATATTTCCTATGCTGTACTTTACATCCCTGTGACTATTTGTAACTACCAATTTGTACTTCGTAGCTCACTACTGTTTTTGTAGATTAGAAAACGCCTAAACACAAAACAGTACAGCATATTTGTCACGGATACATTTAAAGTCAATGATACTTAGTGACCCAAGAGGTGCCCAAGAGGGGTTACCTGTAGTGGTGGTGGGGTTGGTTGGGAGAAAAGGGGATAAAAGAAACTCACTACATCAATGAATCTAGTACAGTAGGCAGTCAGCTAGTTAGATATCAACAAAAGAGAAGGGAACAAAACTGGCTAAGCCTAAGCCTGATTAAGTCTGGAAGTTACAGTTCAGACACCCCAAGGGACAGCCATATCCTCGACAAAGGGAACCTAATCCCGGATAAGGGCATGAGACCCCAGAAGGTCCAGGAAAGGGATTGGTTAGAGGGGAGGACCCAGCACAAGCCCAAAAAGAGCCAGGAAAGAGATTGGTTAGTTTGAAAGAAAGCTTTCAAACCCAAGATAACATAATCAAAGCATAACAAATGCTGGAGTCCTGTCCCTAGTTCCCCGGTGACTCGACTCCTGACTCCGAGTGGGGGCCCCAGCAGGGTCTGGGTGCAGCAGGACAGCACCGTCCAGAGTGCAGCTGGAACAGAGACTAAGCTAGCCAGAGGGGGACAGAGACTGAACTGAATTACGGAACTTCAGAGGCCCTGCCAGTGCCCGGCCAATAGCTCCGCCTCTCTGGGCCCTGGCCCGTCTTCTGGGCTTGGTGAGGACAAGTGTGTGCTGTGGCCCAGAGGCTGAGCCACCTGGTTGTGGATGAGACATCGGGCACCTGTGGGTAGTCCTTTGTCTTTGCTCCAATAAATCTTACCGCTACGCCTCATCCTCCTACATGTGGGTCTCAGACATGCTTTTCTCATGACTCCGTGGAAGAATCCTGTTTCCACTGGCAACATGCATTCCCCTCTTCCAACTACCTGTAAATTGCCTACTTTCTTGGAAATCTCAGACCTCTAGCCCCCTTCATCCTTTGTCAAAAATGATATCTATCTACCAATCTATCCCCAAATTTATCTCGCTGTCTTTGAAATTTTCATGCTTATGTGAATTCCCCATGCACACGTATTAAAATTTGATTTTCTCCTGTTAATCTGTCTCTGTTAACTTGATTATTAGCCCAGCCAGAAGACCTAGAATGTGGGAGAAAAGGGTTTATTTATTTATTTTTAGCCCCCACATGCCTCTGGGGGCCATGGGGCAGAGTTGAAGAGATGAGTCAGAAAGTCGGCCAACAGAATCTGACTTTGGAGACAAACTTTGGGCTCTGGTGCCCAGGCCAAGCCCGGGGGTATTTCGACCTGGTCTTTGCCCTTGTGTCCCAGCCCAGGTCCAGCAGTAAACAATCGGCTCTATAAATAACAGCGGGGCCGGGGCTGAGGGCTCAGGGACCCGAGAGGGTTTAATAATAGCCTTGGCGCTCACCGCTGGGCTCACACAGCCATGCAAGCAGAGACGGATAGCATCCAGGCTCCAAAGCAGGCAATGCAGTGACAGGAGGTTGGATTGGGATTTTCAAGCTGGGCTCTGGCCACGAGGAGCAACACAGCTCAGGGGGTGAAGTGTCTGGGCTCTGAAGCCAGGTGGACCTGGTCCTCTGTTCTGGGTCTGCTGCCACTAAATAGCTGTGTGACCTTGCTCAAGTCACTGAATATCCTTGAACCTCTGTTTTCCTTTGCACTAATACTAGCTAGCACTTTTTAAAAATATTTTTTTTTATTGATTTCAGAGAGGAATGGAGAGGGAGAGAGATGGAAACATCAATGATGAGAGAGAATCCTTGGTCGGCTGCCTCCTGCACACCCCACACTGGGGATTAAGCTCATAATGCGGGCATGTGCCCTGACCAGAATCGAACCGTGACCTCCTGGATCATAGGTTGATGCTCAACCACTGAGCCATACTGGCCGGGCTACTAGCTAGCATTTAAATGCAAAAAATTTGAAAGTACCATATAAACATCAGGGAGAAGTGTAAACACAAGATAAATAAGACAGCTATAGATGCTGTCACTGACAAGGACTCTCCCCAACTACACAATTAGGCCTTGATCTTGGCCTCTGTTCTGTCTTAGACCTGCCCAGCCCAGTCTTAGCACAGAATCTAAGTCCTCCCCTCTACCTCTGATACCATCTGGTTAAGTCCTCATCCTCCACTTTCCATGTCTCAGTCCTTGGCCAGCTTTTAGCAAGAATCCTCCTACCCTTGATGTGTCTTCTCAGTAACTTCCCATCCACAGACCCCTCATCCTGCTCCTTGGTTGTAAACCTCCGGCTGTCTTTGCTGTATTTGAAGTTGAGCTCCTCCTCTCTCCTCTATTGCAATATTCTTGAATAAAATCTTCCTTACCGTTTTGACAAGTGGCAGGATACTTTTTCTTTCACATCCTCAATCTGGACAAAAAAATTTAAAAGTTAACCTAAGAGACACCAATGTCAGACATTAAACCCTACATTCCTGTTTTTAACTCCATATGACCCAAGTACTCGGCACAAATGGCCAACCCAGGGTAGGCTTTGAACAAGCATTTGCTGAATGAACAAATACGAAGTGTCCTTCGGATGCTAAAAATCACAGGAGCCACAGTGTGTAAGAGCTGAGTTCCAGCTGCTCCCTCAGCTTAGGAAGGTGGGACAGCGCGTAGAGAAGGAGCACTGGGAGTCAGGGGATTGGTCCAGTCTCCAGCTCTGCTCCAGCTCTCTCTATGAGCCTTCTCCACAGCTGTGAGATGAATGGGCTGGGTTTGACAAGAGATTTAAAAACAAACAACAACAACAAAACCACACACACTTTTTTTAAAAAAAACTGCAATTCAAGAAAAATTCATTTATAGCATGAGCCAGTATCAACACTAATAAAAGAGAAACATGCAAATTGGTGTCACTCCACTACGCCCACCAGCCAATCAGGATGAGCATGCAAATTAACCCAACAAAGATGGCGGTTAATTTGCATATGCAGGTGTGGAGTGAAGACTGAAGATGACTGAAGACTGAAAGAGGTGCCGGCAGCTAGGGGAAGGAAGGCCTATTGCGCGAATCTTCGTGCAACGGGCCTCTAGTACTTAAGATATTTATATGCTTCATTTAAGATTGCAACATCAATTGGATGAAACAAATAATAATCCTTGCTACATACATCTGCTCCTAATCTGTTCTATTTCATTTTACAAAATGTTATTTGTAGCCAAAGAAATAATTTCTATCACCCACCAATGGGCCACAAACTGAAATTTGAAAAACACTTGTTAGAGAGCCTCCTGCCCAGGTTTGGAATTCTAATCTGCTTGCATATTTCTGCCTCCACATCTGTGGTCCTGTGGTTCTCCCAGGCTGCTGGCCCTTTTCCTCCTTATTTATTTGGTCTTATCTGCTTCTAGGCTTACCCAACCCTTTCTCCTACAGGAAGTCTTCCTTGCTTGTCACAGGTCCCACTTCTCAATCTGTTTTGTTTTGGTTTCTTTTTTCTGAAATGGCCATACCTGTCAATTAGCTGGTGGGTATTTATTTGTCGACGTATGTGTCTAGAACAGTGTGTGTGACTACGGAAAAGTAAAAAAGGCATAAGACACATTCAGGGGCCAGGCGCTGAGTTGGAGTGATCAGCAAGACACAGAGAACAAGGACCCTGAAAGGGCAGCCTAAGGGGGTGACAGCCTCCTGGAGGAGAGGAGGGGAGAGCTCTGTCCACTCCCCAACATTTGGAGAAGTGGAGGCGGGGCAAAGACCGAGAGGGCTGGGGACAAAATGAGCCCAAAGGCAGGGGAGGGGGCGGAAGAACAGCACCTAAACAAAGAGGAGCTGACCTCCAAGGCCCCAGATCAGGGGTCTAGGGAAACATCAGAGGGAGGCACTTCCTACCGCCTGACTGGCTGGGGCCCTGGCATGGGGGTGGGCGTGGGTGGGGGGATGTTGGTCAGCAGTCACAGTTTCCTCTCTGGGAAGATGCCAAAGTGTCCAGCTAGCCCTGACTGGTTTGGCTCAGTGGATAGAGCGTCAGCCTGCGGACTGAAGGGTCCCAGGTCCGATTCCAGTCAAGGGCATGTACCTTGGTTGCGGGCACATCCCCAGTAGGGGGTGTGCAGGAGGCAGCTGATCGATGTTTCTAACTTTCTATCCCTCTCCCTTCCTCTCTGTAAAAAATCAATAGAATATATATATTTTTCAAGTAAATCTTAAAAAAAAAACAAATCAAACAAACAAAAAAACAAAGTGTCCAGCTGGCTGCACACTCCTGACCTACACTCCTGACTCAAGGAGCTGTGGACAGGTTAATCTTGAAACTTTCCGGAAAAGAAAGTTGACTGAACTATTGAATGGTTTGAATAATTTTTTAAAGATTATTTTATTTATTTTAATTAAAGTATAGTTGACATGTAATATTATATTTGTTTCAGGTGTACAAAAGAGTGATTTGATATTTATGTACTTTACAATTGATCACCATGACCTGTCGCCACACAGTTATGTTGATATTATGAACTCTGTTCCCTGAGCTGTACATTACATTCCCTATTTCTACTCAGGCTGCCTTGGACCTTCCAATTAGGCCTTGAATGTTGGATTTTTGTTAGTCTCTGCATTGTTTGGTTTATCTGATCACCTTTGATACCTAATTGAGTTTCTCAGCCTCCTACCCTATGCCCCCCAGATGGTGTCTGGTCACCTTGGCCTGCCTTCAGCAGGAATCCTGGTTGGTGGATTTAGCCGGAATCCCACTTATTCCTGGTGGTTCCTCTTAGTAATGTTCCGTCCTCTGACCCTCTGCCTGCTCCCTGGCTGTAAATTCCCACTTGCCCTGCTGTATTAGGAGTTGGGTCGATCTCTCTCCCACTGCAAAACCCCACTGTGATGTCCCTACAGTCTTCCTTCCCATCTTTAACAACAGTCATGAATAATTTGTTTCTTTAACAATAGTTTGCAGGCTCCTATGGAAACAATCAGCAAGCAAGGGGTTGGGGACACTTGGATGGATGAGGAAGCAAGGGAGGAGGCAAGACTGGATCCGGGACAGAGTTCTAGTCCTGCTCCGCCTCGTGCTGGCTGTGTGACCTTGAACAAGTCTGAGCCTTCGATTCTTCTGTAAAATCAGAGGATGGGATGGCCCGTCCAGCTCTGACTTCCTGTGGGTACTAGTGAAACCTCAGCCTTCTCACTTACAAACCAGACATGCTGTCACTGCTAACACTTATTACACGCTCTGTACACTAAGCCCTTAAAACACACCACTTCACTTAATCCTCACAGCCACCCAGTGAGACAGAGGATGGTATTACCTCCACTTGACCAATGAGGACACTGACCCGGAGACATTAAGGAACTGGCCCCGGGCTGTGCGTGGTGGGAGTGGCAGAGCTGGGATTCAAACCCAGGCCATCTAGCTCCAGAGCTGGTGCTCTTAGCATGGTGCTGACCCAGCGGGGTCAGGTGGAGTTCCACTCTAGGAGAGCTCGTGAAAGTAAGTGAAAGGGCGGTAGTGCTGTGTGCAAAGGTGGGGAAACCTTTTCACAGTGTTTGCAGCTCCCTGCGGCACCCGCCTGCTCTGCATTATAGTGTATGTGCCCAGTTGCTCACATTTCTGGATCCTACTGTCAAAGCTCTTGGAAGACAAGATCCGTATCTTAATTCACCTCTGCACCTGCTCAGCCTCCAACCCAGATCCTAGGTCTGAATTGCAGCATCTCGGGGAGGGGGGTGGAGAATGTAGCTGGAATGGGCCCCCCCTTTCAAGCTGAAGCTCTAAGGCAACTATGTCTGCTCATGAAAGCATAAGGAAAACAAAAACACCTCTTAAAAATATGTTTAAAAACATTCTTAACATTCCCCAAACACTTCTAAATCGAGCTTTCTATCCGGGGCTTGAAAACGCAACCCAGCATTTTTCTTTCTGTGAGTTTGCAGATGTGGTGGCAAAAGAAGGAGGAGAGAGGAGGAGGATCTTGCAAGGCTCCATCGGACACTTCCTGACACATTCCTCGGGTGGGCAGGAGGCATTCCATCATAAGCGGCAGAACCCCCCTGGGAAGGAGGGGGGGCGGGTAATTTGAAAGCAGAACTCTTTCAGGTCAAGAGGTTCCGTTTTCACAAAGTTCTCTTGTGTGTGTGAACTGGCCCAGAAACTCTAGCGAAGTTCGAGAGAAATTTGATGTTAGGAGGCAGCTGCCCACGAAATCAGGTCCAGAAGCTTCCCTAAAGCTGAGGTCCTTCGTAGGAGCTGGAGAACCTCATGTCCAGCACAGCAAGAAGGGAAATTCTTCAACGTGTTAGTGGGTTTGTGTTTCCTTTCTCACAGGGAGCTGCAAACTTCTACAACAGGTGGACATTGAACTAAAATAGAAGGCTTTCTCAACTTCATTTGACTAGGGCTAAATACGGCCGAAAAAGCGCCTTCTTCTCGTCATGAGCAGTCGTCTGAGACTCTTGCAAATCATAAATCTAAGTTCTAAATGGCAACCAGTGACATTTCCTATTCATCTGAGATACTGAAGCAGCCAAGTGTGCGTGGGTAGCATGATGGTTAAAAACACAGTTTTGGAGCTGGGCAGGCTGAGTGTGAAACCCAGCTTTTGTGGTTGTGGGGCTATAGGTAAAAGTTTCATCTCTTTAAACCTCAATTCCCTCTATGACAAACGAGGTATAATAATAGTTACAGATCCCCAACGTTATTGTCAGTATTTAATGAATGTATTGTCAGTATTTAATGAATATGCATTTAATGAATGCACATGGCTCCGTAACTGTCAGCTTTGTGGTAGGCAGCCCCTAAAATGGCTCTCAGTAATCTGCCTCCTGCATTCATATCCTTTGTGTGATCTTTTCTTGATTGTGGACTAGCTTCCAACAAACAGAATATAGCAAAAGTGATGGGATGTAAGGAACCACAAATAGCCAAAACAATCTTGAAAACATAATCCAAGTTGGAGGTCTCACACTTCAAAACTTATTATAGCTGATATGGCTCAGAGGTTGAGCTTCGACCTATGAACCAGGATGTCACGGTTCGATTCCCGGTTAGGGCAGGCACATGCCTGGGTTGTGGGTTCAATCCCCAGTGAGGGGGCGTGCAGGAGGCAGCTGATCAATGATGCTCTCTCATCATTGATATTTCTATTTCTCTCTCCCTGTCCCTTCCTTTCTGAAATCAATAAAAATATATTTTTAAAAAATGTATTACAGGCCTACGGTAATCAAATCAATGTGATACTGGAGTAAAAATAGACATACAGATCAATGGAACCAAGAGTCCGAAAATAAATCCTCCCATATATGGTCAAATTGTTTTCAACAAGGGTGCCAAGATCTTTGGGGGAAGGACAGTCTTTTCAACAAATGGTGCTGAGAAAATTGTTGGTTTTTTTGTTTTTAATCCTCACCCGAGAATATTTTTCCATTGATTTTTAGAGAGAGTGGATGAGAGAGGGAAAGACAGAGAGAAATATCAATGTGAGAGGTGAGAGAAACATACCGATTGGTTGCCTCCTGCACTCGCCCTGACCAGGGCCCCGGCTGGGGAGGAGCCTGCAACCAAACCAAGATACGTGCTCTTGACTAGAATCGAACCTGGGACTCTTTGGTCCGAAGGATACTCTACCCACTGAGCAAAACTGGCTAGGGCAAAACCTGGGTATCTCCATGCAAAAGAATGAAGCTGGACTCTCATCTTTTGCCATATACACAACCCAAGTGAATCTAAGACCTAAATGCAAGAGCGAAGACTCTTAGAAGAAAAACTTGGAACAAAAGCATTTTCTTCCATCCCATACCTTTTCATTCTGTTGATAGTGATGCACAAAAGATTTAGTTTTTACGAAGTCCTATTTGTGTATTTTTCTCTTTTGTTGTCTATGCCTTTGGATTCATAATCCAACAGGTCATTGACATAAAAATAAAATAAATAAAGCAATTTATATTTGCCAAAGGTGACATAATCATACCAATATGTAGTTTTTGTGCTGTAGTTTAGTATGTTAAAAACATACATAGGTAAGAATGGCTACTATTTTAAAAATAGAAAGTAACAATTGTTGGCAGGATGTGAAGAAATTGGAACCTTGTGCACTGTTGGTGGGAATGTAAATTGGCATAACCACTGTGGAAAACATTATGGTGGTTCCTAAAAATTAAAAATAGAATTACCATTTGACACAGCTATCCCACTTTGGATTGTATTACTCAGGGTTTCTATATCTTTGGTGATTTTCTCTCTAGTAATTCTATTACTTGCTGAAAAGGGGATTTTAAATAATTTAAAGTGGGGTCTTGAGCAGATATTTGTTATACTCATGTTCACAGTAGTATTATTCAGAAGAATAACTAAAACATGGAAGCAATCCAGTGTCCATCAACGAATGAATGGATAAGCAAAGTGTGGTATATACATACAATCGAATATTATTCAGCCTTAAGGAGAAAGGAAATTGTGACATATGCTGCAACATGGGTGGAACTTGAGAACATTATGGTAAGTAAAGTAAGCCAGACACAAAACAACAAATATTGTATGATTCCATGAAGTTCCCTGAATAATCAAAATCCTAGAGACAGAAAATAGGATGGTGGTTACCTGGGGTTGGGGAGGGGGGAATGAGGAGTTATTGTTTAATGGGCAGTGTTTTAATTTTTAAAAATATACTTTTATTAATTTCAGAAAGGAAAGGAGAGGGAGAGAGAGAAAGAAACATCAATGATGAGAGACAAGTATTGATCCCCCGCCTCCTGCACGCTCTCCACTGGGGATGGAGCCCGCAACCCAGGCATGTGCCCTGACTGGGAATCGAACTGTGACCTCTTGGCCACGCCGGTGGGGTCAGAGTTTCAATTTTGCAAGAAGAAAAGAGTTATGGAGATGGATGGTGGTGATGGGTGCACAACCATATAAGTGAACTTAATCACCATATTGTACATAGGGTACAAATGGAGACAACCTATGGAGACCCACATATCATTTGTCTAAATATTTAAATGGGACTAACTAACAAACATTTAAGTAAGAGATATTTTTTCCTATGTTCCTACCTTGTGCAGCTTATATTCATAACGATAACATCAACCACAAACTTCACATCATTTTGATACGGTTGCCTTTTGTTTCGAGGTCATGGGGCAAGAGATGGGGAGAAGCACTTCCATGGGGCGCACAGTGTTAGTCACAAGGGTGGATGCTGAGGCTGTGATGCGCCAGCCCTGAGTGCCAGAGGTGCCCACGTGTCCTTGCATTGCAGAGCAACCCATGTGACCAGTCACTCAACTCCTGGAGCTGGCTGCATTAGGTTTATTCAGTCTGGGTTTTCTGTTGTTGTTGTTAATCCTCACTTGAGGATATATATTTTTTCCATTGCATTTTCAGAGAGTGGAAGGAAAGGAGGGAGGTAAGGAGGTAGGGGGAGAGAGCGAGAGCACATCAATGTGAGAGAGACACATTGATTGGTTGCCTTCCGCACACATCCCAACAGGAAGGGGTGGGGGTGGGGAGTGAACCTGAAACCCACGTACATGCCCTTGACCTGGAATCAAACCCGAGAAAGACCCTTTGGTGTGCAAGTTGATGCTCTAACCACTGAGCCACGTCAGCCAGGGCAGGCAGTCTGGTTTTCATTTCTATATTCATTCATTTCGACCCAGGTTTGAGATCTCAATGTGTGACTTTGGGCAAATCACATAACCTTTCTCTCTGAGCCTCAGTTTTCTCCTCTGTTAAATGGGGATAATAATACTATTGACCGCCCTAGCCGGCTTGGCTCAGTGGATAGGGCGTCAGCCTGCGGACTGAAGGGTCCCAGGTTCGGTTCCGGCCAAGGGCACATGCCTGGGTTGTGGGCTCAATCCTCAGTGTGGGGTGTGCAGGAGGCAGCCAATCAATGATTCTCTCTCATCAGTGATGTTTCTATCTCTCTCTCTCCTTCTCCCTTCCTCTCTGAAATCAATAAAGAAATATTTTTTTAAATATATTTTATTGATTTTTTTACAGAGAAGAAGGGAGAGGGATAGAGAGTTAGAAACATCGATGAGAGAGAAACATCGATCAGCTGCCTCCTGCACGCCCCCCAGTGGGGACGTGCCCGCAACCAAGGCACATGCCCTTGACCGGAATCGAACCTGGGACCCTTGAGTCCGCAGGCCGACGCTCTATCCACTGAGCCAAACCGGTTCGGCCGAAATATATTTTTTTAAAAAATACTATTGACCTCAGGAGGGTTGTGACGAGAATTAAATAAGATGATACATATAAATTGCTTTGTTCAGCATCTTGCTCATAGTGAAGTGCTCAATACTTACTGCTATTATCTAATGAAGAGTACATTTGGAATACGCAAAAGATCATACCTTGGAATTGTACAAGGCAACAGTTATAACTAAAATAAAGATGTATCATTTAAAGGCAAAGAGATGATATAAATATTCAGCCATGGTGAACCCAAGTTAAGAGCTTAGACTGTCCTTGGGCAAGTTACTTCACCTCCCCAGGCCTTAGAAGCGGTGGGTTTAATGGAGACTTCCTTGGTACCTGCTGTTCCCAAGAGTGGAAGTCATACCCTAGTGCCAGCCAGGCCAGTTTTAGTCATCTTTTAAAACTATGTCAATCTGTATTTTTTTTCTGCTGTGGCAAAGCACAGACTCTTGGGACATGGAAGCTTGACTCACAGTCTCCTCCTAAACCCATGCGACCCAAACAAGAGCCTGCCCGAGTCAGTGGAAAATTCCACATGTTTGTAGCTCATTAACTGCCAAATCAACAGCTATAGTGGCTGTCAACTGCAATGAAGAAGTAGAACTTATTAGCTTCATGTTCCCTTGAAGAAAGAGCTGTCCCACAGGCATATTTCTTAAAAGGGCCATATGTACCAGGTGATCTTTAAAAGCCTTTTAAATTCTTGCCTGAGTGGCATGGCTCAGCGGTTGAGCATCGGCCCAGGAATGAGGAGGTCAGGGTTCGATTCCTGGTCAGGGTACATGCCCAGGTTGGGGGCTCGAGCTCCAGTGGGGGGCGTGCAGGAGGCAGCCGATCAATGATTCTCTCTCATCGTTTCTGTCTGTCTCTCTCTCCCTCTCCCTTCCTGTCTGAAATCAATAAAAATATATTTAAAAACAAATGAACAACCTTTAAAATTCTTTCAACTACTTGCCTTCTAGGTAAATCCACCAACTCCTCTTACAGGTCCAATGCCAGAGAAGAAGCCGTAAATGACGGGGGGGCGAATAGTAGTCTCAATCCAGAAGCCTGCGACTTGACTCTTATCCTGATGGTGGTGGTGGTGGTGATGTGTGTGTGTGGTGGGGGGAGGGGGAGGGGTGTTAAATCAACACCCCCCCTATGTATTTACCCTAGTAACTTATCTAAAGGAAATTTCTTTAAGGAAATGAGGATTTCCCTCTTTCTTCCACTCTCCCTAAAAATCAATGGAAAAATATCCTCGGGTGAGGATTAACAACACAAAACAAACAAACAACAAAAAACCAGACTAGCAAGGAGCCTGATGGTGGAGCCTGGGAGCTTCCCACTTGAACTGAGAACCACTAATTGGATGGTGTTGGTGGAACTGTCTAGCACCTGTGTGACAGACACTCAAAAAAACGAATCTAAACAACTCTGGGTATTCAGAAGATAGTTTCTTACTTTTTTCCCACTGTTTGTTTGGCAAGGTAACCTTTGAAGATTACAGAGGACAGAGTGTGCCCCCTTCATATAGACACCCTTAGAAAAACTTAGAGCAGTAGTTCTCAATCAGCCGTGTAGGGGAAGCAAAACTATCTCTATCCTCATAGGGTCCTCAGCTGGGTCTGGGAATTAAATTGATATAAAAGGTCTGTTTGTACAAAATTCCCTGGGTATAAGAGTGCTTCTTTCCTTCTGATATAGGGAAGACATCTTTCCCTCTCTTCTGTTTTCGGGAAGAAAAGAGGAGGAGGGGGATCCGAGTGCTTTTCTTATACTTGGTGTTTCTCAAGTGCCTTTAGCTCAAAATTATCCTTACACCAAAGTGGCATATTTTGAAGAGGCATATTCTGCTACTTTTTAAAATATATATATTTTTATTGATTTCAGAGAGGAAGGGAGAGGGAGAGATAGAAACATCAATGATGAGAGAGAATCATTGATAGGCTGCCTCCTGCACGTCCCATACTGGGGATGGAGCCTGCAACCTGGGCATGTGCTGCTACCGGGAATTGAACTGTGACCTCCTGACTCATAGGTCTATGCTCAACCACTGAGCCACACCAGCCGGGTATGCTACTCTTGAGCTGCAATTGGAACACCCAAGCACCTTTCCTCCAAGATTCTGATCTGGGGTGGGAATCCATGCATCAGAATCTTTTAAAGGACTGGGAGATTGAGAGCTCCTGGGTCAGAGTCACAGGAAGTGTGGGAGGTTAGCATTGACATCCTGTGCCCCATTTAGTAATCAGACCAAAATGACTGTAATGCTGGGAACTGATGTACAACTGCTCAGGAATGTGTGAGTAACTGGGAACACGCAGCAGATGCTTCCCCAGGAAACAAATTCAGGTGTGTGCTTAGATACCAGTTTGGCAATGAGATCAGAGCCCTAAGGCACATTGAGATGCCAGGGAGGCGGTCCACTTTACTCTTTGTCGGGTTCTAAGAACCTGCTTCTCCTAAGCTATCAATGGACAGATCTGCAAGCATTCAAAGTTGTATTCTGAACTCATACATGAGCTTGAGGAATAAAAATAGCCAGACCAGCTTGTTTTGAGATAGACAGTCTGGGAGCTAAGTGACCCAGCCTGAAAGCCAGTTGTCAGTCCCACTAAAGACTTGCTCCACAGGTTTGGCAAACCTGGGAGATTGGATCTAAAACCCAATAACCATCAGCCTGCAACCTGCCAGTGCTCCAAAGCTGAACTTTCAGAAACACTCTTTTGTCCCACTTCTACCTACAGATTAGATAGGTCATGTTTATGGAACAGGTTTCGGTCGTTGATTTTGGCTCCCACTGGTACATAATTTCCACAGATTCTCCTGGGAAGGGATTTCAGCGAGTATGAGAATCCCTTCCTTTCGCCCTCCATTTCACAGTCAGGTACAATGTCTGTAACCTGCACCCCTTATCAATGCTGGCAGGTTGATTTTTGTGTTGACAATTGGCATTGCATGTCCTTAACTCTCAGGGGAAGAACTGAGGAAATAAATCTCCCAGACACCAGCTTTCCTCTCTGATTTATAGTAAAGGAAACAGCTTTCGAGTTCCTTTAGGGCTGGGATGGAATCTCACTGTATCCCCAAGGCTTGGCAGAGTGCCTGCCTCAAAGAAGGCATCAAATAAATTTTTGTTAAGTAAATGTTTGGTATTAAAACTTGTGTATTTATTATGCATGTGGCTGCCAGCATTGGGGCTGGTCTACATCCTGAGAGCTGTTTGTTGGCATCAACATCTTCCCACTTGAACTGAGAACCAGTAATTGGATGGTGTTGGTGGAACCGACTTTAACGACCAGCATGGGACAGGCAGAAGCTGTCTCACATGTCCCGAAGAGGGTGTATTTTTAACTCCTGCTCTCCAGTTCTGAGCTGTTGTGCGCACTTAGTAAATATTAATGAAGAATGAGACAGGAGCTATATTGAGAGACTGCTAGGAGTCTGGGACACGGTATGCATGATTACAAGTATCCAATACATTATCTGTGTGTTTATGCAGATAAGATCTGGAGCAGGATTGGATTCTGTAATACAATTGGGGCCACTGAAATGTTTTTTTATTTTAAAAATTTATTTATTGATTTTATTTTTAAAAATGTTTTTATTAAACTTTTTGTTAATCCTCATCTGAGGATATTTTTCCATTGATTTTTAGAGTGAGTGGGAGGAGGAGAGAGAAAGAAACATAGATGTAAGAGAGACACATTGATTGGTTGCCTTCACACATGCCACAACCAGGCTTGGGTATCAAGCCTGCAACTGAGGTACGTGCCCTTGACTGGAATTGAAACTGGGGGACCCTTCAGTCTCCAGGTCAACACTTTTTCTGCTGAGCCAAACCGGTTAGGGCTATTTATTGATTTTAGAGACAGAGGGAGGGGGAGAGAGAGCGAGAGAGAGAGAGAGATATCAAATTGTTGTTCCACCCATTTATGCATTCCTTGGTTGATTCTTGTATGTGTGCCTGACCTGGGAATCAAACCCGAAAAAAGTATTAGAAAAATAAAGTGTTCAGACTGAAATGACTGTTCACTTTACAAACCATCTATCTATCTATATAAAAGGCTAAGTGACTGACTGTTGGTTTGTCCGACCGACCAGCCCGTACATATGATGTGCACTGGCAATTTAAAAATAAACATTGACTCTCGCATGCACGATACATATAAAGCTCTCGCTGGCACCAATTGCGTGCAGCGCCAATCGCACTCGATGCCAGAATGTATCTAAAAACCAACTATTGGCACAACATATCTCTGAAGCCGAAAGAAGCGGGCATTGTTGACAGAATGTATTTGAAGACCAACTATTGTTTAATCAATTTCTCAGTCATTGTTTTTATCAATGTTGTTTTTATATCATGTCTTTGTTGTTGTAATATCATGTTGTTGTTGATTTATTAATCAATTTATCAATCACTAGAGGCCCAGTGCATGACATTCATGAACTTGGGGGGAGGGGTCCCTTTTGCAGTCCGAGAGCCCTCGGGGGATGTCTGATTGATGGCTTAAGCCCACTCCCTGGAGCCGGCCTGTCAGTTGGACATCCTTAGCACTGCTGTGGAGGCCGGCAGCTACCCTCGCCAGCCATCAGCCTCGCTTGTGCCTGAGTGGTGCTCTCCTTGTGGGAGTGCACTGACCACCAGGGGGCAGCTCCTGCATTGAGCATCTGCCCCCTGGTGGTCAGTGTGCATCATAGCGACCAGTCGTTCCTGCTGTTCGGTCAATTTACATATTACCCTTTTATTATATAGGATTATTTTATCAATGTTTTTAAAAAATATATATATTTTATTGATTTTTTACAGAGAGGAAGGGAGAGGGATAGTTAGAAACATCGATGAGAGAGAAACATCGACCAGCTGCCTCCTGCACACCCCCCACTGAGATGTGCCTGCAACCAAGGTACATGCCCTTGACTGGAATCGAACCCGGGACCTCTCAGTCCGCAGGCCGACGCTCTATCCACTGAGCCAAACCGGTTTCGGCATCATTGATGTTTTTATTTCTCTCTCCCTCTCTGAAATCAATAAAAATGCATTGTTTAAAAAAGAAAAACTTAAGACCCAGGGCCAGAAGAACATAGTGTGTGTGGGGGGAGAGGGAGGGCGTGGAATGGGGATAATGGTAGCGAAAAACTGAAGATTAAAAAACGAATTATGTGGAACTTATAAAAAAGTATCTAGGACTCCAGTAACAAAATGTTCACGTGTTCGTAGACATTGGTGTTCTCTCTCTTAACACTCACGTTGGATGGCTCGCCCGCTCCCGCCACAGAAGTTGCCCTTTTCCTAACCCTGCTCCTCGCTGGCGTAATCCACCCGCTTTTCACTCGCACGTTGGTCTGGAAGGGGAATCGGGAAGCCCCCATTCTTTCAACAAGCTCATCTTGTGCACTTACACTGTGCTCGTCAAGATAAAGCCCAGCCTTGCCCTCCAGGGCTGGGGGTGTGTGTGGCAGATTCGGTGAAGGGCTCCAATGGACGTTGGGGCCCAGCGGAGACCCAGAGGCGGCGATGGACTTGGTCGGGGCCGGTCGGCAGGAAAGGCGTTCACGGCGGAGGCCACTCGGAAGAAGGCCGAGGGCGGGTGCGAGGACAGGCGGCGCCGCAGGTTCTGAGAGCAGCAGCGGTTTGCTGGCGAGGCGCGGAGAGACGGAGTGCGAGGGGCCGCGGGCAGGA
>NW_005367431.1:5307677-5325667 GCF_000412655.1 Myotis brandtii | reverse complement strand
GGGAGCCCGGCGGGGCGGGGGCGGCCGGAGGACCGGGTTCCCGGGTTCCCGGGTTCCCGGGCCCGGCGGAAGAAGCGAACTTCCGGGCTCGCGTTGTAGATGACTCAAGGCCCAGGAGATCGTAATTTATTTAAGGCTGTTAAATAGGCCCTTTTACCCTTTCAGGAGGGCTTACTGATACCTTCGTTTCTCATTTCTTGGAGTATCACGTGAAAACGGAGTCTTGAGTGTCTAACATTGACTGTGGGGAGGCATTTTTATAGCTCAAGACGGGAACTGGCTTGGCGTGTGAAAACTTACTTAAAACGGGGAGGAGTTGAGTTCAGAACCAAAGGAAACTGCGTGATGAGACATGTTGGGAAACAGGCCTCATGAAAACGGATGTGTCGAGAGATGACAAAGTCTCTTGGGACTTCAGTAACACGATCTTTTTAGAAAACGAATTTTAAGCTAATTTCTTGTTACGGCTGTAAAGGCTAATGCTTCCTTAGTTGGACTCAACGTTGTGGTCACATAAGCCGTTTGAGAATCTGGAAAGTTCCCGGGAAGAAGATAGGAACAGCTTATTGGGGCCCGGGCCCCACATTCCCTGGGAAGGGTGCCTGGGTCTCTCAATGAGAGTTCGTCAGTGATGACAGTTACGGGGAAAAGCAAGCCATCTTCAGATTTCCTGCCTTTAAGTTCAGGAAGTGGTCGGCTATTTCTGTAGTAACTATAAACGATCACTTTTTCTCCTGTGTTTATTTGAATTAATGAAGTCACTTTACTTTTCTAGCTAAGACTTCTCTCAAACGTGTGTGCTGAGGAGACTCAGATGTTGGCCTCAGCTCCTAGGCTGAACTCCGCAGATTGGCCCATGAGAACTTATGCATTGAGACAAAGGAGAGGATCTGAGAGAAAGCAACATCTATTATCCTGGGCTTGGCAACAAGGAAGAGGACAGGCAGTGGAAATCCTGCAATCTGAAAAGCAGACTGAAAGGTATTTTAAAAATCCACGCTGTGATGGGGTAAACATTTTATGGTAGACTCATCCTTAAACCACTTGTTTTTATTTTTAAGTAGAGGATTTCTCAGATTTGTGGGTACGGTCATTTTTCTTAGAAAGGTAATAACTGCATATAGTGCAGTGTGAACATATAATGAAGTTAAAGCAGCTAAATAACACACTTAAAATTTTTTTAAGTTAATATTTAGAGAAAGAGAGGAAGGGAGAAAAACATAGATTTGTTGTTCCATTTATTTATGCATTCATTGGCTGCTGCTTGTAATATGCTCTGACCAAGGATGGAACCGCAACCTTGGCATATCTGGATGCTCTAACCAACTGAGCTATCCTGCCAGGGCTGAATAGCACATTTTTTAGTCTTCCCCAAGGTTTCTGGAGTAACAAGTTGATACTCTAGAAGCTCCTTAAAGTTTTGAGTTTTTCTTAATGGAGTCTTATTTTGTTTCCATTCACTTACAGGTGACAAAGAAGCTGAAGATGGGTGGTGGAGAGAGGTATAACATTCCAGCCCCTCAATCTAGAAATGTTAGTAAGAACCAACAACTTAATAGACAGAAGACCAAGGATCAAAATTCCCAGATGAAGATGGTTCATAAGAAAAAAGAAAGAGGACATACTTATAACACATCAGCAGCTGCATGGCAGGCCATGCAAAATGGGGGGAAGAACAAAAACTTTCCAAATAATCAAAATTGGAACTCCAACTTATCAAGTCCCAGCTTGCTTTTTAAGTCTCAAACGAATCAGAACTATGCTGGAGCCAAATTTAGTGAGCCGCCATCACCAAGTGTGCTTCCTAAGCCACCAAGCCACTGGGTTCCTGTTTCCTTTAATCCTTCTGATAAGGAAATAATGACATTTCAACTTAAAACCTTACTTAAGGTACAGGTATAAAATAAGATAAAGTACTAATGTTTAAACTGAGTAATATTTAAGGGTAGTTGACAATTGTTTCATACCAAATTCAATACTCAGTAATTAATCTGTGTTAAACCCCGTTAATTATTGTAGAAAATAGAGACTTCATCTTGTTTTGTGTTGCTGTGCACTGTGATGTAATGGTAGTATCAGTGCCACTTAAAATAACTAAGTTACTGATAATTGTACTTATATCAAGTGTTCTCAATTGAGTAACTTTTAAGCAAAACTACTCAAGATTAGATTTGGAGAATGTTAAAGGAATCAACTTTTTAAACTCTTGCTTGTTGGGGTAAAGTACTGATTAAACGGAATGGTGGTGAATGTGGAAGGGGCAGTAGGAGCTATTTGGAATGAGACCGTATCCTCCATTGGCCCCATTATATGCAGTGGATAGCTGACTGCAACAAATGTGCCCAAACCATTTTTTATAGAAAGTTATTTGGTGGTCACAGAGTAACTTTTTTAAAATAACATTTTTGTATTATAGCACTGCATAGGCTATTCTGATAGTGATTGGCCTCAAATCATCCCTGCAAAGCTTGCTTAAAGTAGGGAGTTGTATAATGTGAAAGTACCTAGGAAAGAAAGAGCCATGTAAATACATGTAATATACTTGTAGCATATGTAAAGTTTTACCATTCATCTTAACGAAAATAAGAGTATTTTTAGTATTGAATTCACTAATGTAAGACCATGGACTCTTTTTTACACTATGGCCTAATTTTAAAGGTCCAAAATAAAGTTTGCCCTTGTGCTAAAGTGCCAGTGTATGTATAATTGATCTGGTTGTAAACTATATTTCAAAGTAAATCATAGTGTCACTGTTTTATATAACTGAAAAGGTTTTAAAGCTGCTAAAACACTTCCTATTTGTAAAAGATGTGAAATGCAGTATGAGACTATTTTAATTGTTGTTCTTTAAGCCCAAAGATAAACTTGCTAAATGTCTATCCAACCTTAAAAATTCATATTGGCTTTGAATATTTTTAACCTATGATACAAGTATATTTAATCATGCCAGTGTTTTGTCACCATTAAGAGCAACCAGGGGACCACTTATGCAAAACATGACTTATTGCATATCTTGATAACATGTTTGACCTACTTTAAAAATAAATGCTAAGGGTGTTAACCAAATAGTAAATTAAAAATGTGTGAAGATCAATTAAAATTCTGATTGTAGCCCAGCTGGTGTGGGTCAGTGGTTGAGCATTGACCCACAGACCAGGTGGTCACCAGTAAGATTCTGGGTGATCCCAGTGGAGAGTGGACAGGAGGTGGCCGATCGATGTTTCCCTCTCTAAAATCAATAAAAACATTAAAATAATTTGATTGTCAGTGCCCTACTTTCTAATTTGGCAGTTTTTTGTTTTTTTTTTGATATTTTCAGGCAGAATGACCAAGTTATATTTCTCCAAATAAATTAAAGTGAGCTAATGTTGCCCAACTCATAATTATATCCTAAAGGCAAGTTTATGTTGTACTTAAATGTGCATATATGAATTTGAAACACAGAATTAAAAATAAAGCTGCTTTTTCTACCCAGTACCTTTTTTGGGTCCTCAAACTACGGCCCTCGGGCCACATGCAAATACAAATATTATATTTGTTCCCGTTTTGTTTTGTTACTTCCAAATTAAGATATGTTCTGTGTGCATAGGAATTTGTTCATAGTTTTTTTTTTAAACTATAGTCCGGCCCTCCAACGGTCTGAGGGACAGTGAACTGGCCCCCTGTTTAAAGTTTGAGGACCCCTGCTCAAGACTAACAGCAAAAGGCTGCAGGCAAAATAAAGCTTCTGAATTTGCTATTGAGTAAAACAGGTTTAATTACATATCCTCCTAGTCTACGTTCTAAGGTGATTTAGGTTTATAGAAAAAAAAATTAGCACAAGAATTCCTAAAATGAACGAGACCTCTTCTGTTTCAGTGTTTGTTGATAATCCTTTAAATTCTACACTAGCATGGCAAGGCTATATTCTCATACAAACTGGGAAATAACTGATTTGTAGGTAATTAACATAAAAGTGTTAAGACATTTATGATTGGAATGATAGAGGACTGAGGGTGGGGGAAAGTTTTAACAGCTAAGATAACCTAAATAAAAGGTGAATATCAACATCACATACCTTAGAAAGGTATAAAATAATCACTGTACTTGAGGAAACCAAAATATACTTATAGGAACCTATCCTGTAGGGCTGAAACCAGCCATATTGTGAGCCTTATAGCAGTGCTAAAATTTAAACTTATCTTTTGATGGCAGTGTACAGGGGTGGGCAAACTTTTTGACTCGAGGGCCACAATGGGTTCTTAAACTGGACTGGAGGGCCGGAACAAAAGCATGGATGGAGTGTTTGTGTGAACTAATATAAATTCAAAGTAAACATCATTACATAAAAGGGTCCGGTCTTTTTTTTTTTTAGTTTTATTCATTTCAAACAGGCCGGATCCGGCCCGCGGGCCGTAGTTTGCCCACGGCTGGACTAGTACCTGGAATTTGAGTCCATAACTTATCCTTACATTTAAATTCTGGTTAAGTTCTCTTCCCAAAAGCAAGCACAAAGTGGAAAGAAACGGAAGGGTTTTGGGCAAGTTTCCTAGTGTTTAATTGCTTTCTCATAGGCAATTACTTTGTAAAACAAGGACAGTGTAACTCCTTAAAACCTTACACACACAAGAAAGCCCCAATATTTTTTGGCTCCTAGACCAGTTTATTTCTCTCTAGAATTCAGAGATGTGATCCAAAAAAACTTCACATAGGCCTTTTACTTAACAAACTACGCTAGCAATTATCAATGAAATGAATTTACATGCCTTGCTTTTTATTCCAAACAACAACAAAAAATCCCATCTTTAATATAAGGGTGAAACAAAGGTTAGGAATACATAAACATAAAGCACTAAACATTAACAATGTTGGAAGAAGGGGCAGAGGATGAAAACCCTAGAAAGAACCTTTCCGAAGAACCTTTCCATCTTAGAGATGCCAATAGTTGAATGAAGACAAAAAGGTTGCTTTTACTTTTTTTATCAATGAAAACAGTTTATTTCCTGGGATTCCTAAAGGCTTTAATAGACCTCCTGGCAAAACGCCATTAGATTATTCCTGAGCTACCTTACTCTGTTGTCCCAAGTCACAGCTCCCCTATTTCAAAATATCTCAGGGATTTTGTAAACGAGAATATGATCAAAATGCAATATAATATTGAAATTTGGGAAACCAGCCTGGAAAAAGTGTGTCACAACAGCTGTGAGAGCTTGGGTTACATTTAACCTCTTCCATTAAGAAGAGTCACAAAATACTTTTTGCAATTAAACCTATCTTATAAATCTATTAAATCTCCCCTCTCAGTGAACCTTAGATCCCCTTAAAAGTTTAAGCTATAAAAAAAATTGCCCATTTGGAAAAAAAAAAAGTGCAGTGCAAAACTGTGACAAAGATGAACTAAATGAAAAATCATGGACTCTAATCTGCCATTTTCTATGTATCTTAGCCAAGTTCAAAATTAACAATAAAAATAACCTCCAGTTCAGGATTGAAAAACATACATTAACCTCCAGTTCATACCTCCCCTTAATATGTGTATTCTGCTATATTTTCGAAATCTTTACAAATCCATATTCTTAGATGAATAATTTTAAGTTTAAATGTGGCAGAAACATGACAAAAATATGAGTGATGGAATCAATATATAGGCAAATAGCCCTCATACCCTAGTAAGGAACTAAGGAATCCAAAACATTTTGTGATACTATAAAAGTTATTTATTCACTATACACAGAACATGTCCCCTACAAAATGTACATGTCAATCACTAAAAAGTATAACTTGGTGAACATTTTCAGTTACAGAACATACTAAATCAGTTGGGATAACAGCTGTCTGCCTCAAAATAATCTAATTATAGCACCCAGTGTCCTGTATATCTAATGCAAAATGAAATACTTTTGGGGGGATTATTTCCTAATGTGTGTTTGAGGAGTCAGTTAACAATTTAATATAATTCTAGTATATTACAGTCACTGCACAATAAATCAGTTTATTACAGATCAAAACATCATTTTTTCATTATTTGTATTAACGGGATGCAAACAAAAATACCAGATACTTTTTAATGGCAGGTAACCACAAAATTACTTATCTTTGATAGTATACTGGGTTTTATAATTACATTAGGATAATGGTGTAAAATATTGTCAAACAATACACCTCAAAACAATGAGGCCATACTGTAATGTTATTCACTAGATTGTGCTCAGACCTTTATTGAATAAGTGAATTTTAAATCTATTTTCCTCCCAATTATCCAATACAATTTTTGCTTATAGTAAGGGCTCAGTAAATGTTTGCTGAATATGCTAAGAAAGAGGTGAGAAGAGATGTGGAACCTCTTAACTGGATGTCAAGTATTATAATTAGAATTTACCTGGGAATAGTGTTTAAGGAAGATGTAAACTGCACATGGCATACAGGTAAATAAACTCAGATGCCAACAAAGCAAACCATTAAACAGTAAAACGCTGGCACTGGAACAAAGGCAATATTTGCCAATAGCAAAAACGTATCTGACTTTAAGTGATAACCAAGAAAAAGTTTATATTGGACCATGCCTTTTCTCACCCAATTTAGTTTCAGACAGATCAAAAGAAGCACTGTAGGAGACTTAAGGCTGTCTACTGTGATATTCAGACATCCTAGTTTCCAGTAATTTATTATGGACCTGTTATCCATGAATCAATATAAACCTATTCAGATTTAGGGATTAGTTTCCACAAGTACAAAGGTGAATTTCCTTTTATTTGTCCTAAAATGCTTACTTTCAAACTTGAAGGGACTTCAATTATTCCATGTAGTTTCAATAACATTCTTTTATCTTTTCAGACCAGAGTCAAAATATTCACACAGTATTCATACTGCAGCACCTTCCACCCACCCTTTGGTCGCTTGAACTGCCCTTCTTTGGTTCTCTTTCCGCTTTCTCAGATCTTTCTTGAAGTGCAGTAAGCAGAACTGTACTGGGAATTCCAGCTGCAGTTTGGTCTTAAATAAAAGAAGGATGTTTGTCAGTTTGGTTTTCTGTATTCTTCTCTGTGGTACACAGGATTTTGTTAGTTGAACTGGAGTAGCAGCTTACTGGGCCAGATTTTCAAGAGAATAGTACAATAGTTCCCAGGGTTATACCTTAATAGCTCATACACTATGTAGCACACCTTTTCTTTCTCACTGAGGCATTATCTGTCATTTCTCTTCTTGCTTATTTGGCTTAAAACAAAATGTAAAAAGGGAGGTGAAGTGTCATCCCTCACTTGAGTCTTGATGTTTTAATATATTAATAATAGCTCATACACTATGTAGCACACCTTTTCTTTCTCACTGAGGCATTATCTGTCATTTCTCTTCTTATTTGGCTTAAAACAAAATGTAAAAAGGGAGGTGAAGTGTCATCCCTCACTTGAGTCTTGATGTTTTAATATATTAAGCACAGTGCCAGACACACAGTAGGTACTCAGTAATTGTGTAACTCAAGTATGTATCCCAAAATTAAAGCACTGTGTAAGGATCCTCATCAGTATCAGTAGGATCCTAACTATCATGGGTTCAACTATAATATAGTCCTTTTGAAGCTGTTAGATACCTTATTTAAGAAATAACATAGATGAGTCTAAAAATAAGAGACACAAGTAAAAAAATGAAAATATAAGGTCTTTTAATTCTAGAGAGACTGAGAATCATATCCTCAATCTACTTTTCTCAAATTGTAGTCCATTAAAAAAAGAAAACAAACAAAAAAATAACCATCCAACCATGAGGACCAGGTCTGGACTCAATAATCTGGCCCTGTCTTTGTGCCTCAATTTCACTATCTGTGATATGGGGAAAATAAAAGTATCTTTCTAATAGGGTTTTGTGAAGAGTAAAGGAGCTAACACATAAAAAACTTTTAGAACAGTGTCTGGCACATCATAAATACTCAATAACTATCAGCTATAATTGTTGCCATTATTTAGTAGATGGAATTCAAACATCTAAACCAGCTCCCCAAAATAGTTACCACGTATTAATTGCTCATCAAATTCAATGCAAAAGCATTTTAAACCATGCCATAAACAAGATCTAACATATCCTGTTTAGAACTGGGGAGAGCAGAATTATTGGTCTACCCAATTAAACTTATAATTAGCTGACCAAATTTCACTTTAATGCATATCTTAACACTACTAATAACCTCTAAGTTATTTAACCCAAGGGGCTTTGACATTACCTAAGGAATTTTTAAGTACCATGTAAAAGATGTACCTTACTGGTAAGTTCTATTCATTTCCAAAATAAAAGTTAGCTGTGCCTAGAGCAACACTGATTAAAACTATTCCTCAATCTACAAAAGATTGTTTCCATTGTTATTTTAGGATCTCATTAAAAACTATAATAATTCCAGTTAATCATTATTTCCTTCATTTTTGTTTTTATTATAGCATGTTTGCTTCATTTACAGCAAGCAGAAAATAAACTGGGTCTTATTTTGATCCAAACATTGATGTTTTAAAGGTTGTACACAATATTAGTTAAAAAGAACATATAAAAATACCTTTTTAGAAGCTTCTATAAGAAAGAAAATACAGTTTAACCCCACAACTTTCCTCTTTGCTAGAACTGCAAACTACTGCTACAGTTTTAAATAGACTTTTTGTTGTTTAAACTATACATCCAGGAAAATCTAAAAAATTAAAGAAACGTGCATATAAATGATTGCATAGCAGAACATGAACATTAACTGCAAAACAGTAAAGAAATGAGTTAGAAATACTATCAAATATACAAAGGTTCTAGAATCAACCCTTTAAACACATTCCACAAACAGTATTTAAAAACCACCTTTTGTTCTTTACAGGCAAGGCCTAGATTACTAAAAGCAAAATTGAAAAAAGCAATCCTCTAAAAGGAGTCGTTTTCCCACAATATTTCTTATAACCTGGCAAGCAAGCAATCTAAAAATTTTAAAGATGCTAGCTTTTATTCTGAAATGAGAGTGGACACATCAAGTAACTTTTATTGTCCCTAAAACGATCTCTCAGAGAAATGCTAGAAATTATAAATGGTTAAGGGAATTTTTTCCTCATTTTTAGTCAGGTACTACATCAATAATCAAAGACTCAAAGATGTGACTTGTACTTAAAGTCAATTCTTTTTCATGGCACCACAGAATCACCTAGAATGGGAGTGTTGTCTTTCAATTTGCCTCACATTAAATAAACAGATGTGAAGAACAAGCCTCCTTCATAAAGAGGTAGGCAAATTTTGATACAAATGCACATACACCTAGTGCTATAAGCATCAAAATTCAGTTCTTTTACACTATGTACACAAACTTCCGGTGAAACAATTTACTTGCTTTTAACAGCAGCAAAAACTAAGCTATTATGGTCAACAATGTTCTTTTAAGTTTAGAGTAACTTAACTACATTAGAGCATCATTTCCACCTCAAATTTGTCATCATTGACCTGTTCAAATTTTAAGGTGAGTTTTTCTGATGTTTGTATATTTCAAATCTTCTTAGAAACCAGAAAAAAAGCAGTGAAGGCTCCATGTTTCAATAAAACACTCAATCTCCCTGGAAATGCTACTTAACCCATTGCATCATTCCCTAAGAAAGTGGGGTTAAGAAAAGAACTACTCCACACTGTGTCATAAATTAACTATTTTCACGGGCCTAGACATCTTAACAAGACAAAAAGGTCCACCCTGAACCTAAATGTGTCTGATCACTCAGTGTACTGTGGCTACAACTTCACTTTTGTATCATTCTATCTTATTAGCAAGCTATATTTCTAGGTTAACAGGTCTACCAAATATGGATATAAGAGTTTATTTTTAATAAGACAATGTTGCAAATTATGGTCAACCAACATCTTTTCACCAATACTTCAAGCATAAAAAATGAGAATCTTTACAAAAATATACAGAGACACCACAAATTGGTAGCTGCCCATAACATTAAACAAACTGGACTCTTAAGAGTGGCTTCTCAACAGCATATCACTTTAATTATAACCATTGCCTGGTACAGGGAAAACTGACAAATGTTTTGTAAGCATCATTGCAACATTGTATTCCTGATAATTTAAGTAAACCAAACTATGAGTAAATGAATGATACATGCCTAAAAATATCATGGTTTATACTATCAGTGGCCACTGGACTTGGGACTAGTCCAAGACCTTGATCTAGATTTTGACCTAGACCTAGACTGTGATCTTGACTGAGATTTGGATCTAGGTGGTTCTTTTTTCCTTGGTTCCTTTTCATATCTTGAGCCAGACTTATAATGTGTTTTGGAATCTGTTTTAGAGGTGCCTCTAGTTTTGGTGTGAGATGCAGACCTAGAACGTGATTTAGCCTTCATTTCTTTCTTGGGCTGGGACTTGGACCGTGATCTTGAATTGGATTTAGATCTTGAAAAAGATCGATTTCGGTGTTTGAATCTTTCAAAACAGAGGAGAGATACAATTAGAGTAAAAATTAGATTCTATATTAATCAAATTTATTATTTTTAGAGCAAAAGTTCACTCTGAAATTGAAAAAATGTATAAGTCTCTTTCAAAGCAAAGTTATTTACCTATCATTGTCGGAATGGCTTCTGCTACGCCGTGGTCTTCCGGTCGGTCTACTGCTAAAAAGTACACCAGAAAAAGCAAACAGTGACAAATGTCTATTTACAGTCTTATAAAGTTTCTAATTAAAAAAGTGAACCATAAAACTTTTAAAATGAAACACTAAAATATTTTTAGTCTTAACAAAGCATACAATGTATATAATTAAAAGTACACAAAAATTTAAAAAAATTTAAAGCTAACAAACATAAATCTTTCTTGATAGATCACTGTGCTACATCACACTTACTTTCTAGGACTATAGGATCTTCTATAGTTGTAATCAAAGGACCGACTTCTTGATCTCCTTCTTTCATAACTTCGGCTTCTAGAACGCCTGTATCTGTCATAATCATCATAACGTGAAGAACTGTATACATTCCTCCCTTCCTTGGCTTTCATCTGATTTGGAGCTATGAAATACACAGAACAGAAATACTTAGAAATATATAAATGACTTTTGAACTAAATGCTATTTTGGAATCATCGCACCCTGACTTTCATTCATTAAGAATACAATTAACAATGATAAAATACTTACTGGTAACCTATGAACAATGTGTGTCAAAATGCAGTAATAGCCCTAGCCAGTTTGGCTCAGTGGATAGAGCGTTGGCCCGTGGGCTGAAGGGTCCCAGGTTGTAGGCTCCATCCCCAGTAGGGGGCGTGCAGGAGGCAGCCCATCAATGATTTTCTATCATTGATGTTTCTCTCTCTCCCTCCCTTCCTCCAAAATCAATTTAAAAAATATTTTAAAAAAGGCAGTAATATATTGTCATACAATTTTAAGAGGCCACAACAAAGAAAAGCATGAGAGCTAACATTTACTGAATGCCTTAGACACACCCACACCCCTAGACAGCCCTCAATATTTATGTTACCTCATTCAATTCTAAGAAGCAGGTATTTTACATATGTATGTATGCATAAATAACATAGTGAACACCCAGGAACCCATCATCCGACCCAAGACTTAGAGATTACCAATAGCTTATGTTTACCTAAGCACTCCTCCTCTCTTCATCAGCTATTTTAATCACTATATTTTTATATCTTGTCCAAGGTATCAATGGTTGAGACAGAATTCAAACCCAGGTCTATCTGATTTCAAAGCCTGTACTCCTGCCTCCATTAGCACAGTTAACATCTGCATACTAATAAAAACCACTAATATAAAATCTATTCTAGGTTTAATCTATATAGCCTTTCCCAGTCTAATTCATAGCTATATACACTCACATAATCACCCAATTATGTTTTATAAGGCAGAAAAATAGCTCAAGAGACCCAAAATTTTCTGAATTTTATCCTTCAATTTCACTCCCAGTATATTAAACATGCCACAGCTGATAGCATCAATGTACTTAAGAGTCCAAACATAATTCAGGCATTCCTATCTCTACATTACCTTATGTCTACCCCAAAACTTTGTAATACATCTAAAAATATGACGAAACAAAGTATTGAAGATATTCTATCTCAGCGGTTCTCAACCTGTGGGTCGCGACCCCTTTGGGGGTCGAACGACCCTTTCACAGGGGTCGTCTAAGACCATCGGAAAACACATATATAATTACATATTGTTTTTGTGATTAATCACTATGCTTTAATTATGTTCAATTTGTAACAATGAAATTGGGGGTCACCACAACATGAGGAACTGTATTAAAGGGTCGCGGCATTAGGAAGGTTGAGAACCACTGTTCTATCTTTTCAAATGATGCTTTATAAACGTATCAGGCATAAGGGTACTTACTCTTCCGATCTCCCTGTGCAAACTGTATTTCAATTTGGCGACCACAAATCCATTTTCGGTCCAAATTATGTAAAGCATCTTCGGCATCACGAACATCTTCAAATGTGCTAAATGTTAAGGGGCTTGGGAAATTTTGCGAACTTTGATAATGAGTGAAAGTTCACTTGGAAAATCTTGAAAAATTCACAAAATTATTAATCTCTCATTATTGCTTTAGAACATCTATCAGACCCCTCACTAGCTGGCTGAATCAGCTATAAATACTTCACAATATTAAAGCACTTGTGAATTTCCAAGGCATACAATTGAAAACACATGTGAAAAAATAGTCAAACTATTATTGAAATAAATTATAGCTGAAATAACCAAATAATCCTATCAAAAAACTTTCCTGTTTTAAGAATTAACTTTACAAAATAAGACAAAAAGAAAAACAAGTGTCAGTTCTGTTGTATGTTAAGACAAAAATCCCTTAAAAAATAAAACCAAAACTGTTTTTCCTATTTTTATTTCAAATGAAAAAAAGAAAATGCCAATAGTTCTTGTGTAAGCAAGCAGAATGAATATACCTCACCTACGAGAGGAAAGCATTAACCTTAAATTTTGCTGTTTTTTCTCAGACATATCTAACACTATTGCTTAATGTAGTAGTCTTCCTTTATACCACACAGGGAAGAATGGTAACTAGCCACTTGCAATAATATAATCAAAAACAGAATCAAGCAATACTCAAGATATCACTGTACCAAACGTGTATTACAGCCATGCACAGACACGCATGCTCTCAAGAAATAACTGACCATTTCTATAAAGATTCCTGGACTGAAAAGCCGTAACATCAATGATACTAACACAGCATCCAACCAAGAAGTGAGTTTGGGACTACCTTTAACCTGAGAATTTTGATATTATCTAGCAACATAAAGCAGGAACTCTTGGTCCCCGTTTTGTTTTTTTAATATATATTTATTAATTTCAGAAAGGAAGGGAGAGGGAGAGACACATCAATGATGAGTACCTTGCATAGGCTGCCTCTTGCACACCCCACATTGGGGATGGAGCCCTCAACCCGGGCGTATGCCTGACTAGGAATCGAACCATGACTTCCTGGTTCATACGTAGATGCTCAGCCCTGAGCCATGCCAACTGGGCTCTTGGTCCCTGGTTTTTACCTCAGAGGCTAAGTTGCCTTGTTCTCTCAATGTCAGCAATACCACAAACTCTTGGCTTTTCAGTTATTCTGTCTAAATTTAGTGCCTTTCCTAAAACCACCATTCTAATGGAAGCCAAGCACATATTCAGAATAGTACTTGATGTAAAAGCTTTGGAAAGGGAGCTAGTTAGGTTTGAGTGTGGATTTTCATTCTATCCTAAGGCACGATTTAAACTTGCCTATTTTTCTATTTCTTAAATTTGAGATATTTTTGAGAGCAGAGTGAAAACTACTCCAAGTGACACTTTCCCTCCCTCTCCCCCTTCAAGACTGACACTGATATTCTTTTTTCCCAGAGACTAAAAGGTTGGCCTCACTAGATTTCCTATTTTTTTGTTCTGAAATAAATTAAGGACCATGTGGGTTCCCAGCTCCCCTTTCCTGAGGACATTATATATGAGTTAATGTAGAGGGAGAGGTTATCCCAAGTCCAAAATCATAGGACCTTCAATATGACAAGACAAAGACTGATTGGGAATTTAATACTGTAACAGATCAGCCTTCAAGGTTAATGCAGTTGGGTTCTAAAATAATTAAAAGAAATAGGTTCACTTAATGGGTATACTAATTTATTTGTTACTTCAAGCAACAGAATGTAATAAACTTTTAAGGGACTTAGATCAAGAGGTGTAAAAATTATTAATGAGACCAAATCATCCGTTTTAGCTATCCTCAAAACCAGAATCCTGGATTGGATGAACAAATGGCAAGGTTCTACTTTACCTTTAAGAGAAGGCAAGTGGCCACAGAAGGGGCAGCCAAATATCATGCCGATGACACAGATGGAGAAATTGCTACTCAGTCTTCTTAAAAAAACTACTTTAAGAGCATAGAAAAGACTATCCTATATAATAAAAGGCCAATATGCAAATCAACTGAATGGCAGAACAACCAGTTGCCATAACATGCACTGACCACCAGAGGGCAGACGCTCAACGTAGGAGCTTCCCCCTGGTGGTCAGTACCGGGAATCTCTCCTGCCTCTGTGGGGAGTGGGCCTAAACTGGCAGTCAGACATCCCCTTAGAGCTCTGGGACTGCGAGAGGGTGCAGGCCAGGCTGAGGGACTCTCCCCAAGTGCATGAATTTCGTGCACTGGGCCTCTAGTATGTGTATAAAAAAAGGCAATTTTTCTTTAGATGACAACTCTTTCTGTCTCAAGTATCACATACTCTTGAGTCAAACTACTGCTGATCCTGGGTCACAGGCCACTCTAAAACCAGGTCAACATTGTAAGCCAGAATGCATTGCTACTTAAAAAAAAAAAAGTCAAATCAGACATCTTTTATTCTCTTTGTAATACAGCTTTGCAACAAACTGCCACAACTGTCCTTGATCACTGGCCCTGTGGGAGTAGCAACTTTCCACATTTGCTCATTAAGTCTCACTAGGATTCCACTGTTTCTTCTTTTTAAATAATTTTTTTCCATTATTTATTGATTGATTTCAGAGAGGAAGGGAGAGATAGAAACATCAATGAGAATCATTGATCAGTTGCCTCCTGCATGCCCTCCCATTGCGGATCAAGCCTGCAACTCAGGCATATGCCCTTATCCGGAATCAAAACTGGGACCCTTCAGTCCACAAGCCTACACTCTATCACTGAGCCAAACCGGCTAGGGCTCTGCTAAGTTTCAAGAGACTTACTGAACTTAAGCAATAAGAAATAAATTTCCCTAGCCTGAAGTACACAGCCCAAACCTGTCTCAGAGAGATGATCTCAGTGAAGTAATGTCACTGTGAAACTCTGGGCGAGGGAATGATTTCCAAAGGCCTTTTCCAATCTATTCAGAGCCAACCAATCATAAGTGCTAAAGCAGTGCATGGTCAGCAGGAATAACAGACCCAAGTTCCAGAAGTTAGGAAGATGTGTGTGCCCCACAGCAGCCACTTAAAAATCTATAGACAGGTAGTTTCTACAGATCTGACCCTGCAATACAACCAGAAGCGTTTCTAAGTAGTTCCCAGTGCATGCATCTCTCTTCTTTTAAGCATAAGCATGGCTCTGTGGAGTCAGATTGACCAGAGAACCTCATGCTACTCCTCTAAAGGGCACTGCCTACTATCCTATGGCATCTGACCACCTGGTCCAAAACAGAAATATGCTAAATTGTATGCTTAAAACATTACATCCTGGTACACTTTAACTTGCAAAGCTAAGAAAGTGCATTATATAAGACCACAATCACAACATCAAAGGCCCACATAAATCAAGTTACAGGTTTTGTCCCTAGACCAAACCAGAATAATTTTGAAAATTAACTGCTTACAAAACATGAAGGGAAGAAAAAAAAAGGAAAATAGTTGTTCTGTAGGATACATCAGGTATGATTCCTTTAATCTTGGCCATCATTCAACTTCATCTTGACCTTTAACTCTTTAAGTGCTTGTCAGAAGGACTTGTCATGAGATGCTTGGCCAAATATGACAGATGGCTTTATCTTTAACTTTGAAAAACAACCTTTTCCCCCTTTTGTAGATAAAGCGAGGCTTTGTCTCCCATTAGGCTTGTCCTTCTTCCAGCTTTTCTTTACTTTTTCTTTTCCCAAACTCTCCCTTCTCTTCAAGCCTGATCCTTAAGAGGTCTTTGGCTTGTCTACTTGCCTTAAGTGTTGAACTCTACTCTAAAGGTTCTTTCATGCTTTCTCTTTGGGGTCGCCATAACTGTACAGCTTTACATTCTCTGAGGTAACAACAGAGGACAGCAAATTAGGGGACAATATTAAAGAGTTTACCTCATTGTTATACAATTTGTTTCGATCAAGTGATTCAAATTAACAAACAAGAATACCAAACTTTTCATTGCTAAGCACAAGAACATATTAACTTTTAATTTGACTTACATTAAAGGTGGTAGAAATCAGTGTATTCAAATTAAGTCACATGCTATAATCATTGATTTGAGTTTCAGCAGCATACAGGGGAATTTAAATGTCTTACTATTTTGTATTAACTTAAACAGAGCAATGTGAGTTAGAATTAATTTTTAAAAATGGGAAGACATAGACATTTATTAAAGGACAAAAGTAAACTACTTTTTAGATGTTACCTCTTACATAAACTTGAATTTCAAACTTCAACACCCCTCACTAATCAGCCTTCTGAAGAAAGGATATTGAACATAAGCAAATCCTCTTGGACGGCGAGTGTAGAAATCAAGTGGAACATACACATCAACTATAGGACCATAACGACCAAATTCACGTCGTAAATCTTCAGACCTAAAACATCATAAAAAGACCCCAAATTTTTATGTTCACTTCCTTAAAAAGACTTTCTTTGTAAGAAACAGGTATCTTTTTTTAATATCTCAGTTAATGAAAAGGACTGTCTGTGTCCCTGGGTGACCTGAAACAGACAAGCTTTCTAAATCTCAATATTAAGAGCCAATTTTAAGAACATACAAAAAAGATACATAGAGGCAATGTATCTTTCTGATAAAGGGAGGCTGGAATCCAAGATTTAGGAAGATAAAAAATGGAGTTTATGATAAAATCCTTACTGTTTTACAATACCAGGAAAACAGACATTTAAGGGTACTTGACCACAATTTATCTCTATTGTTTATCCACATCCTTCATTTTTCACAAAAGGCATAGTAGCATTAGGTTGTATGTAGGTACTGCTAACGTGTTTAACAGTTTTAAGTCAACTCTACACTCTGAATAATGCCAAACACACATATTCACCCTAAAATTTTAGCGACATGTTAAACAGTTCGAAAGTAATGTTACAAATACATATAACTCCTTAAAAATGTCAAATGACAAAGGGGAAGTTTTTCTAGAACGCTAATCACTACTGCTTACTTTCCCTACTTAAAATCAGAACAGAAAAATGTAGATTACACAAAGATAGCAAAAATATTTTATTGGGGGGGGAGGGGAAGAGTAGAGGGATTATTTGTGAAATATAAACTCTCATTTTGTGATAAGATCTCTTTCAAAAAATTCTAACGGCAACTCCAAGCAATTAAGGGAATTGTGAGAACAAAGGCAGGTTCTGGACTAATCCAATTTAGTAATCAGCGTCCTCCCGGTAGAGGCTCCTTAAAGCCCTATTTTCCAAGGGCGACCAGTATTTCCGGGAAATGGGAAGAACGAGTTCGTACCGTTTAACTGAAAAAATGTGATGTTCCAAATCTCAACAATATTCCCTTTCTTTAAAGGTCTCCATTTTAAATACCACAAATATAAAAACAAAAAAAGGGGTATCAAATGCTTCGCCGCACTCCCCTCCCCCGATCCGTTATTTCGCCGCAAAATTTTTTTAATAAAAAAAAAAAGAAAAAGATCCCTGGCCGAGGGGGGCGTGCACCTCAAAGAATGTGAACTTCAATGGGGAGCGGATGTTGGCCGCGGCAGGGGGTGGAAGCAGGCGAGGAAGCCAGGAGAAAGGGGCCCCGGGCCGCCGGGGGGTGGGGGGGGAGGGGACTGAAACC
>NW_005367431.1:5300861-5307407 GCF_000412655.1 Myotis brandtii | reverse complement strand
CCGGCCCCGCGCGCCGCCGCCGCCAGGGTCCTCCCCGAGCGCCTGCGGCCTCCTCGCGTAGACCTGGAGCCCCTTCCCTGGACTTACCGTGTATCGTCGGCCACATTCCTGACGAACAGAGACGTGTTGGGGGGACGCAGGTAGCGGGACATGACGACTGCGTGAGTCTCGGCAGGAGCACTAACGGGCTCAACAAACCGTCCACAGCTCCAGCACTGAATCCTCACACACACTGCCAGAGGGCTCCGCTACGGCAACTGCCTCTTATCGCGAGACTTCACTCCCGCCTCCACTGCCCCACCCCCTACCTGGGCGCCGCGCCGGGACTGGCGACGGTTCTTTCCCGCGAGATCTTTCGGCGTGCGCCTGCGCATGCGGGTGGCTGGGATTCGTGCCGCAGCCAGGGTCTCATTCATTGGCCGCTCGCGCCGCCTCCTCCCTTCCCCCCAGCGCGCGTTTTCTTTCTTTAATGCCTTCTTTCCCGCCCTTACATTCCTTTCCTCCCTGCCCCCTCCACCAAGTCAGAAAGCAGATATAGGTATAGATATAGATATCTTTTTACCCCTATGCCAAACTTTACAGTTATTACTAACTGAACGGAGTTTTAGACATTATAATTCGGAGAGGCCTCCATAGCATACGATTTCCTGCGTGGTCCAAGTTATGCGTGGCTTTTATTAGATCACTGACCAGCAAGAGAAGAATTTACAGCTTCTCCGATTGAGTTGTGAAAGGGGAGTATGTGTGTCCTTGGAAGGAGATGAGCCTGTCTCTCCCTCTCTAGGAGATGGGCCTGTCTCTCCCTCGCTTTCTGCACTCCCCCAGGGCTTTTGTCCAGGCTGCCCCTCGCCCAGACCCTTCATAGCCAATTCCTCCACTGCCCACGCTGTTTCCTTATGCTTTTACGCATTCTCGACCTTTTGGTTGCAACTCAAACTTCACATCTTAGTCTCGGTTGTCAACTACATTGTATTGTATTTCAGTGGTTCTCCAACTTTTCGGTTTCAGAACCCCTTTACAAAGGATTTACATAACTGTGTGACAACTTACGGAAGACTCCAAAGAGCTTTGTTTATGAGGGTTATAGTTATTAATATTTACTGAATTAGAATTTAAAATGATGAAAATTTGGACACAACACACAAGCAGACCTTGCACTACCTTTCAACACATATCATATAGCTCCTGGAAAACTCCATTCTGCATTTGTTAGAGAAAATGGCAAATAGTGTAGTATAGTTTTGACTTTGGAGACCACCTTGAAAGGGTTCTGGGACCCCTCCTAGACCACAGTTAAGGAACCATTCTCTGCTCTTATCAGACTCCATTTTTGGAACTGAAGGGATCACCTTTCAGAATGCCTCTGGCATGCAGCGCACTGCCACGCAGACAGCAGGGACACAAGTCCTGTTTAATTAAATGAGCTTTTAAAAGCAGTATTTTTGTATCCATCAGCTCCAAAGCAGTCAAGTGGTTTGACATGGGTGATGATAGTCTACTAGTATTGTATTCTAAGGAGCTATTGTTTTTCTACATTATGTTTTCCAAGAAGGTTTGGACACAATTTATTAAAACATTTACTGATTACCTAGTATGTCTCAGACATTGTGCTAGATGCTGGAAGTTCAGTGATGTAAAACATGGAGCTTGTTTTCATAGAAAATAAGTACGTAAACAACTAAAATAATTGCAGATTTGTAATATGAGACAGTAATATGATAGGCTTGGGTTTTTAAAAGATTTTTTCCCCTAAAAACAGGTTTGCAGTGTTAACTTCAAGAAGGAATATACCTGCCAAGAACTCCTGATAGTTAATTGAGCTCAGATTCATAGAGTCTAGCAGCCTTGCTGACAGGGTCTCTCACAAAAACGCTGCATTTCCGGGGGGGTGCACAGATTATGCTGCCAAACTTTGTGTACTGCTTTCCTCCCTCTGAGCCGACCCTTATAAAGGAGTTCTTGGAATCTCTTTTGACCAATTGGGAGAGACCTGCTGCATACAATCAGAGCTGTACAAATATATCTTCATTTGCATCTTTATTGACCAATCTATAACCACCAATCAGGATGCTCAAAGCTGACCAATCATGACAGTGCTATTTGCATCAATAAAACTGCATATTTGGATTCCTCATTTGCATAAAAATGAACCAGGGAGGGTACTTTGTAAAAGTACCTTTGTCTCTGGGGAGCGCACTTTCAGTTTCCAAACTGCTTAGAGTTTCTTGCTCGACACTGTCTCAGTTTCCGTGGGCGAACAATCAATTAGAAGCATGCTCTTTAAATTTGTTTAATAAGACATGCCTGGCATTCCCTATACTGTATACCTTCTTACTCTAATATGTAGACTGAGGAGAACTCAGTGTTCCTGTTTACAGATTCCTTACTTGTGGGTTGGAAACTCTGGGGTACACAGAGTTTATTCACCTATGTCTCCCAGTAGCTCTGCTCTGTGGTGAATTCACTGCTAATGCACACATTTTTTAAAATCATACTCCTTAGATGATCTATTCTTGCACATAGATTGCTACCTTGAATCTGTTTAAGGTAAAATCACTTGTTATATCTTAGCCTCATTTCAATGTCTTAAAATAACATCTTCTTCCAGTTGTAAATGGGTTGTTTATTATTAAAATTTTGGAAATAAAGAAAACAAACATCACCTGTGACTCTACCCCTCAGAACTAATTACAGTACTATTAAGACTTTTATATATTTCTATGCATTTATATAATTGTTAAAATTGAATACATACCATTTTATAATGTGTTTTTCCCACCAAACATTTTATCCAGAATATCTTTTCTGGCCATTAATAGTTTTAATAAATGTAATTTTTAATAGCCCCTGTATCAATTATATATTGGGTTCAGTTGCCAGTAACAAAAATCTGAAATAATAATCTTGATTATGATAACTAACACTTATTGAGCATTTAAATACCAAGCACTTTTCTCACCAAGGAACAAGAGAAACAATTCAAGAATTGTAATAGAATGTTGTATGGCTTTAGAGGTCATTTCCCTTGTGGTTTTAGCTTTTTTTTTTTTTTAAGTCACACATATTGATCCTCACATGAAACCTATGAGCTAGGCTACTATTATTCATCTATATTTTATAGATGAGGAAACAGGTTTACAGAGTGGTCTAAACAAATGAGTTTCACTTGTTTATCTATTTTTTAATATAATGATAAATCAGGAATAGGGAGCACAGGACTGATATGGAAGCTTCAGGATATCCGGGCTTCCCTTCTTTCCTTCTTTCCCATTATTCCCAGCTCTGACATCTATACTCAAATTGCCTCATGGTCATAAAATGGCTGCTGGAGCTGTGGGCATTATGTCTACAGCTGAGGGAAAAGGGGGTAGTATAAAGTTTGAAAAGCATATGCTAGGACTTCTGGTCAAGATGGCAGCATCGGCTCCATTGGCTCTCCCGGGTCACCAGCTTGCCAACCACAGATTTTAGGACTTCTCACCTCCATAATGTAGTCAATTCCTTAAAATAAATTCATTTATATAATCAATCAATCAATCAATCAATCAATCACATACACACACCTCCTATTGGTTCTGTTTCTCTGGAAAACCCTAACACATATGGCTACACTACAATTTGTTTACCCATTCACCTCTTGCTGGCTATTTGTTTCAGGTTTGGGGCCATTATAAATGAAATTTCCATGAACATCAGTGCACCAATCTTTTCGTGGATATATGTTTTCAGTTCTTATAAGTAAATAGAAGTGGAATTGCTAGGTCGTACGGTAGGTCCTCCAGAAAACAGATGCCAGGATGGCGTGAGAGATGCAAGACATTTCTCTGGGTTAATGCCCACAAAATATGAAAGGGAAAGGGAGCAGGAGAAGGGAGGGTCTTCAGACCAGATCTGACCCTGTAAACATAGAGAAGGAAGCAAGGAAGATTGGTTAGGAAGAACCTCCTGTTTTAGTACAGCTCTGAGAAAGTTTCACCAGCTCAACGGGAGCCCTGGCATAAAGATCACCCATGGAGGAGTCCTGTGTTGGGCAAGATTGGCCAGGCCCTAGCACAGTCTTTGGTTGGACCTGCCTGGGAAGAGCATGGCCTCAGCTCAGATGCTGCAGTGGATCCTGAAGGCGCTGCAGCTGAGTCTGTAAGCTAACTACACGCCTTGTGGTAGCGTCACTCTTAAAGGGAGATCTAAGGGACACACCTCCGTGGGGGCCAAAGTCCATACTTTGCTTTGTGTAGATCCCCTTATTCTTATACTACTGGGAGTAGTTCTGTTGGGTCTCTCTTTCTAAGGGGAAAACTCAGAAGAGGGAGATCATTGGGATGAACTACTGCCCCTGTAGCTGCAGTTGGTCTCCGGCCACAACTGGCCCTCATCCTCTCCCTCTTCTACTATCCTCACTTTCTACAGTCACTTCTTAAATCTTGATAACTTACCAGTGGTGGTCTGAGCCCCTGGCCACCACGCCCTTCTCAGGCCAGGGTTGCCTGAGAAGAGCACTTGTCCATTCATGTACAATCATCAAAGAATATCAAGAGGAGCCAAACCGGTTTGGCTCAGTGGATAGAGCATCGGCCTGCGGACGATTCCGGTCAAGGGCATGTACCTTGGTTGCGGGCACATCCCCAGTGGGAGGTGTGCAGGAGGCAGCTGGTTGATGTTTCTCTCTCATCGATGTTTCTAACTCTCTATCCCTCTCCCTTTCTCTCTGTAAAAAATCAATAAAAATATATTTAAAAAGAAAAAAGAATATCAAGAGGAGCTTAACTAGATCACCTGGGTTCCACACATATTCCTTCCAAACCCCATAGGATAACAATTACCCCACCTCTTCCTGTTGATAGGGTCAACAGTGGCCAGTTATGAGGAATCATATCAGGTACTCAGCATTAATATTTGTACCTTGGCAGTAGCTAAATCAGCATTGGTTAGGGGGAATCTGTACCAGGAGTCAGAAAACTATAGCACCTTGGGCCAAACTGGGCTTACAGCCTGTTTTTGTATGGTCCACATACTAAGAACAGGTTTTTATATTATTAAATGGTTGAAAAAAATAAAAAAGATTAATATTTATCAACTTATGACCTGGCTCCCTTTGGTGAATGTCAGTTTCTTAAAAGTAGAGACTTTGTTTTATTCATGCCAGGACAGTCTTGCCCCACCAAAGTGCAGTAGGTCCTCGGGTTACATCTGAGATCCGTTCCTACGGCGATTTTCACCGTAAGTTGAAACCCACCTACATAAGCACCTACGTCACTCACATGGAGCACATACATAGCAGTAATGAAGTGAAACAGTAAAAAAATTTAAAAGAAAGATAACAATTCCTGACCTTTACTTGTGGTAAATAAATAATAAAAAACATAAAGCACATATGTACATACGTCGAAATGACGGAACTTTTTTTTTTATAAATAAATGGGAGATGGCGACGTAACCCGAGGACTGTCTGTAGTTACAATTTGAATCTTTGGAACCCTTGTGCATTACATGAGAATATAAAATGGTACACTCGCTGTGAAAAACAGTTTGGGGCTCCCTCAATGAATTAAGCATTGAATTACCATATGATCTAGCAATTCCGCTCCTGGGTATAAACCCAAAAGAATCGGAAGAGGCATTCAAACAAAACCTTGGACATGTATGTTCATAGCGGCACTATTCACAATAGCCAAAAGTGGAAACAACCCGAATGTTCATCAGCTGAGGAATGGATAAATAAAATATGGCATAGTCATACAATGAAATATTGTTCAGCCATAAAAAGGAACGAAGTACTGATACATCCTACAACATAGATAAATCTTGAAAACATTATGCTAAGTGAAACAAACCAGACACAAAAGACCACAATTTAGATGAAATACCCAGAATAGGTAAATCTATAGAGACAGAAAGCAGTTAGCGTTTGCCAGGGTCTAGGGAGGGGAAAATGGGGCATGACTGCTCCACAGGTGTGAGTTTACTTGTGGGGTGATAAAAATGTGCTGGTGATGGTTGCACAACATTGTGAATGCATTTAATGTCATTAATGGTAAATTGTATGCTATGTATATTTTACCACAATAAAAAAAAATTAAATGAATCTATTACTGATCTTGGACATTTGCAGGATTTCCCAATTTTTATTATTAAAACTAACCCTAAGATAAACATCATTGTATACCCAACGTTTTGTACATTTTGGTTAGGACAAATTCCTAAGTGTTGAATCACTGAGTCAAAGAATATGAAAAAATTTAAGGACTTGATATACATGAGCAAATGCCCTTTGGAGAGGTTGTACCAATTTCACTCTTCTTATTCATTCAATAAACATGCAATAAGTATGAGTGAAGTTTATATTCTGGCCCAGGTATTATGTTAGGACTGGGAATAAACTGAACAACAAGCCACAGTTCTTGGGAGGAGGAGGGGAGGTTTGAAATCTAACAGGGTGATACAGTCATGTAAATAGCCAGTAACAAGAAGCTATAAAAATAGATGGAAGTTTAGGGTGACACTGAAGCACAAAGAAGGAGGACTAAATTCCATCTCAGCGAGGAAGGC
>NW_005367431.1:5296821-5300326 GCF_000412655.1 Myotis brandtii | reverse complement strand
GATCAGCTGCCTCCTGCACACTCCCTACTGGGGATGTGCCCGCAACCAAGGTACATGCCCTTGACCGGAATCAAACCTGGGACCCTTGAGTCCGCAGGCTGACGCTCTATCCACTGAGCCAAACCGGTTAGGGCAATTTTTAGTATATTTTAATAAAATTTAGTAAAAGTGTACAATTCAATAATATATACATACACAAGTTCTCTCTCTATATAAAGCATATAAATATATAGTAATATTATAGAATTGTACAAGATGTTTTAAAATATAAATCTTTCATTGTATGTAACCATAATTTTATTATTATTTTTAAGCTCAAGCTATTGTGAAGGTTAAAAATACCAGTAAACAAGTTTTTAAATATTCTTTTTAGAACCATATTCCATAATCAATTGCTGTTTATGTTCATATCTGAAGCATGAGAGGAAACACAGCTGTGGGAAAAAATCACATTAGATTTTTTACGTGGAGAGAACTTGGGCATGAAAAGCAAAGAGGTAGAGATTTAATTATTTTGTTTTACTGCTGCTATATTTGCAACTATGTGACTTCACATACAACCTGCTGTCATGTGGGAGGATCAGGTGACCTGGAACCCTTGGTGAGAAGTTGAAGCTGTTACCCAATCCTGATTTAGTGCAAGATAACCTGTTTTAAGGCTGCCCTACCTTTTAACTTTTCTTTCTCTCCCAGCTCTATATGTAGAGTGTCCTACTTTAGAGCATCTTTTTTTTCCTTCTTTTAAATTCTACTCCTTCTAGAATCCTCTTTGCTTAGCAATAACTGTTGGAAAGGAATGACTTCTGGATTACTTGTATTTTATTTATTTATTTAAAAAATTTTAAATCCTCACCTGAGGATATTTTTTCCACTGATTTTTAAAATTTTTATCATTATCATTTTTAAAATATATTTTTATTTATTTCAGAGAGGAAGGGAGAGGGAGAGAGAGATAGAAACATCAATGATGAGAGAGAATCATTGATTGGCTGCTGCCTGCATGCCCCACACTGGGGATGGAGCCGGCAACCCTGGCATGTGCCCTTGACTGGAATCAAACCCAGGGCCCTTCAGTCTGTAGGCAGACGCTGTATCCACTGAGCCAAACCGGCTAGGGCTCCATTGAGTTTTAGAGAGAGTGGAAGAGAGAGAGAAAGACAGAGAGAAACATCGATGTGAGAGAAACATATGAATTGGTTGCCTACTGCAGGAGCCCTGACCAGGGCCCAGGCTGGGGAGGAGCCTGCAACCGATGTACGTGCCCTTGACTGGAATCGAAGCCAGGACCCTTTGGTCCACAGGCCAATGCTCTATCCACTGAGCCAAATGGCTAGAGCTGGATTACTTGTACTTTAAAAAAAATTTATTATTTATCAAGCCTAGAGGCCAGGCCAGGCACTCGCACATGAGGAGGCCCCACGTCCACCAAACTCCAGAGAACCCTTCAACAGAAGGTTCGGAGAGAAGGACACCAACAGTCCTCCTGGGAACCAGGCACTCCAATCATCGAGGCCAGAAGGGACACAGGACTAACAGACCCTCTGGGGGTGGCCACTCAACTAGACCAGCTCCAATTTCCTCAAGGGGAGAGGCTGCTGGCTTTGTATGCCCTGGAGCTCTTTTCCAAACAGCACATGGTGGTGTGTTGTTGACACACACACACAGCACACCCTTTGTGTTCATTACTGTTAATTACAGTGGAGACTTCCTATAATTAACTGTGTGATGATATAACTCAATGGAGAGTATGGGACTAGGCCTACCCACGGAGGCCGGCACACACACTGTGTATAATTCATCCCTGTCATCACTTACAAAAAAAAATATTTTATTGATGAGAGAGAGAGAGAGAGAGAGAGAGAGAGAGAAATTTTTTGTTCCACTTATTTTAAGCATTCATTGGTTGACTCTTGTATGTGCCCTGATTGGGGATGGAACCTGAAACCTTGGCATTTGGGGACCATGCTCTAACTAACTGAGCTACCCAGCTAGGGTTCATTTGCACTTGCAGTGGAATTTCAGTCTTGGTCCTTTCCTTCATGATCACAACGTAATCACCTTGGGTCATGCTCCTTACAGCCATTTCATTCCCCTCCTGGGAGTGTTTCCCCTTTCCCTGTGCTGTCGCACCCCAAGGTGGAAAGGCTTTATACCTTTGTCTCCTGGGCTTTCACTCTGTGAAGTAGATGCTATTACCCTTATTTTCACTTGAGGGAGCTGAGGCTAAGAAAGGATAGGGCTTTCCCCATGATCCATAGATTAAAACTGCATAAACATTTATTGTTCTTTTTTCCTTTACATGCTGTGTTTGGGGAATTACCCACTTTATGTGTCTCAGTGACAGACAGAGCCTGCCTCATTGTATAGATTTTATGAGCCCGACACTTGTTTTCACAGACTCTCTTGCAGCTAAGGTGTGGCCTGTGATGAAGGCTTCACTAATCACACACCTTGTTTCCAGACTTAGACATGGACGATACTCTAACCAACTAAGCTACCTGGCCAGGGCTCAACTGTCATCTTTTGATGGGCCATGTAGCTTTGAGTAATGAGCATCTTAGTGAGAACCTTGGAAGTCTGAAATCAAAGACCCTTTCCCCAAATTTGGGGATGGCCTAAGTGCTCTGATATCCAAGAACAATTCTGGGAAGGATGCAGGCCACTACACATAACTAGGATTATATTTTATCTCTCTCAATAGGTAAGAGCTCAGAAGCAGATATAATTTGGTGCAGGAAAACAAATAAAAGATGATATCTTGCATTCAAGTGTTATTAAGAGGAAAATATTAACTATACTTGAAATAGTTAATAATCCACACATTTTAATTTTATTTAGATCTCCACTTCTCCTACTCTCATAATCATAGTCATTATTCGCATTGAGAGGGAAGACCTGGTCTGGATCTGAAACTTTTGTTCATTATATTGTCTTCTAGTTCTGCTGCGTGATGCTAAGACAGGGTCTTTAAAAGAAAAGCCAGCCCTGGCCAATGTACCAGTGTGGCTCAGTTGGTTGAGCACTGAAAGGTTGTTGGTTCAATTCCTGGACAGGGCACTACACAGATTGTGTGCAGGAGGCAACCGATCAATGTTTCTCTCTCTCTCTCTCTCTCTCTCTCTCTCTCTCATTCTCACTCTCTTTCTCTCTCCCCCTCTCCCTTTTTTTCTCTCTAAAATCAATAAAACATATTTTAAAAAAATGAAATAGAAGAGCAGCCAGCATCATTCTTCCACTTCATCTGCTGCTTGACCACAACTCTGGTGTCAATCCTTTTTAGGAATGTAATGCATGATTCATTGAAAAAAACACACAAAAAAACAACAACCTGGAGACACCAGAGGGAAGGAAACAAGGGCTACTGATAAGCAAGTGTCTCATAGCCCATGCTATATAATAAAGAGGTAATATGCAAATTAACCCTCATGCCCTCACAAGATGGCTGCCTACGACCAGGCTGGCAGGGGGGTTAGTGAGGGATGACCAAACAACTGAACAAGCAGGC